>NC_064626.1:1117568565-1117874775 GCF_023864275.1 Schistocerca cancellata | reverse complement strand
GAAAACATTGGCACTGCGTGGAGATTTTAATATTGATTTTCTGAGCCATAGGCCTCACAGAGAAAAGTTCTTAAGTATTATAAAATCCTACAATCTATGTCTGACTGCTGTCTCTCCAACAAATGTAACAAAAATTAGTGTCACTCTCCTTCAAATGGTGAAAATGGTTCTATGCACTATGGAACATAACATCTGAGGTCATCAGTCCCCTAGACTTAGAACTGCTTAAACCTAACTAACCTAAGGACATCACACACATCCATGCTCAAGGGAGGATTCGAAGCTGCGACCGTAGCAGCCATGTGGTTCTGGACTGAGGCGCCTAGAACTGCTCGGTCACAGCTGACGGCTCACTCTCCCTGATCAGGTATGTGTAACCATGGACAAGTGTACATCAGAAAACTTTGACACTGGTTATAGTGACCACCTTTCGCAATTACTAATCATACCTGTATAGCTCTTAAACAGGCCAGTAGAAACATGGGGTTAATTATTAATGAACAAAAAACAAAATATATGGCAGCTGGAAAAGCTCATAGAGAAAATATGCCAAATGCAATAACAATGGGCAATTATACATTTGAGAGAGTTGAACATTTCAAGTATCTGGGCACGACAGTTACACGTCTAAATGATACCTCCTTTAAAATTAAGCAGAGATTAATACTGGCCAACAGAGCCTATTTTGCCCTAACAAGACTTCTATCCTCAAGGCTCCTGACTCATACCACGAAATTAACTACGTATAAATCACTTATACGACCAGTGCTTACATATGCCTCTGAAGCCTGGACATTAACAACTAAAGATATTGAAACACTGGATGCATTTGAAAGAAAGGTACTTAGACGAATTATAGGCCCAGTCTGTGAAAGAGGAAGATGGAGGAGGAGATACAACCATGAGTTGTGTACCATATACAAAGACCAACCCATCAGAAGGATAGTGAAATCATCCAGACTGAGGTGGGTGGGACGTGTGGCTCACATGAATGATACAGAAGTACCAAAAAGAATATTACAAGGAAAGCCAGGAGGGCAGAGAGGACATGGTCGACCAAGAGCCAGATGGGATGATGGAGTAATCGAAGATCTTAGGAAGATGGGCTATAGAAACTGTAGAGTATTGGCAAAGGACCGAGAGAGATGGAAGGAAATTGTAGAAGAGGCCAAGGCTCATCATAAGCTGTAGAGCCAAGAAAGAAGAAGAAGAAGACCTGTAAATCACATTTCGACCAGTGTACAAAATGTTTTTGAAAGGAGCTATAGTCTGAAAAGTATAGAACACTTTCAGTATATAACCAGTGAACAATCTTGGAGAGAAGTATATGATACCTCCCACCATTGAAAAGATGGAAAATATTTTTAAACATTTTCATGCATAACTTTGGCATAGCTTTTCCACAAAGGAAAGTGATTCCCAGAAGCACAGACAGATTAAAAAACTGGATTACATCAGACATTAGAGTATCTTAATAAAAGGAAGCAGGAACTTTTTCTGCATTCAAAAACTGACAGCAGTTCAGAATTTTTTAGTTATTTACAAAAGCACAAGTTAGTTTTGAAAAAGGTCGTAAGAGAAACAAAAATTAAGGAAAATGACAAATATATTGTAAAATCATCCAATAAAACTACGTCCATGTGGAAAGCTGTGCAGGATCTTACAGAGAAGAAGGCAACTCACAAAAATATTGAGATATCGCATGATGGCAATAATGTCACTGATCATAGGGCAGTTGCAAACAACTTCAGTTCTTATTATGCAACTGTTGCTGGAAAATTCGTGAAGGAAGCATTCGGTAATTCACCTAATATAATATTGAAATAGCTTTCATCTCTTCAAATAAATGCTGTATCCATGTTCCTCAGTCCAATAGGCCCAGGTGAATTTCTAAATATCACTAATTCACTGAAGAGTAATTATTCAGCTGATATTGATGATATTGCAGATTATATTATAAAAATAACAGCAACACACGTACTATTAAACATATGCAATTCATCCTTATCATGCAGTGCTTTCCCACAGCAACTGAAAATAGCAATAGTAAAACCCCTGTATAAAAAAGGTGTTGAGTAATGTATAGGTAACTATACTCCTGTGTCACTACTGTCAGGGTTTTCGAAAGTTATTGAGAAGTGTTCCTTTCACAACAATATTCTTCATCAAGAATAGTATTATTTCTGGATGTCAACATGGCTTCCGACCATAGTGATCAACTGAAAAAGCCTCTGTCAACCTGATAAACTGTGTCTTAAATGCAGTGAACAACCACAGAAAAATCTTAGGTTTATTCTTGGACCTAACAAAAGGTTTTGATTGATTATTCTGTGCTCCTGAGAAAGCTTGAATGGTATGGTGTTAGGGGTGAGCAAATCAGTGGATTAAATCATATTTGGAATATGGCTCTCAGGTAACTGAAATTAAGTACGTGGAAGGGAATGAACACCATGTACATCTTTCAGAACCATGTGGACTAGGTTATGATGTTCCTCAAGGCTCTATCATAGGTCCCTTTCTTTTGGTTTACATTAATGATTTCCCATTACACGTTAGGGATTCAGAACCGGCGCTGTTTGCAGATGACACCCTTCTGTTGATTGAAGGGAATAAAGAAGAAAATCTTACTGCATCTGCAAAAGATATTATGAAAGGAGTGTTAGAATGGTTTACCAGAAACAGGCTAATAGTTAATGCCAAAAAAACTATACTCATGAATTTCAACACAGATCAAAATAAAAATGCAGCACGACCAGTAGTATGTATAAATAACCAAAACATTATTGTCCTCACTGAAAGTAAATTTCTTGTGATTCATATCCAGGAAAATGTTAAATGCAGCTCTCATACCACATCCTTGACATCAAAACTAGCAAAGATGAGCTGTATAGTAAGAAGTCTTTGCAATACTAGTGAAGAAACAGTTAGGGCTCTGTACCTTGCTTGTTTACATTCAATAATGGAGTATGGTATCATTTTCTGGGGAAATGTACACCAGGCCATAACAGTTTTCAGAAAACAAAAGGCAATTACAAGAATAATAAAACAAGCAAGCAGCAGAAAACGATTCAAAACTTTCTTTAAAGTTCTAAAGATCTTACTCCTTCCCTGCATTCATATACTGGAAGTAGTCATGCATGTCAGAAAAAGTATGCTGAGAAAAGAAAACCTTTTCCCTCAATAAAAAGCGTCCATGTTTACAGTATCAGCTCAGATAATTACATACATGTTAGTCATTGTAACATCACCTTATGCCAGAAAGGTATATATCATGCAGGAACAAAACTATACAACAGATTACCAAGACATATAAAATCTCTGTTACAACCCACCTACTGCAAAGCTGCTGCTTTTCAATCTCACTTATACAAAGAAAAAATGTGATTCCTATCTTTAATTGTAGAAATAAGTTATAAATATACACTATTTAATCAAATTTGTAATCATTAACTGTAAAGAGCCAATTTGTTATAAAAATTTAAATGATGTGTGTATCGAGTTTGTAAAACCAGTAACTAAAAAGGTGTACGATATATGTACTGAAAAAGATTTATATGGAGAAATAAATAAATAAATAAAATGCGTGGTTGGACATAAATGCTGATGTTAGCCGAGCCTGCAGGTTTTGGTGTTGTATTTGACCATGAACGGCTCCTGTGCCATGTCTCAGTACGTTGCAAGTGTCAGTTGTAGTCAGAAGAGTTGTGAGCACAGTGTGTCGGAGTTAAGTGGGAGTTAAGTGAATTCGAAAGCGGGCAAATTATTGAGGCTCGTCTGAGGGATGCTCCGTAATCAAGGTAACCGAAGTGTTCCGTGTTCAAGAGGCACCGTATGGAAGATTTATACCGCATAAAGGGAAAGCGGAAAAACATCATCCGCTAAGTTACAATGCGGACAAGGTGTGTGTTGAGTGACCGTGACAGACAGTTATTGACGAGGATAGTACCAAAAAAAATTAAAAAAAAGAGGACGGCAGCTGTAAAAGTCACCGCAGAACTCTAATTCACACTCCACTCGACAACTCGCGAAACGTGTCAGATGATGATTTGGGCAGCCATATCGTGGTGTTCCATGGTCCCCATTGTTACTCTGCAAGGTCACATTACTAACAAGGACTATGTGACCATTTTGGCCAATCAGGTTCCGCAATGGTGATGCTATGTTCCCAAGACGAGAGGACCCTGTAAAGTTTAAGGGGAAGTTTACGAGGGACTTCTGCAACCGACGTCAAGTTATACGGACGCTAACGCCTCAATTCTGGTCAACAATTGTAAAAGAGTAAGCGGTTTGGCGATGGGGAGAGAAACTTCTGACACCAATGTTAATGTATAAAATGGCCGGGAAGGGGGAAGAAGGTTGTTAAATATGCCTCGTGGCGGCAGTGTGCAGGAGGTCGAGCAGTCAGGATTTGATAGTGGGCATCCAGGGCTGCCGTTAAACGACAAAACAGGGAATTAAGTACAATAAAGAGGATATACGAATATAGGAAGTACAAAAGGCGCACCTAGGGTCGGAAGTTAGCAGGTTTAGGCCAGTCTAGGAGGTCGAACAATTAATTAAAATGGGCAATGGAAGGGGAAGCGGTGTTCGAAGTTTGAATTCCAAGAGCGGAAAGCAACTGTGTTCGGCACCGCAGAAGACTCCAGCGTCCACACATGTGATCGGTATCCCACGCACGCTATTGGCTAAAACCAATGGCGTGAATTCGCTAGCAGTTTCAGCAGAGGACCCAGGGCGTCTCCTGTCAGCAGCTTTAACTGGACAGAACTGCCTCGGTTTTGAAAGGCAAGCAGCAACTTGTGTCACGTAGACACGGCGTGAATTACTCTGGGAGAAAACTTGTAAAGATTCCACTGGGCCTTTGAAATAAATTCTTTAAACTAATACCCTAAAATATTCCTTGACTAGTTGCCATCCCGTACAGCCTGTTTCATACAACTCGCATCATCCAGGACCGGTTTCGTGAGAACGAGGATGAAATGTCGCACCTCTTCTAGCCACTACAGTCACTAGATTCCAATATTATTCAGTCTTTGTAGTCTACTTTGAAGAGACAGGTGCGTAATTGCTATCCATATCCAATCAACTTAGCTGAATGTGCCACTATTTTGCGGTAAAAATAGTATAATATTCCCTTGAAAATCATCCAGCACCAGCAGTATATTTGTCCATTTCCAGACGACGGGAAGGCGTTTTGAATGTCAACGGTTTTCCAATTCCGTATTATCCATTGTAATGTGTTGTATTTTTAGTGTTTCCATATTTTTGCCCACTCCCTGCGTGCGAGTTCTTTGTGCCTACAAAGCGGTTGTTCTTTCGGTGTATTTCCACCATTTACACCATCTCACTACTTTGACTGTAGCTTCGAGGATGAAAACACTCATTCAGCTAAGAGCTTCATTAAGGGGCAGAAATCTTTTGGATTAAGCTCTAGTTTTACTTAAAATGATCTTATAATAACCTTCCTCAAGCATTTCTGCTCTGGAGCACACAAACTTGATAATTATCAATCATTCAGCTACTTCAAACGTGGAACTTCATTCACAATATTGTAGACCTGTGCACAGGATACGTCTGTGATCTCAGTAACCTCACTAAACTTAATGCGACAGTCTTTTGTCGCGATATGACTTCCTTTAAATCCATGAATTCAGTAACAGTTCGTGAAGAGTATTGTTGCATAGTAACTATGGAACTGCCTGAACACTGGGCCACATTCAACGTTTTTAATTACTTTGTCACTGTAAACTCTTATCCATCTGGTTGTACGAAAATTATGACAACCATCGCTTAAAACAGATATCTAAAAGCAACTGTAAACTATGTCTGTCTGAGAATGCAGCTCTTTGAATGTCAAGTACAAAACTAACCAAATACGAATAATGATTATACAGGGTCCGGCATAAAAAACTCCCCGATTACAAAGTAACGTGCAGCGGACAGTAGAAGGAGCAGAGTGGTGGGGGGCGCGTCGTTACGTAGCTGCCTACGTGCCGTTTTCAGTGTACGCCATGGCGTGGTCCGGTGAACATCGTGCCTTCGTAGTGGAAGATTTTATTCAAAATGGCGAATCGCCTATTAATACTCAACGTGCTTTTCGCGTTCGCTTTGCGCTCGGACGACGGGACCCTGTTCCCGATAAGAAAACAATTTATTCTTGGGTTGCTAACTTTCGTGAGACAGGTTCCGCATTAAAAAGGAAACCACCTGGACGACCACGGACTGCAACAGGCCCCGGAAATGTTGATGCAGTTAGAGCTTCAGTTCAACAATCTCCTCGACGATCCGCTAAAAAGCATGCGGCAGCATTACGGATATCTGATCGAAGTGTGAGAAGAATCTTGCATCGAGATCTTAAAATGCATCCTTACAAACTTGTAACTACGCAGGAACTGAGTGAACGAGACTGTGGTGTCCGTGTAAGTTTGTGCCAAGACCTTCTTTGGAACATTCGTCCCAACGACATTGTGATTTTTTCTGATGAAGCACACTTTCACCTTGCCGGAACAGTGAACAGCCAAAATTGCAGGTACTGGTGTGAACACAATCCCCAAGAACTTCATCAACGACCACTTCATAGCCCTAAAGTAACAGTATGGTGTGCTGTTTAGAATTCCGGAGTGATCGGTCCTTACTTTTTCGAAGAAAATGACAGGAATTTAACCGTCAACAGTGAACACTATTGTGCCATGCTCCGCGACTTTCTCCAACCGCAACTAAGGGAGCTTTTTGGTGAAATAGAGAACGTGTGGTTCCAGCAAGATGGTGCTACAGCCCACACAGCGCGGCAGTCACTGGCATTGGTGAAGGAAATGTTTCCTGGACATGTGATCTCGTTGCGTGGAGACATTGGCTGGCCCCCACGATCGCCGGACTTAACGCCCTGTGATTTCTTTCTTTGGGGCTATTTAAAAGCAAAAGTTTATGAACAACGTCCACAATCTTTACGAGCCCTGAAAGAAGCAATTACACAAGAGGTTGAAGCTATTCCACCTGAAATGACTCAAAGAGTAATGAATAACTTCAGGGAAAGACTCAATCAGTGTGTCGACAGTGCAGGAAGCCATTTAAGGGATGTTTTACTTAAAAAGTAAGACCATAAGAGTATTTTCTAAAATGGCATAATATGTACTTTTATTTAATATAAATAAAATTGTTCTACCTTATTTGGTTTTGTTTTTATTAGCTTTCCTTAAAGGGGAGGTTTTTCTGCCGGACCTTGTACAAACAAGCTATCGAAACAGTTTACGAAAGGCATAAAACCGAATGATTTACAAAAGCCTAAATTAAATTTTCAGAAGTTCTATAATCATTTAGATGTGTAGAGTAATTAATTGATCAGTTGACGACATTGATACATGTTAAGTGCTATACTGAAAGAAGAGATTTAATAAAAGGTAACTGTAAACAGTGTTAGGTGTGTGTGCTACAACTGATGGGAATGTAATTATAACATTACCAATTTTTACCAGTGCAATAATTATTTCTACTTAAGGTGTAAATGAATAAATGTCAGACCTTTATTTTGCGTACCAGATATAATTAGGATAAGTAAACCAGTGCTCTGTATTTAAAAGTGCACAACGACTCACCACTTCCAAAAGGACCATACCTTGCAGAGAACTGTCATGTTCAAACCAACGTTCAGGATGGTGACAGTTTTACTTACTTTTCGACTTTTAAGAACAATAAAGGAATTAACAATTAACCACGTTATCTATTATTTAGTATCATCAGGTTTTCCTGGTCGAGATGTATGAACTCTATAAGGCACTGAGACGTAGAGAATTTGACAGATTATATTTTTAGTTTCTGAAGTCTAAATTACAGCAGCACAATCCAGGTAGCTTGAGAAGAATACTTTGCTGCAGTAGATAATGACAAGTGGCGACCTTAGAAGTATTTTTTTCTGTCAAAAGGGCCGTCACCGAAATCTTAACTTGATGCTTACCCTCAAATACCGCTTAGGCATAAGTCCAAGGCAGAAATCACGAGCACAGAATACCAATTAGAAGTGACAGCCTTGTGGGGTCCATCGAAGAGCATTTGAAAGCTGCTGTGGTTATTGAGCAGAAGTCTCTTTTTGAAATTTTGAGACTCATCTTGGATTTTCTACTTTTTCTTTAACACTTTGCAACCATCTGTCACACACTGTGGTCAATATTAGCCATCATCTTCGGTGTATTTGAGAACATCACTCACAAAGGCGTGATAACGCTATATCTCTTTCCTGGACGTCCACATTATACGCATTACAAGCTAAAATTCACTTTTTAGTTCTCTTTGCAGTATTATTTGTAGCTCTTCTGAGAATGTTTTGCTGTATATTTATGAAGGTAGCACCTCATTACAAGAGTGACAAATTCGTTTCCTTATCATTCTATTATTCATTGTTCACCACTACATACAAAAATCCTAAAAAATAAAGCAGTGTTTCGACATGCAGTCAAAATCGTCCTTGAACTATTCCCATTCCCATCTTCCCGACGTACGAGGTTTGGTTAAAAACAACCAGATTAAGCTTGTAACACTCTTCATTTTTACTTCTTCACAACTTTTAATATACTTCTACTGTCGCCTGGTACACACTTGGAGCTTCTTCTGTTTTCTCTTCGAAGTGTGGTTCTTAAATTTGTGCCATGTTTTTCTCTGTTTAAATGGCTTATTCTCACGTTTTGTAACAAAGAGCCGGCCAGTGTGGCCGAGCGGCTCTAGGCGCTTCAGTCTGGAACCGCGCGACCGCTACAGTCGCAGGTTTGAATCCTGCCTCGGGCATGGATGTGTGTGATGTCCTTAGATTAGTTAGGTTTAAGTAGTTCTAAGTTCTAGGGGACTGATGACCTCAGATGTTAAGTCCCATAGTGCTCAGAGCCGTTTGAACCATTTTGTGACAAAGAAAATTAAATTATGGCAGTCAGAAGAGCGCTAGTTATTCACTTGCGTGATTTGAAGAGCCGGTGACAGTTCCTTTTGAACCTAGTAAGCTTCAGTCAGGCTACTAATGCCGTGTGTAGACATCTGGAAAGCAGCAAGTTACGTATTCAGCTTCTAATGTGATTTCTTAGCAGTATGTTTCTCGAATTCCGTGCGTGTTTTTTCTCTATTTAAGAGGTTTACTCTCGCGTTTTTGTAAGTGCAGAGTGTTGTCAGGCAGTCTGTAGCGTACTTCTCATTTCTGCTGAACAATTAGCTTCACAGCTCATAAGGCACCAGCCTCCACAGGTGACGAGTCATGAGATCAGCAAGTTGCATACTTAGGTTTCTGTCTGTGCTTTTATGGCAAGTTCTTAAGTTGGTAATACCGGGATAGGTAGGATGTGTGCATGCTGTATGCGAAAGCAGGAGGAGCTGAATGTCCTTTTAGCTATGGTCAGTGGAGAATCTGGCGCATTGTGTGAGACACCTCGGGTGTCGCTTGTTTCACCCACAAGCTCTGCTGCCGAGGAACTTCCCAGTGCACCGGACGCGATGCATCCGCTCTCAGAGAAAGATGAATGGCGAGTGGTAACACGTTCGCTTCACTCGAGGCGGAGGGCCAGTGTGGAGGATCCCCGTCTGGCCTCATCCATTCTCCCTGTGAGTGGACAGTCCGAGCAGGCACGCATGGTGGAGGGTTTACTAGTTATCAGGAGCTCCACCATTAGGCGCGTTATGGAGGCCTTGTCTCCACACGGACTGTGCATCCGAAGTTGAGCGTTGAGCGCGCCGAGTTTGTGACGTCATAGCGTGGAATAGCATGTTCGGGAGTTTTTCCGAAAGTGCAGAGCAATATCTAGCTTCTCAGATGTTCTGAGCATGCGTCTGAGCGTTGACCAATGAGATGGCACAACGCCCCACCTACGTCACACGCACGCCGTCTCCCTTCAGTCCAGAGTTGTGAGGCGCCATATTGGCATTCATTTCAAGCCTATACGTATATATGTCGTTTCTGAGCACCAGCAAATTGAGAATCACTGGAAAACCCGTTGTTAACTGTGTGATTCGTTCCAATAAAAGATGAGAATTATTGTAACTTGCATATTATGAGAGTATGCTATTTGAAGGCAGCGACACACTGTAGATCCACCCAAAACGCATAGTTCTTGGTACAATTTGTTATAATTAAATTTCAATTAGTAACATATCTACGATTAAGGTTTTCAGCAAGTGGTAACATTCTGTGATTGTTACAAATAGTGTGTTGATGGTTTAGTGTAGTGAGTATCATCACTGATCTGCCATAAGTTGTATGTTAAGGTGGTGGTTCGCTTCTCGACACTTCCAATTTTTTTCCTAACATTCGCGTTTTTATTAGGTTCTGATACTTTATTATTAGTTTAATGTAAGTGTATACTATAATATTTGTTGTTATGTAAATATAAGGTCACCTTTATTAGAGGGGCGACTTTGTTTGATTGGCTTAGTCTACAGGACAGCTTGCACTACTTGTATAAAGATATTTTGCTCTGTTTTCTTTTATGCTTCGTAATTACCATGTTGCAAAGATTCTGCTACTGGGTATGAACAGTGATCATGTAAGACTGACCTTGGGATTTTACTAAATGTGGGAATGTGAAATAATGTTTATCTTATGTGGAGAAGTATTGAAAATTTGTATCGCTCTGTTTGTAATGGAACCTTTATAAGCCTGTGTCCTTATTGATTGGGCATGGCACTTTCCTTTTCGTGGACGATAAAGGAAATGTGCGTTTTAATAGAGCTAATGTGGGAAGTTTACGCGCACCCGTTTAGTAAAAAAATAAAAAAGAAATTTCGGGTAGACCGTTCGGCGATTGCAAGTCTTTCGATTTGACGCCAGTAAACAGTAAGATTTACGAACTAGAAACATCCCGCAACTGTCGCTGGTGTGCGTTGTGATCGCGTACACCACGTTGGGGCCCACGTACCGTACGCACAAGTCACAAAATTTCTGAGCGTTCATCAGCTCGTTGAGCTTAGCACGCTCAACATTGACGTTCGACAGCACGGTCCCTGTGCCAACGGCTTTATCAGGACCAGAAAGGAAGCCAGTGTGTACTCGGTATGTTTGCTGCGGGATTATGAGGAGGGCTCACCCTAGATGTGGAGGAGGCCTTTCAGCAGCTATCAAGCTTGCAGGGTGCAGTTGTGACTCACATCGGCACCAATGACTCCTGTCACTCGCGTTCTGAGGCCATTCGCAAGTCATACAGGAGGCTGACAGAAGTGGTGAAGGCTGCTGACCTCGCGCATGAGGTGCAAATGGAGCTCGCAGTTTGCAGCGCTGTTCCCAGAGTCAATTGGGATCCTTTCGTATTGGAGCCATGTGGAGGGTGTCAACCAAAGGATTCGTCGACTCTGTGACAGTCTTAACCGCAGATTTCTGCACCTGCACCTGCGTTATCGGCTGGGAATTGTATGGCTTCACTTGATAGGTCATGGGTGTACTACGCAAAGAAAGCAGCTACCCGGGTAGGACAGTAGATGTGGAGTGCACATGGATGTTTTTTAGTTTAGACGCTAGGTTGAGGTCCCGTGATTAACACTTGCTAGACGACTCGCAAGTAGCGATATCAGACAGTGTTCAACGTAAACTTCGACTGTCAAACTTTTATCAGTAGACTGTTGAAGTATTCGTATCAAAGTTCCCGAATTTAGTGCCCTCCAGGAAACTTCTCGGATTCAAATTATTCTCGAGGCCGAGAGCTGGCTGAAGCCTGAAGTAAGAAGCTCTGATTAGCGATTCATGGAACGTATATCGAAAAGACAGATTAGACGGGGTGTGTTCATTGCAGGTGACAAAAATATTGTCTCTACTGTGATCGAATTTGAGTGTGACAGTGAAGTTATCTGGTCACGTATAAGAGGTGTGGGTGAAATCAAGTTTTATGTTTATACCGTCTACCCGATTCCACTGCGACGCTTTTAGAGTCAGTGACAGAAAGTCTGCGGTCAGCAGTGCGGAAATATCGAATATTAGTTGGAGGCGACTTTAACATACCGAATATAGTCTAGGACGTCTATGGATTCACTACAGGGGGTACAGACGAACAGTCTTGTGAAGTCTTTTTGAAGACCTTTTCCGGAAACTGTCTTGAGCAGCTTGTTCGACAGTTTAGACCTCATGTCCATTATAATTATCCGGGCTGTTATGCCGTGGTCGGTTGATGAATTCTGTGGTGATTCCCAACGTTTCGCCTCCGACTGCGGGAGACATCTTCAAGGGGGTCCGTAGCTTCATGGAAGGTCCAACACACACACTGGCTCGCTACTGACTGCCGCTAAATTCCGCGTCCGCGCGCCTCCGCGCCGCGGCGTGACGTCACGTGTTTTGAAAACGTCAGTGCAATTGGCCGCTGTCCGTCGCCGTCGATCGTCGTTGCCATCACCCAGTAGTGGACGAGTGGTACACATCTTCTTTAACACCGGCATCCATATACCGTTTAATTTGACGCCCTCCTTCTTTCGGTTGAAATTATTTGGGTGTTTAGCCATTTCGATTGCCTCCCTGTAGAGCCTTTCGTAATATCCGCTTGTGGCCGCTAGTACTTGCGTCTCCTCGAAACGAATATTGTGGTACACTGGCTGGAAAGCGTGCTCCGCAACAGCTGATCGTTCCGTTTCTCCTCTTCTACAATTTCCCTTGTGCTCTTCCAAACGTTTAGAAACAGTTCTTTTAGTGGTACCCACATAAACATCACCACAGCTGCATGGGATCCTATACACTCCAGATTTTTCCAATGGTTTGCGAGCGTCCTTGGCAGGCCTAAGGTATTCCTGTATCTTCCTGGCTTCCAGCAAGCGAACCACAATATTCGTTTCGAGGAGACGCAAGTACTAGCGGCCACGAGCGGATATTACGAAAGGCTCTACAGGGAGGCAATCGAAATCGCTAAACACCCAAATAATTTCAACCGAAAGGAGGAGGGCGTCAAATTAAACGGTATATGGATGCCGGTGTTAAAGAAGATGTGTACCACTCGTCCACTACTGGGTGATGGCAACGGCGATCGATGGCGACGGACAGCGGCCAATTGCACTGACGTTTTCAAAACACGTGACGTCACGCCGCGGCGCGGGGGCGCGCGGACACGGAATTTAGCGGCAGTCAGTAGCGAGCCAGTGTGTGTGTTGGACCTTCCATCAAGCTACGGACCCCCTTGAAGACGTCTCCCGCAGTCGGAGACGAAACGTTGGGAATCACCACAGAATTCATCAACCGACCACAGCATAACAGCCCGGATAATTA
Organism: Schistocerca cancellata; assembly: GCF_023864275.1. Lineage (NCBI taxonomy): Eukaryota > Metazoa > Arthropoda > Insecta > Orthoptera > Acrididae > Schistocerca > Schistocerca cancellata. Next base: position 1,117,861,568 of record NC_064626.1, on the reverse strand, counting down.
TAATGGACATGATATTTCCGGCCGTGAAAGTTTACATTTTAGTTTAGACCTCGCAGCTACATACAGGCCTGACCTAATTGACGGCGTCAGTATGCGGATAGGGGTTAGTGACCATGATTTCATCATAGAGACTTTGTTTACGAAAGTTAATAAATCAATCAAGAAAACTGTAGTATTTCTGCTAGAAAGAGCGGATAGACAGTTGTTAACAAGCTACTTAGACAATGGATTGACGTTACTTAGCTGCAGTACGGTGTACTTAGAGGATTTATAGGCAAAGTGTAAATGGTTTGTAAATAATACACTGGAGAATTACGTGCGTAGTAAGTGGATTAAGGACGGAAAGGACCCACCGTAATTTAACAACAAAATTCCAAAAATTCTTAGGAAGCAGAGACTGTTGCACTCCTCGTTCAAAAGAGAACGCGAATTCGGCTGGCGAAAGTTAATAGAAATTGGTGCGTCTGTAAAAAGATCGGCGCTTGAAGCTTGCAACAACTGCCACCGTCGTACCTTAGCTAAAGATGTGGCCAAGAAACCAAGAAAATTCTGGTCCTACGTAAAATAGCTAAGTGGCTCTAAGGCTTCTATCCGGTCACTCGTTGACCACAGTGATGTGGCGGTAGGAGACAGCAGACATGCCGCCGTTTGACCATCGCACTGACTCACGTGTGGAAGATACAGTAATAAGCATCACTAGTGTAGAGAAACAACAGAAAGAGTTGAACGCAAGTAACTCGCCAGGTCCTGATGGAATACCAATTCGTTTTTATAAAGAGTACTCTACAGCACTGGCCCTTTACTTAGCTTGCATTTATCGCGAATCTGTCGTCCAGCGCGAAGCCCCAAGCGACTGGAAAAAAGCACAGGCGACTCTTGTATGTAAGGAGGGTAAAATAACGGACCCACAGAAATACAGCCCAATATCTTTTACGTTGATTTGCTGCAGTATCCTCGAACATATTCTCAGTTCGAATATAATAAGTTTCCTTGAGAGGGAAAAGCTTCTGTTCAAAAATCTCAGCTTGCCGTCTTTCACACGAGATCATGGAAAGGATGGATGAAAGGCAGCAGGCAGATTCTCTATTACTAGATTTCCGAAAAACATCTGGTACGGTGCCATTCTGCCAACTGTTAAAGAAGATACAAGCATACGAAATGGTTTGCCGGATATATGGAGGATGATCCAGTTCTTCAGATTTGAGTTTCTGGAGCGTTTCAGCAGTGTGGGCAGCAGTATGCGGACGGGCATTGTCGTGCAACAACACAACACCTTTTGACAGCAGTCCTCGGCGTTTGTTTCGAATTGCAGGCTTTAGCCTGGCAGTAAGCATCTCACTGCAACGTACGCTGTTTGTTGTTGTGCCCCTTTCTCCATCATGTTCCAGTACTGGACCTTGTGTATCCCAAAAACGGTAAGCATCAGTTTTCCTACGGACGGTTGCGTCTTGAACCTTTTTTTGAACGTCGAATTTGGATGTTTCCATTACATATTCTGCCGTTTACTCTCCGACTCGTAATGACGGATCCATGTTTCGTCTCCAGTAATGATCCTGTCTAAGAAGTTGTCCCCTTCGTTACCATAGCGATCCAAATGTTTTTTGTAGATGTCCAAGCGCGTTTTGTGAGTTGTTTTGGGACCCATCTTGCACAAACTTTATGAATCCCAAGTCTGTTGTGGATGATTTCGTAGGCAGAACCATGACTAATTTGCAGACGATGTGCCATTCCGTCAATAGTTAATCGTCTGTCTAAGAGAATCATTTCATGTGAACGCTCAATGGTTTCTTCATTTGTGGCGGTAAACGGTCGTCCGACTCTTTCATCGTGAGTAACACTTGTGCGACCATTTCGGAATTTTTCAGTCCATTCATAGACACTCTGCAGTGGCACAATATTGTTCCCCTACTGTACCGAAAGTCTTCGATGTATTTCGGCCACTGATACACCTTCCGACCACAAAAAACGGATAACTGAACGGTGCTCTTCTTTGGTACAAATAGCCAAATAGCCATGATTAGCAGCGCGGCGGCGATAACAAAACTAACCTAACAGCTTGAAAATTGCAAAGATATAACAACAAATAAACAAAGCATGCGTCATCAACTTAAAAGGACAGTACTACCAAAATAAACAAAAATATAACTAAATTAGAAGAAAGAGATTTTCACTCTGCAGCGGTGTGTGCGCTGATATGAAACTTCCTGGCCGATTAAAAATGTGTGCCCGACCGAGACTCGAACTCGGGACCTTTGCCTTTCGCGGGCAAGTGCTCTACCAACTTTTTTTTTAATTCACCAAAAACAGTAACAAAAATGGCTACAATGAAATGACATAAATAAGGTGACAGATAATTTCAGTCATAAATTACAGCATTCAAAAAATGAGTCTTTAGCAGTAGCACAGTTTAGCACCTTCACTGTCACCTTCAACTGGTGGCAGATCAGCATGCACATTTTCTTCTTCTGCAGCCGGTTCCTCATCATCATTTCCCAGACCCAAATCAATCATTCAGTAAATCCTTGATGTGTGATCCTTCCAGGGTAAATTACATGGACAGAAGAGAAGTCTCGAACAGCGACATCGCAAAATATTTCACTGTCTTGTTGTTTTTGTCAGTTCCAGCCTTCTAAAAGCATCTATAGGGAGTTCAAGATCTTCCTTCATATCAGACACCAGATGTTTCTCGCCATATTCTTGTATCTGCTGTACTACTGATTTATTTTTCATGTGTGACTTGCAGGTGAGGTTAGGGTCGGGAACGTGCCCCAATCCATTCCCTCTCTACTAGGAATCCAGTTCCTAACCTATACCCATTCGGTTGAAGACAATTCGGAGCATGTTACCATATTTCTTATTGTGATTCTGATATTTGAGTATTTTCTCGAATTCATTTTCCATATACATCTTGTATTCAATATGTTAATCGCTCCCAATATTGTTAAAAACATAACTTGTATATTTGCACATTAACCAAATCACTGCATTAATTTTTGCCTGAGGGTAGTAACTTTCCTCTGGTCTGAAGAAAATGTTAGTCGGTACATTGTTTGCTGAAGTTCTTGTTATTTGAGCAATTTTCTCCCTGGTCCACCTCCAGTTGATAATCCAACCTCCACAAGTGTAACGATGTGGCACACTATCAACGAGGTTGCATTTGCTGCAGTGGTTTGTGTCACTTAAACCGATGGCAAAGAGACGCTCATTAGTGCTGATGATGTTATTGACTACCTTGTACCACGCTGTTCTCACGTCAGACGAAAGAACATCACTACTGATGTTTTTCCAGACCACATTCCATGCTATTCCAGCATATTTGGTTTCTATGTTATTTTTCCTTTCATGTTTCCGTCTTTCAGCTAAAATCGAATTTGCTGTAACGTTTTTGGAGTTTAAAATCTTTTTGCTGAGATAACTTAGTTCAAGATAATACTCCCTAATGTGTTTCAGCTTAAAACTTATTTTTTTTACATTTATCGGCGGCTCTACACTTTCTGGCCTGACAATATCGTATAGTTTTGCTGTAATGCACCCTGGATCATTACACATTATGCTCCATGTTCGTTTGACATACAATTGCCATCGCTTTAGATTTGATGTCGGTTAGACCCATTCCTCCATTGCTTGGATCCAAAACTGCTGTCTTCACCGGCACTCGAAACAATTCCCCTTTCCACAAGAACTTTGCTAAGTACTTAGCGTGGCTACACATCTATGTGCTGTATTATTTAGGAGCAGTTTTCTATTGTGTAATGAAATTACGAGTTGGTTGCATGTCTGTGGGCTGTGCGGCATGGTCCCAGGCACACCTGGGTGGGTGTTTTGTGATAGCTTGATAGATATACTCTATCGTTAAATAAGTAGTTTCAAAATAAACAGAGTGCTGTCAATCCTTACCCTCCCCAGCAACCCAGAGCAGGCTGTTTGCCACCATTTTCTTTAACCATCTTGGCTTACGTCAGGAAACGGACGACAGCGTCCTCTGATTGTGGTACTGAGTACTAGACCTCGTGGATAACGCACTGTTTGCTGCCATAATGGATAACTGTACATGTGTCATCAGTTGGTGTCACTGTGGCGTCCTCTGAAGGCGAGGAAATGTACTAAGCCAGTTTGGTCTGGAGCTCGTGGTGAACCCACTAGGTGGCGCCATCTTAGATTACGGTACTTGCGTCATCACCTGACGTCACTACAGCATCCTCTAGTGGCATCGACATGAACCAAGTCAGTTGGGCTAGGGACTCAGTGGCGAATACACTTGGTGGTGGTGCTGCCTCTAATTGTTTAAATAAAGGCTGGTGTATGATTTAGACAGTTGACGATTAGCAAGCAGATTCTTTTAGATGGATTATTATTTTGACAATTTAGGAGTTATTTGGCTATCTGGACGTAAATGCTCTGCATTGTTTATGAGTGGTTCACATGTCAGTAGGTTGTGCAATGTGTTATTTTTAACGGTTTACAATTAGTGAGAGTGTGTTTAGAGCTTTATACGTGAGTTAGGTACGAGTAGTTTGCAGGTCTGTATGCTGTGGGGCATGTCAGAGCGTGTGTTCTGTGATAGATGTACTCCATACATAAATTAACTGCTCTCGAATAAATAAAGTACACTCCTTCCTCTCTCCATCAACCTAGTGTGGGCTGAGTCCTTTTACCACCGGCCCCTAGGCAGAGGTGGCGGAGGTGGCGGTCTGGCTAATTAGGTTAGTTTTGGTGGTGAGCTTCGTTTGCAGAAATTTTCTAACGTGGTAACGAAAACTGAAGTGAGCTTTGTTTACTGGCAGATTTCACACTTGGCGACAGATCCTAGGAGGAAGTGGCGGTCGAGTAGATGAGGTTAGTACGAGGGCAGTTCAATAAGTAATGCAACACATTTTTTTTCTCGGCCAATTTTGGTTGAAAAAACCGGAAATTTCTTGTGGAATATTTTCAAACATTCCCGCTTCGTCTCGTATAGTTTCATTGACTTCCGACAGGTTGCAGCGCTGTACGGAGCTGTTAAAATGGCGTCTGTAACGGATGTGCGTTGCAAACAACGGGCAGTGATCGAGTTTCTTTTGGCGGAAAACCAGGGCATTCAGATATTCATAGGCGCTTGCAGAATGTCTACGGTGATCTGGCAGTGGACAAAAGCACGGTGAGTCGTTGGGCAAAGCGTGTGTCATCATCGCCGCAAGGTCAAGCAAGACTGTCTGATCTCCCGCGTGCGGGCCGGCCGTGCACAGCTGTGACTCCTGCAATGGCGGAGCGTGCGAACACACTCGTTCGAGATGATCGACGGATCACCATCAAACAACTCAGTGCTCAACTTGACATCTCTGTTGGTAGTGCTGTCACAATTGTTCACCAGTTGGGATATTCAAAGGTTTGTTCCCGCTGGGTCCCTCGTTGTCTAACCGAACACCATAAAGAGCAAAGGAGAACCATCTGTGTGGAATTGCTTGCTCGTCATGTGGCTGAGGGTGACAATTTCTTGTCAAAGATTGTTACAGGCGTTGAAACATGGGTTCATCACTTCGAACCTGAAACAAAACGGCAATCAATGGAGTGGCGCCACACCCATTCCCCTACCAAGAAAAAGTTTAAAGCCATACCCTCAGCCGGTAAAGGCATGGTTACAGTCTTCTGGGACGCTGAAGGGATTATTCTGTTCGATGTCCTTCCCCATGGTCAAACGATCAACTCTGAAGTGTATTGTGCTACTCTTCAGAAATTGAAGAAACGACTTCAGCGTGTCGTAGGCACAAAAATCTGAACGAACTTCTCCTTCTTCATGACAACGCAAGACCTCACACAAGTCTTCGCACCCGAGAGGAGCTCACAAAACTTCAGTGGATTATTCTTACTCATGCACCCTACAGCCCTGATCTCGCACCGTCGGATTTCCATATGTTTGGCCCAATGAAGGACGCAATCCGTGGGAGGCACTACGCGGATGATGAAGAAGTTATTGATGCAGTACGACGTTGGCTCCGACATCGGCCAGTGGAATGGTACCGTGCAGGCATATAGGCCCTCATTTCAAGGTGGCGTAAGGCCGTAGCATTGAATGGAGATTACGTTGAAAAATAGTGTTGTGTAACTAAAAGATTGGGGAATAACCTGGTGTATTTCAATGCTGAATAAAACAACCCTTGTTTTAGAAAAAAAATGTGTTGCGTTACTTATTGAACTGCCCTCGTACAAGTGTCATTTCTTTCCCCCCAATTTTCTTAGGTTACTGGTGAAAGTGAAAGTGATCTTTCTTTTCTGACAGAATTCAAACTCGACGCCGGTTTCTAGGAAGAGGAGGCGGTCTGGTCCTTGAAAAGTAGTCGAAACTAGGTAGTTGAAAGTATAGTGAACACGTTTTCATACCTATATGAAGTCGAATCACGTGGCCTATAGGAATGCATCATTCTAGGGGTGGAGTGTCGGGGTTGCTAGGTCATGAATGAACACAGCACTGATAGTGGGAAAATGTGCAACTTCTCATTTGATCATTGAATATTGAAATTGTAAATTGAATTATTTAATATGACTAAAACTGAAATGCATTTAAGTACTTAGGTAACTGATAGGTTAGATGCATGATGTGGGTGTTACTTGAGTTAGCATATTTACAGAAGACTATGTCTGGGACGTGTATGGAGGTGGCGGCCGAGGATGTGTGACATAAGCGGTCGGACGCCCGCATGCCGGTGGCATGGCGTGTGTCCGGTTATAACGCGCACGCGCGAGAGAGAGCAGACGATCTTGTGTCATCACGGGAAGTGACAGTAGCGTCCTCTGATGGTCACAATATGAATTAAGCACTGGAGCTTGTGGTGGATACATCAGGTGCAGCCATCGTGAATGACGGTACTTGCTTCATCACCTGACGTCAGGAGAGCGCCCTCTGCCGTCACCGATAAGAACTAAGCCAGTTGCAGCTCAGCTGCAGTGGCGAACACACCTGCCTGAAATTCGTTAAATAATAAAGACATGAACATTTTTCCCGCCATTTTTCTAGGTGTGACGCATTATCATGTTGGAATTTGAACTTCCCACCATTTCCTGGGGGTGGTGGGTTAGGTTAGTGGAGGTAGCCCAATTAACCTTCTTACCGCCAAAATTCAAACTTCCCGCCAAAATCCGCCATCTTGGATGACGTCACAGCGGCGCTCTCTAGTGGCGACGATATGAACTAAGTCAGTTGGGCTCTAGAGCTCGTGACGAACATGCATGCTTGAAATTGGTTACGTAATAAAGACATGTCCCTTTTTCCCGCCATTTTTTCTTGGTGTGGCGCATTATCATGTTGGAACTTCTGACCATTTTTCTGGGCAAGGGATATGTGACACTTCCTGCCAAAGTTCAAACTTCCCGCCAAAATCCGCCATATTGAATGATGTCATCGCCGCCATCTTGGATGACTTCATCGCCGCCATCTTGGATAGCGGTACTTTGGGCTAGAAACGGTGTAGTTCCAATACTACAATTTGCTTACCCTCGTGGATAAAGGATCCAGCGGACTGTTTAAGAGCAATCTCCCGCTATTTGTTGATAATGCACTGGTGTGTGGGAAGGTGTTGTTGTTGACTGGCTAAAGGAGGACACAGTATGACTTAAATAAAATTTCTAGTTTGTGTGATGAATGGCAGCTAGCTCTTAAGTGGTAATAATATAAGGCAATGCAGATGAGTAGCAAAAACAAACCAGTAATGTTCGAATACAGTATTAGTGGTGTGCAACTTGACACAGTTATGTGTTATGTATCTGGGTGTAATGTTGCAAAGCAGTATGAAATAAAGAGACCGTGTAAAGGCAGTAGCAGGGATGGCGAATGGTCGACTTCAGTTTGTTGGGAGAATTTTAGGAAATTATCGTTCATCTGTAAACCAGACAGCATATAGGATGCTTCGTGCAACCCGTTATTGTGTACTGTTTGAGTGTTTGGGATCCGCACCTGGCCAGATTAAAGGAATCCATCGTAACATTTCAGAAGCAGCTGCTAGATTTGTTGACGGTACATTTGAACAATACGCAAGTATTATGCAGGTGCTTCGTGAACTCAAATGAGAGTCAGTGGAGGGAAGGCGGCGTGCTTTTGGAGGAGCACTATTGAGAAGACTTAGAGAACCAGCATCTGTGGCTGACTGCAGCGCGATTCTACTGCCACCAACGTACTTCGCGCAAGTACCATGAAGATATAATAAGATCATAGAGATTTGGGCTTGTAAGGAGGCATACAGACAGTCATTATTTCCCTAGCTCTATTTGTGAGTGGATTAAAAAGGTAAATGAAGAGTAGTGGTACAGGGTACCCGCCACACAACATACAGTGGCTTGCAGAGACTGTGCACTATGTGATCCAAAGTGTCTGGTCACCCACAAAAACATACGTTTTTCATATTAGGTGCATTGTGCTGCCACCTACTGCCAGGTACTCCATATCAGCGACCTCAGTAGTGATTAGATATCGTGAGGGAGCAGAATGGGGCGCTCCGCAGAACTCAGAGACTTCGAATGTGGTCAGTTGTTAGGGTGTCACTTGTGTTATACATCTGTACACGAGATTTCCACACTCCTAAATATCCAAAGGTCCACTGTTTCCGGTGTGACAGTGAAGTGGAAACGTGAAGGGACACGTACAGCACAAAAGCGTACAGGCCGACCTCGTCTGTTGACTGACAGAGACAGCTGACACTTGAAGAGGGTCGTAATGTCTGATAGGTAGACATCTATCCAGACCATGACACAGGAATTCCAAACTTTATCAGGATCCACTGCAAGTACTATGGCAGTTAGGTGGGAGGTGAGAAAACTTGGATTTCGTGGTCGAACGGCTGCTCATAAGCCACACATCACGCCAGTAAATGCCAAACGTCGCCTCGCTCGGTGTAAGGAGCGTAAATATTGGACGATTGAACAGTGGAAAAACGTTGTGTGGAGTGACGAATCACGGTTCACAATGTGGCGATCCGATGGCAGGGTGTGGGTATGGCGAATGCCCGGAGAACGTCATCTGCGAGCGTGTGTAGTGCCAACAGTAAAATTCGGAGGTGATGGTGTTACGGTGTGGTCGTGCTTTTCATGGAGAGGGCTTGCACCCCTTGCAGTTTTGCGTAGGACTATCACAGCACAGGCCTACATTGATGTTTTAAGTACCTTCTTGCTTCTCACTGTTGAAGAGCAACCTGGGATGGCGATTGCATCTTTCAACACGATCGAGCACCTGTTCATAATGCACTGCCTGTGGTGGAGTGGTTATACGACAATAGCATCCCTGTAATGGAACGGCCTGCACAGAATCCTGAACTGAATCCTATAGAACAACTTTGGGATGTTTTGGAACGCCGACTTCGTGCCAGGCCTCACCGACCGACATCGATACCTCTCCTCAGTGCAGCATTCCGTGAAGAATGGCTGCCATTTCCCAAGAAACTTTCCAGCAACTGATTGAACGTATGTCTGCGAGAGTGGAAGCTGTCATCAAGGCTAAGGGTGGGCCAACACCATACTGAATTCCAGAATTACCGATGGAGAGCGCCCCGAACTTGTTAAGTCATTTTCAGCCGGGTGTCCTGATACTTTTGATCACATAGTGTATGTAGGAGTATATCCCCTTCAAAATTGTCCTCTCCGCGACCCTAAAACCGCTCCAAGCGCATTTGCTCAAAGCAGTGTTTGAAGTTATCTTTTGAAAGCATGTTCACGGCCTCCGTTGCTTTTTCTTCCACGGCTTCAACTGTCTCAAATATTCTTCCTCTCAGTGCAGATTCCACTTTCAGGAACGGAAAAGAGTCACACCGAGCAAGACCTGTTGAGTGGAGCTAATGATCCATCTAAAGTCTACTCGGAGAATGGCGGGTCACCCCTGCGCAGGATTGGTCGGCAGCGGACGTTCGTGGCGAGGATGCAAGCAGGTGGCAGCTCATTAAAACAGGGCCAACAAATCAGTCACTTTATTACAACTCACATAGCTATACTCAGGTGTTGTGGAGTGGACGCTACGCCCTTCACAGGACGTGATGATATATGCTCTGACAGACGAGTCTTTGGCACTGATAGCTCAGTAGCGGCGTTTCGTTGCTGAGCAGCCGTAGCCAGCTAGACATGTCTTTACTGACATATACGTTATGAGAGATACTGTCATCGAGATATAGTAAGAGGAGTCCCCATGACGTCACAAACCTGAAGCCGACGTCCCCCATGTTAGTAAGGCAGAACACTAGCTTCTGGTGGAAGTGTTTTGTTGAAAAATGCCAGCTTGCATTATTAACAGATATACAAGCTGTTCTGATTATAGTCTAAAGTGGAAAGGAATCACATTTCGTTCGTAAGTGGACTCGTAAGTGGAATTTTAGTTTGGTTACTTTTACGGTTGTGGTTTTACTTATGTAATTTGACTTTAGATAGCCTCTCAATACAAGTCGAAGAGCTCTGATTGAATGCTGCGAGAAGGAAATATTGCAAACTGTCCAGACGTATGAAAATATGTTCACAGCATTTTCGAGATGAGGACACAGACGAAAAATCAGTTTCGTGATTCCCTATTACGAAAACCGTGGATTACGAAAGCAACTTTTTCAAATCACATACTTCGCTTCTTGGTTATTCGAAACATATAACAAAAAGGAAGTTACGTTAACGAATTGAAACTCTTCGAATTACTGGATGAAAAAGGCACTTAAGACGAGAAACTCGTCTGACAGTACCTTTCTGATGCTACATTACTCACAAATCACTGTAACATTCACTATTTAACACTTTTGCGTGGATGTGACAGAAATTAAGAACAAGGAGCATTAGTCTGCTAATGTTCTGGAGAAACTAACGTGGTGTCACCGGCTTCAAAGCAACGTACAACGTTTGTAGCGCCACCGCCCCGTATTATACGTCCATGGGTACTGTGGCTGCATTGTTTTCAAAGACATACTTTGGCTGAAGCCTGGGTGAGACCACGCCGGACTTCGTCAAGCTCGTATTTGATGTGTTCTATATCGCAACCACATTATAACTTATGTCCTATAAATAAAAGCTGTTCCAAAGCATTAGCACATTGCGGATCACTCGAAAAGGTCAATTAATAGACATTAAATATCAGGTAAACAGTTATCGGCGTTTAAAGGTTCTTAGGAAACATATGATGTTGGACATGTTACAGGCTACATCATCACTGTGGTGTAGTGGGCAATGCCCACACTAAGAGGTGGCACTGTGTATCTGATAATTTTGCTCGCGTCCTGCCATCGGCAAAAGTTTTGTTATTCATTGTCACGTTTCTGAGAGCACTGGGACATTTCACTGTCAATAATTTACGAATTAAGCACGAAACAGGGAAATTCGAGAGAATATCAAAACACGTTGATTATCTGTTAAAAACCAACTAACACAAAAATACTGGCACACGTAAGAAAGAATTGAAAGGTGACTTAGTCTCGCTGTCAGCTACCTATAAAATATAAAAAGGAAATATACAAGCTAGTTATGAGACTTCTTCTCCAAATGTCTTCAAATGAAGCACAAATGCAGACAAAACATATTCTGATACCGGTATAGGCATATTACTGCATGTGGTTTTTTTCTCATTGTTTCAGTTACTTTCAAGAGCATAGGAAGAAGTTTACATTTCTGGCAGTGAATTGTAATTTTTCACACAAATTAGAACACATTTCACACAACCACGTCATTTATTTAGCATCGGAGGAGCTTCTTAAATACTTCTCGTACTACATACCACTATGAAAATACCGAGTATGAAGTGGGGATGTTCTCACTTTCAAAGAAAGTATCTAAATGTGCAATGGATGAACATCAATTGCTGAACATATAAAAGAGCTGCTGCTTTAGTTCGTCTGCTAGAATGGCTGCTGCCATCACGACGATAGCTTGACAACAGAGACATCTGTAGATGCCTTCGAGAAAGCCATAATGTATCTTTGAAAGGAGTGCAGACCATAGGCGGCCGTGTGCAGACACAGTACCTTTCGTGACGTTTATATAAACAAAGGCACGTCCTTGAGCAGGCAGCACGAGCCAGGTGGGTACTCTGTGAACGTACCAGTGAATGTCTCACATGCAACTGATGCTGTCGTTTCGTTGTTTGTCTAAATAGTTCAGTGCGTGGTGTATTTCGTTTTTGTTGTTTTTAGTGTTTATTTGCTTCTGTTTTGTTTTAAATAATGTCCATTTCGACGAGTAGCGCCAACCCAACATGTCAAGTGAAGCGGAGGAAGAAAATTGTGCTACACAGCCAGAGTTCCGCGGATTCGTGTATTCGGTGAGGGACTACTTTCAGAAAGAAAAGGAAAACTGTGAGCTTTTATTTCCTGTTGCTCAGGTTGTTAGAAGGACTGGAACATCATTGAAAATAAGCAAGAACAAGGTTGTAACGACAAGGAAATAACAGTACAGTGTAGAATGTGGTGAAGATGGCACGAGAGGATGCACACATCAGGAAAGAAGCGGCCGAGAAAGAAGCAAGTAAGCGTTTTGGACGATTTTGAGGAAGGTTCTATTTGTCGTCATTATACGGGGTGAGTCCCTAACTATTGCTACCAAGAATAAGTATGAAAGTATGATAGGAGCTGAAAAGTTTGTGGGACAAAACTTGCATGGGCCAATGGGGACCATAATATGACGCTGGTTTTTTGGTGCTAGGTGGAGTCGATTCAGAGATATGAAGGTCAACTTTGTTTCTTTAATGGGATGCTATAGTTTGGTACTTATTTTCTGATAGTGGCTTTTGAGACGAATCCGACGAAGTGTAACAGTAAGGTATTCTGAAGGGCAACGAAGGTCACAAAGGTGACATGACTGTCCATTTACAGAAGGTGTTCGTAGTGATGACCATTGGTATCAATGCAGTGTGTAATGGTCGCCTAGTCGTAGATATTGCTAATTGCTATAATCGCACTATTTCACTCCCATTTACGGAGCTTGTTAGCACTTGATGTTAGGTTGGCGCCATTAAAATGCATTGTAGTAATCATTGCTGCCTGCTGGATCGCTGCTGTGTCTCGATGTTGATGCTGGCTCTAAATCTGGTTGTCTAGAGTTAAAAACATGAGGTCCTGTGTTTTTTATGTGCTTTTGATGATAAAGAACGAGCGAAACCAACAAATATGTAAACTTCAAATATTTATTACTCTGGTGGCCATCTTAATTCCACTGTCCACCAAAGACCATGACTCAACACAAAGTAGTACTTCCGTTACATGTTCTTTGCATTGTTTATCCACCTCAAACAATAACACACAAACACACTTTACCAAAGTGACATTCCGACTGCCTCCCGACCGTTCTTGCTGCTTGTATTTATAACATTGTCAAAGAACTACTAAAAAGAGATATAGTTTACAAGTCACATGTATATCTGTTATCATAATTTGTGCAGAAAAGTTATTAATTTGCATCGAGTGACATAATTTAACATGTTATTAAAATGACAGACAGATTTGTTGACTTGACAGAATAATTCTTTGTTACAAAAAGGCCGTTTTTTAGAAGTTTGTCAATTGACTTCTCTAATTTGCATAAATAAGTAAATAACATGAATTATTAAGAATTACATTGGTTTTCGTCTAAAATTGGATTGATTTCGTGAATACTGAGTGAAAACGCTCCTAGTGAACAAATAGGTTTCACTGGGTGATTTTTATTTAAGGAGATCCAAAATCCCTAAGTTTGCCACTATTTTTCGTACTTCATATTAATTATTTAAGATGAACTTAGTGTTTTTACATGATGACATTTGCTGTATCAGTGATCAAGTGATATAAACTTTTGTGTGGGTCAGTTACTCAGTATAATTTAATGGGTTGACTGTTTATGCAGACATGTTATGCAATCATTGTTAACATACACAATAACTTTTCTATAATCATAAAAACTCGTTAAACTAGTTGAATTTGGAGGGTATCGCATACTTCGGTAAAGTAAAGCCTTTAATATGTTCCGTTACAATACCCCCCTCGGGTAATATCATTTACAGAATGTTAATGATATTAGCCGACTAGGACAAATGTGTCAAATGGTTAAAATTTGGAAAAGTACTACTTTAATAATTTTTTTGTTTTACTATGCATAATGTGTATGTATGCAATGACCGTTACACCGTTTCAAAATGACTTTTTCCTGCAAGTATTTTAGTTGTGTTGTTTCAAATGCACTTTGTGTTATGGCTCTCAGTATGACAGCATAATAAAAATATTTAGTAATATATGAAAGTAAAAAAACTGTTAATCTTTGCTCCCAGTGAGCCACATGGAAAATGATCAAAAACAGACACAAATATATCACATGCGATTTTAAGACATATAAAAAATATATGTAAATTCTTTCAAAGTCAGTTCTCATTGAGTCAGATTAATCAAGATAATAGAAGGAACATAAATATATTACATAGATGGACAGGTTATATGTCCATAGGAAAATATTGCAACTGTCTGCTCTTTTTGAGCCACATAAAAGAAATGAAAACAAAGAACATAATTATAAGTATGGACATGATATATAAACACAAACACTAGAGAAGTCACATGTATGAATATAATATGCATTTGAAAAAAAGGAAGAGTTTTTTAAATATTGTCTCCCATTGCGAGACATAGTCAAGACAGTACAAGAACATCTTAATACTAAAATTGGACACTTAAATTGGTCACAACATAACACAAACATCAAACTTGGTGAACATCTGATTAGCTGTAGAAAATTGTACACAAATCTTATGCCTAAGAAAAGAATAGTAACAAAATGATGGGTCTTGCACAACAATTTTTTCATTGTCTTTTATTTGGTGCAAGTATGTCCCATATTCAACAATACAAAAGGAAAGTAATAAATGTTTGTCACCTTCTTGCCCATTGCAAGTAAAGAATGTGTCTCAAAATTTAATATTCAATAGTGACAATAAAAATATAAAAACATTCTCTCAGAGATCTGGAACTTTTCCAGGGTCTGTAGGATGAGTGGTAGTTGCTATTTGACACACCCAGTAAAAATCTTTGCTGATAACATGCTTTATGGAAAATTGGTAAGTAACTGTATTCAAACAGGGAAATGTGCTTAATCATGTTTATATGGTTTCAATTCAGCGATGTTTCTTAATCCAAATAACCTTCTTGATCTGGGAAAGATAAGTCTATATGCATTAGGATGTGGGCTTTCTTTTATTTCAAATGGACAAATGTCAATGTTTACTTTAACATATGGACAACCTAACTCAACATCTTTGAGTATTTCTGTATTTTCAAACAATAGATCATTTTCAATTTCTTTAGTTCCTAAGTCTAATGTCTCGTTCCTACACTTAGACACATCCCTCTCTTTTGCAAAGCATTGACATTTAAACATAAACCTTTGTTTTCACTTGTTCCTTTTAACACTGTGTTGTCACTTAACAAACTAATGTTTTCACCCCCTTTTTTATAAAGTCCACTTCGGATTCTTGTCCACCATGTAGGATACAGGGTTGCACTTACCTTTGCTAATTCTTTCCAAAAGGCACCTTTGTTTATACAGTTTCCACAGTTGTTCCACAAAACTTCTAAAAACTTTTCCCCTTTTTCTTGAAAACACACATTTACATTCCATCCCTTTATATTTTCTTTAATATTATTATTATTACCATTCTCATAGATTAGTGTTTCATAGTTCCCAATAGGCAATAGCTTGTCCTCAGATACACATTCCCTAGTCTGCATTTCACTTAAATTAACCTCATTATTACCCATGTTTGTCACATCACTTACCTTTACCACATAATCACTTTTCAATTCTACAAATACTTTTATTTCTTCCTCCACACTCTCATCAATAACATCACTTGATTTAGGATCATTATTTAAATGTCCCTCTATTACTTCTTCCTCCTCCTCCACAACAACCCCATCTTCAGTTTCCCCCCTATGTATCTGAATCTCAGCAATTGAGTCTTTGGCTCCATTAAACACTTCCTCATCCCCCTTCTTATCAAATAAACCCCCCAAAATAGATTCTATTTGTGGTGTGTCTGACATGTTATTAACACCAGTATCCTTTTCAGCCCAACTATGGAACTCTGCAATACCTTCAACTTCTGCACTTTCACTAACCACCTGTGCTTGAACACTGTTTTCATTAACTGCATCACTTTTACTCATAGTATCCCAAAACCTTTTATTAAATTCTAATTTATTCATTCTAACAACATCAGTATTTTCATGGTACTTACTCTTTACATTGTATCCTCTCCTTTTCCAGTTTCGGTTATGTGTTGTCCTGTCATAATATTGTCTAGCCCCAAAACTACGGACATCTAGTGGGACTGTCCACCGTTTCCCGGCTGGTTCCCTCGGTCTGTCTGTTTGTAGTTGTCGTTTTGTTCACTAGTTTCAACAAACCTCCTTCTATCTTGTTCTCTTCCCCAATACCTATTTCTATCATTCCTGTTATCTCTCCTCCATCCTCCCTCCTGTGTATTGTTTCTGAAATCATTTTCATATCTCCTATCTCCCCTGTTTGGAGCATTATTTCCAGAATTTTCAAAGTCTCTCCTCCCATAATAATCTCTATTTACATTCCTGTTCCACCCCCCATACTGGTTGTTGCCAGAGCCAAAACTTTGGTTATTTTCTCTTTCCAAGGCCCTATCTAATCTATCTACAAATTTCAGGAACTCTTCCATTGAATCGTCTGGTCCATGGACCAATTCCCACTGCAGTCTCTCTGGTAACCTTCTTTTTAAAACATCAATTTGTGTCATAATATCAAAAGAGTTATTCAAATGAGCAAGCTTTTTCAATTGATCTCTGCAAAATTTTTGCATTCCCCCTACTTTCCCTCTATACACTGGTCCATTTAGAAATTCTGACTTTAATCTGGCTTGTATGGATTGTGACCAAAATTTGCAAATAAACTTAGCTTCAAACTCTTCAAAAGTATTCCAAGAATCATTATTCTCATTTGCCCAGGATAGGGCCTCCCCTTCTAGAAACCGTTTTACTAACTTAATTTTTATGTTATCTGACATTCCTACAACAAACATATCCTTACATTGGTGAATAAAGTCAATAGGGTGCAGATTTTCACCAGGAAAGCATTTCACTTGGACGTGCCCATACATTGTATTTTGATTGTAAATCGTTTGTTTGGACATCAATGCGTCCTCCAATTGTGTATATTTAGTGTGTATATTTTCTACTTTTGTATCTACATTAGTGGTATACAGGTTATATTCATGTTTAAGGTTTTCTGATGTTTTGTCTATTCTCTGATCTAATCTTTTAGCTTCAGTATCTACTCTGTTGTAGATGACAGCAATGCTGTCTGTGTTCGCTTGTATGTTTTCATTTAAACTTTCAACTTTAACTTGAAATTCTTTTCTGAAGTGTATCAACTGTTCTCTAGTGTCCTTACTGAGGGTAGTTTTAATTTCCTCACACTTCTCATTGAGATGAGTATTTAATAGATCAAAATCCAAATTTAACTTATCCAGTCTATCTGTGTTTTCTTTAAGTTTCAAACTTACTTGTTCACTTGATTGTTGAAAGTCCAAACGTACTTGTTCACTTGACAGTTTAAGTTGCGAGCTTATTTGAGTTGCAAACCCTGCTAGCCACTCTGTTAAGTTTAATTGTTCACCATCCCCTGGTTCAATTTTTACATTTCCTATGATCTCATCACTCTCAGGTAGAGACATGTTAACTATTAATTATTTTAAATGACAACAACAACAAAATACCTCGCTTTATGCTATGATGTCGTGATCGGTGCTCTTGCTGGCTTTCTACACTTATATTCGGTTTTATCGAAGCAGAAGTCTTGATTGATGAATTCCATTGATATAATCCAGACGTTAATCTTCCGAGCGGTGTGATGATGGTTTTTGGTAGTCGCACAAACACAATTTATTTAATTTTGACATATTTTCACTGTTGCCACACTGCACAAATAAACTTTTTTGGAATGATAAGCACCTACGAAATTTATCGCTGCACTATTATCATCGATGCACTTAAAGATCCCGGACGAGCTCCCACTTTTGTAATGGTCGCCTAGTCGTAGATATTGCTAATTGCTATAATCGCACTATTTCACTCCCATTTACGGAGCTTGTTAGCACTTGATGTTAGGTTGGCGCCATTAAAATGCATTGTAGTAATCACTGCTGCCTGCTGGATCGCTGCTGTGTCTCGATGTTGATGCTGGCTCTAAATCTGGTTGTCTAGAGTTAAAAACATGAGGTCCTGTGTTTTTTATGTGCTTTTGATGATAAAGAACGAGCGAAACCAACAAATATGTAAACTTCAAATATTTATTACTCTGGTGGCCATCTTAATTCCACTGTCCACCAAAGACCATGACTCAACACAAAGTAGTACTTCCGTTACATGTTCTTTGCATTGTTTATCCACCTCAAACAATAACACACAAACACACTTTACCAAAGTGACATTCCGACTGCCTCCCGGCCGTTCTTGCTGCTTGTATTTATAACATTGTCAAAGAACTACTAAAAAGAGATATAGTTTACAAGTCATATGTATATCTGTTATCATAATTTGTGCAGAAAAGTTATTAATTTGCATCGAGTGACATAATTTAACATGTTATTAAAATGACAGACAGATTTGTTGACTTGACAGAATAATTCTTTGTTACAAAAAGGCCATTTTTTAGAAGTTTGTCAATTGACTTCTCTAATTTGCATAAATAAGTAAATAACATGAATTATTAAGAATTACATTGGTTTTCGTCTAAAATAGGATTGATTTCGTGAATACTGAGTGAAAACGCTCCTAGTGAACAAATAGGTTTCACTGGGTGATTTTTATTTAAGGAGATCCAAAATCCCTAAGTTTGCCACTATTTTTCGTACTTCATATTAATTATTTAAGATGAACTTAGTGTTTTTACATGATGACATTTGCTGTATCAGTGATCAAGTGATATAAACTTTTGTGTGGGTCAGTTACTCAGTATAATTTAATGGGTTGACTGTTTATGCAGACATGTTATGCAATCATTGTTAACATACACAATAACTTTTCTATAATCATAAAAACTCGTTAAACTAGTTGAATTTGGAGGGTATCGCATACTTCGGTAAAGTAAAGCCTTTAATATGTTCCGTTACAAGTGCTGCAATCTTCTTGTGAAGGAGTCAGTGGTATTCCTTGTCACTTCAGCACTTATCGAAGCACGTTCTCTGACGGTTCTCTCTCACATACCTTCAGGTGTAGTGGAACGTCTTTATAATCAATGTCTTTCACCAATGCCCACAGAAAAAATCCAGAGCGTCAAGTCTGGCCAATGAGCCAGCCACGACACATTTCCTCGGCTTCCAATCCAACGATTTGGCAATTGTCTCTGTAAGTCATTTCTAGCCATCTGCGACATATGTGCCAGACATCCATCGTGTTGATACCACATGCTGCTCCTTATTCCTAAAGGTATTTCTTCCAATAACAGACCTATCGTTTCTTACAGGAATGTAGTGTACTTTCTGCCATTAAGATGTCCTTCGATGAAATAGGGGCCTATAATTCTGTCCTCCAAAATCCCACACCACACATTAACCGACCATGGTTTCTGGTGTGCAACTTGCAACAGCCAACATGGATTTTCAGTTGCCCAATAATGCGTTATACAAATTAACATTTCCATGGCTTGTGAATGTAGCCTCATCAGTAAATAAAATCAAATTAATAAATGTGTCATCCCTCTGAATCTGTAGATGAGCCCATCAGCAGATCCATACGATTCGTATCAGTTAATTCTTGGCAGATACTGATATGGTAAGGATGATAATTATGGCGATGCATCACACGAACAACACTACTCTGGCTCATGCGAGCTTCCCTTGTGATTCGACATGAACTAGCACAAGGATCTCGAACCACAGTGGCAATAGTACCAATTTCCGTTTCCTCATTAGTAACTTTCCTTTGCTGGATATGTTTCCGATGCATTAAAGATCCAGTTGTTCTCAATTTATCATACACATATTTAAGTACAACGTGTAGCGTGAGTGCATTGAGGATATCTTTAAGCGTATAAGTCTCTAGCTCTCACTGAATTTCGTTGGCATTCTCTGTAAATGAGAAGCATATCGACTTGTTCTTCGCAGGAATACATCATTCACATTCACTTGATTCGATGATACTAGTCTTACCATTCCTATAAGTGTTGTATTGCAAAACCGTCAAATGGTGTTTACATGTCAATGGCACATTAGGTGGATATGCCGTTTTTGGCAAATATTTACTATTTTCACGATATACGAGAGAGAATTGTCAGAGCATGTGCTTTGATAAGTGTTGAAGTGATAAGGAATAATGATTAGATTCGTCTCGATAGCTGCTATCGGAAAATAAGAACCAAACTATGGCATCCTATTTAAAAAAAAAAACAAAGTTGACCTTCATACCTCCAAAGCGACCACACCTAACAACAAAAAACCAGCGCCATATTATGGCCCCCATTGTCCCATGCAACATTTGTCCCATAAACGTTTCAGCTACTAAAATACTTTTGGAGTTATTCTAAGTGGCAATAGTTAGTGAGTCATTCTGTATAGCTATCCATACATATTGTGGTGTCACCGCCAGACACCACTCTTGCTAGGTAGTAGCTTTTAAATCGGACGCGGTCCACTAGTATACGACGGACCCGCATGTCGCCACTGTCAGTAATTGCAGACCGAGCGCCACCACACGGCAGGTCTAGAGAGACGTACTAGCACTCGCCCCAGTTGCACAGCCGACGTTCCAAGGAACGGTTCACTGACAACTACGCTCTCATTTGCCGAGACGATAGTTAGCATAGCCTTCAGCTACATTTGCTACGACCTAGCAAGGTGCCGTATTCAATCGATATTGAGATTCTATTAATGTATCATCTAGAGCGATGTTCTATAAATGTGGATTAAAGTTAAGTATTCCAGAAGCTACGTACTTTTCTTTATAGCATTCATTACGTATCCTGTTTCAGACCTCACGCCAGCCTGCGTGAGTTTAAGCGCGTGCCTTTCGACTTCCTCTCATTGTGTCTAGGCTGTCTTGTCTAGACACAACACATATTATAAAAATGGATGTTTGTGTGTGTGTGTGTGTGTGTGTGTGTGTGTGTGTGTGTGTGTGTATGTGTGTGTGCATGTGTATGTTCCACATCTTCTGCTAAACCACTGGACCGATTTCAACCAAACTTGGTACACACATACCTTACTGTTAGGCGACGGTCGTTGTGGATTTAAGAACCACGTACCTATCAGAATGGTGGGGGTGAAAAAGAAGCGTAGCACATGAGTCACGAATTTCCAGACTTTATTGGTTCAAATGGCTCTAAGCACTATGGGACTTAACATCTGAGGTCATCAGTCCCCTAGACTTAGAACTACTTAAACCTAACCAACCTAAGGATATCACACATATCCAAGCCCGAGGCAGGATTTGAACCTGCGACCATAGCAGCAGTGTGGTTCTGGACTGAAGCGCCAGACTTTATTCATCCAGTATTTGGGAATGAGAGCACTTACCGACTTGCAACAAACTTAACATATAATTTCAAACCCTTATAAAATTTATTCCTCGCTGACAAGCTCTACTGCTTTTCCACTGTTAATGCAGTTAAAGTACCACCTGAAGCATAACGTTAAAATTTATTACTTCTTTGCTACTAGCTGCATCTGTGACACATTTGCAGACAGTAGGCACATAAACAACTAAATATAAGTCCGAATCATATCACTATATGAAACATAATTCAGAAGATATGATATCATAAACAATGAGATGCATGAAAAATTGCCACATTATGCATGACGTTTAAATTTGTTACTTCGTTGTTACTAACTCTATTTGCAACATACTTTATAGAAATGTTTACACTGATGATTAAAACATTATGCCACCTATTTAGCTATTAGTGTTGTTCCACTTCTCAAACACAGTACAACAGAGATCCTGCTTGGCACGCATTCGACAAGTCCTTGACAGGATTACAGAAGTATGTCGCACCAGATGTCTACGCACAGTTCAAGCAATTGTCGCAAATTATGGAATGGCGGTTTATCGGCACGCAGCAGGCGTGTTCCACTGGTTACAGATGAGGCACATTTACTGGTTAAGACATCAATGTGAGTTAACTTGTTCGTCAATGTACCACATAGCACAGTTCTGCCCTAAGCAGCTTGCTTAGCGCAGTGCATCTTTCGTTTAGCCATTCGCCTGGATGATGGCATGTAAGGACGCTACCATCGACCTGGTGTAACGAGAAATGCGATTCATTCAATGGACGATACGTTGCTATTGATCCACTGTGAAAACTCAGTAGTGCTGTTCCCACTGCAGTCATAACTGACAGTGTCGCTGGGTCATCACAGGAGCACGTGGGTGTCGTGTGGTGTGGAGCTCCATGTTCAACAATGGCGTTTGAGCAGTGTGCTCCCAAACACTTGGGCCTGCATCAGGACTGTATTCTGTCGTCATATCTGCCACATATCGCTGCCTATCCTGTATTACACAGTGGGGAATCCAACGACCTCTACGTTTTGTGATGAGAAATGGTCGTCCAATGCCATATGGCCTATTCGTTATTTCACCATCCTTCAACCACTTTCCACAGGTGCTCACGACAGTAGCAAGCCAGCAGGCTTCGCTGTTTCACTGATTCTCCCACAGCAACGTGCCCTTTGTCAGAATCACTTATATCAGTGGATTTTCGCATTTGCGGCCTATATCTCTGCTATAATTACGGCCCATTCGTCTCTCTTCCGCTTAAAGTCCATCCTTACTGCATCACATGCCTGCAGCACCACCAGAATGCACTGAACTTCGTGGTGGGCGGTGGTCCTAATGTTTCGGCTCACTGGCGGACATATGCCGCTGGATATATCTACAAAATAATATCATTGTATGACACATAGTTCAGGAGATATGACATCATCACTAGCAGAAGACGAGGAGACGCTGCATGATATGGGCATGGACACACACTGTAAATGCATACCCGGACAATGCCGGGTTTCTCTGCTTGTTGTTATATAAGAGAAGGGAACAACCCACTCTATCTAAATTACTCGTGTCTCCTCTGAAAGACTACCTTTTTAAAGGAAACAAATTTTCATTTCCTACAGTGCTGAAAGACATAGGCTTCAGGTATTCAGTGTTTAACAGTTGCAAAATATTAATGGAAAGGACAGATGTTGTTGTATGGTGGCACAGATTTCTGCACAGGATCATGGGTATGAGATTCGAGAAAATAGATGAAACCTGGGTTAATGCCAGCCATTCATTACATAAAGGCTGAAGTGCTGGATGCCAAAGCGACCATGGCAGTGCCTGTTCAAATAGGGAGGGGGGTGGGGGAAGTATTATTTTACATGTAGGCACATTGGATGATTTTGTGCCAAATTGCCTATTAATGTTTCGTTCGGAAAAGACAAGTGATTACCACAAAGAAATGAACAGTGTTGTTTTTCGAGACATCTCTTATGACTGACCTGACAAGTCCATCACCCCCATATTATTCCATTGTTCACAGTTAGCCACCAACTTTGGCAACAAAAGGAGATGATATTATTCGGTGACTGTAACGATGAAGGTGGATTTTACAGAAAATTTGAAGAAGGTTGAATTGCTTGAAATTATGGTACAAAAGTAATCACAATTTCCAACGTATGTAGTTGATGAGATTGCTAAAATGCACAGGCATGAAGCCGTTTGGCTTCCCCCTTACAATTGTCACTTCAATGCCATGGAGGGGTATGGGCGCAAATAAAAAATTACATTGCTGCAAACACTAAAAAATTCACCATCTTTGAAGTTGAAAATCTCCTTGTAGAAGCTCTCAGTCAAGTGACAGGCGAGACTTGGACGAAAATTGTAAACAGCACTGCAAGTGTCATCACAGAGGCAGCCAAAAACAAAGGCATTGTGGAAGAATTAGCCCAAAATTTAATTGTATATCTGGGAGGGAGCAGATACTGACAGTAATGTGTAATGTGAGTGGTGTTTTGCCATTAGTGTAACTACAACACACTCAGGAATATAAGAACAGAGCATTGAGTTTAACGAAACTATGTATTACAAACAGCAACCGTAAATAAATTCACACATCCAAATATGATCTGCATGTTGTCAACACTTTTGTTTCTGCTGCTAGACAACACATGTAGTAGCAACCAGGCATGGAATGCTGTAAGCCACGTTTGTCAGTATTGCCATCTGCATGTCTGAACTGTCAATAACAATCACTCATCTCACGGACTGTAAGTGTCGCCCCTGTATGGGAATACACATCATAGATGTACAAGCACAGGTTGTAGGCACATGGTTGACAATGTATGGAAGTTTAGGTCTGCTTGGATAGCCAAATGGTAAGGTGACCACTCGCGATAAGCAGGAAATCTGGGTTCGAGTCTTGGTCTGACACAAATTTTCATTGTTGTCATCCGAATGTACAGCTGATGGGTATCGATTTTCGCAACTGTGAATACATTCAATGTACTTCATAACAACTGTAGACGCCACAGTGCCTGTTCCTTCGGACATGCATGAGTGGCTGAAGGAACACTGCATCATAATCTGGAGTAACACAGGTGCTGCAGTACTGTACCCCCAAAATTGTCAAAAAATGGTAGTAGTACTACACTACCCACCTCCTATGGAAGACCTGGCCGCCAGTTCTCTACCCTGGATCGGTCTGCAACAAAACTGAACATGCATGACCAACAATTTTCAATATTTGCAAGAATTTACACCTTGTAAGTGCCAGTAGCCTTGCAACCAGAAGACAGGGACTACAGTTCCCCTCCCCCTTCTCTTCAATAAGGGCAGCTGTTACCAGCCATATTCCTTACACATACAGTGACAATAAACTCTTCAGTTAAATATTACTCTACTGTGAAACAGAAAGGTTATTCCCTAAAATCATATAACTCGATGATTACAATACCAATATATACATATACACACACACGCATGTGCCCACACATATATATATATATATATAAAGATGATGAGACTTACCAAACAAAAACGCTGGTAGCAATACTAAACAGTCCTCCAAAGTAGTACGTTCAGTCAACGATTTAACAATTGCAAATTTCAGGGAAAGCCTACAGCAGTTAGACTGGGATGAGGTGTACCGTGAACCTGATGCCAATTTAAAATATAATTTATTTCATGACATTTTTGTAAATGCATTTGAAAACTGCTTCCCCAAGAAAATAGTTAAATATACTCGTAAGAAACCTCGTAACAAACCATGGCTTACTAAGGGTATAAAAATATCTTGTAACCGGAAAAGGGAAATGTATCTGACAGCAAGAAAGAGTAGTGACCCAGAAACTATCAAACATTATAAAAACTACTGTGTTGTATTAAGAAAAGTTATTAAAAAATCCAGAAGTATGTGTATCATGTCTGAAATCAGCAACTCTGATAATAAAATTAAAACAGTTTGGAATGTTATTAAAAGAGAAACAGGTCAACCAAGAGCACAGGAAGACGGTATTACCATCAGATTGAATGAAAACTTTACGAACAAAAAGTCAGAAGTTGAAAATATTTTTAATAATCATTTTCTAAATGTTGTGGATATAGTAGGATCCAGGTGTTCATTAGAAGATGCTAGGCTGTTAATGGAAGAGGCCATTCCTATGCAATTTGATACAACTGAAATCTCACCCACTTCTCCCTCTGAAATTAGGAAAATAATGAACTTGCTTAAAAGCAAAAACTCACATGGAATTGATGGCATTTCCAGCAAAATACTAAAAGCTTGTTCTCAACAGATAAGTAAGATTCTCAGCCACCTGTGTAATAGCTCTCTGGAACAGGGCATTTCCCCTGATAGACTGAAATATGCTATTGTTATACCTTTGCATAAAAAGGGGGATAGATCTGATGTCAACAATTACCGTCCAATCTCCCTTCTAACAGCTTTATCCAAAATTTTTGAGAAAGTAATGTATTCAAGAGTAGCTTCACATATCTGTAACAATGAAGTACTAACAAAATGTCAGTTTGGTTTCCAGAAAGGTTTTTCAACAGAAAATGCCATATATGCTTTCACCAATCAAATTTTGAATGATCTGAATAACCGAACACCACCCATTGGGATTTTTTGTGATCTCTCAAAGGCTTTTGATTGTGTAAATCATGAAATTCTGCTAGACAAGCTCAAGTATTGTGGCATGAGTGGGACAGTGCACAAATGGTTTAATTCATACCTAACTGGAAGAGTGCAGAAAGTTGAAATAAGTAGTTCTCATAATATGCAAAGATCAACACATTCCTCAAACTGGGGAACTATCAAGAATGGGGTTCCACAAGGGTCAGTCTTGGGTCCTTTGTTGTTCTTAATATATATTAATGACTTGCCATTCTATATTCATGAAGAGGCAAAGTTAGTTCTCTTTGCTGACGATACAAGTATAGTAATCACACCTGACAAACAAGAATTAACTGATGAAATTGTCAATACTGTCTTTCAGAAAATTACTAAGTGGTTCCTTGTAAACGGACTCTCACTGAATTTTGATAAGACACAGTACATACAGTTCCGTACAGTGAATGGTATGATGCCACTAATAAATATAGACCTTAATCAGAAGCATATAGCTAAGGTAGAATATTCCAAATTTTTAGGTGTGCTCATTGATGAGAGATTAAATTGGAAGAAACACATTGATGATCTGCTGAAACGTTTGAGTTCAGCTACTTATGCAATAAGGGTCATTGCAAATTTTGGTGATAAACATCTTAGTAAATTAGCTTACTACGCCTATTTTCACTCGTTGCTTTCATATGGCATCATATTTTGGGGTAATTCATCACTGAGGAATAAAGTATTTATTGCACAAAAGCGTGTAATCAGAATAATAGCTGGAGTCCACCCAAGATCATCCTGCAGACATTTATTTAAGGATCTAGGGATATTCACAGTAGCTTCTCAGTATATATACTCTCTTATGAAATTTGTTGTTAACAACCAAACCCAATTCAAAAGTAATAGCAGTGTGCATAACTACAATACTAGGAGAAAGGATGATCTTCACTATTCAAGATTAAATCTAACTTTGGCACAGAAAGGGGTGAATTATACTGGCACTAAAGTCTTTGGTCACTTACCAAATAGTATCAAAAGTCTGACAGATAACCAACAAGTATTTAAGAAGAAATTAAAAGAATTTCTGAATGACAACTCCTTCTACTCCATAGAGGAATTTTTAGATATAAATTAAAAAAAAAGAACAAAAAAATATTTAAAAAAATAAAAAATAAAAATAAAAAACACAAAATAATGAAAGAGTTGTTATAGTAACTTAAGTATGTTGTTAAATTAACTTAATTATGTCATGTATTGGAAAATTTGACTCGTTCCACATCATTACGAAATATCGTATTCATGATCCATGGAACTAGTATTAATCTAATCTAATCTAATCTAATCTACACACAAACAAACACAAACATACACACAAAATTCTAGCTTTCGCAACCAACGGCTGCTTCGTCAGAAAAGAGGGAAGGAGAGGGAAAGAAGAAAGGATGTGGGTTTTAAGGGTGAGGGTAAGGAGTCATTCCAATCCCGGGAGCGGAAAGACTTACCCTAGGGGGAAAAAAGGACGGATATACACTCGCACACACACACATATCCATCCACACATATACAGACACAAGCCTTTTAATATGTCTGCTTGTGTCTGTATATGTGTGGATGGATATGTGTGTGTGTGCAAGTGTATACCCGTCCTTTTCTTCCACCTAAGGTAAGTCTTTCCGTTGCTTGTGTCTGTATATGTGTGGATGGATATGTGTATGTGTGCGAGTGTATACCCGTCCTTTTTTCCCCCTAGGGTAAGTCTTTCCACTCCCGGGATTGGAATGACTCCTTACCCTCACCCTTAAAACCCACGTCCTTTCATCTTTCCCTCTCCTTCCCTCTTTCCTGACGAAGCAGCCGTTGGTTGCGAAAGCTAGAATTTTGTGTGTATGTTTGTGTGTCTATCGACCTGCCAGCGCTTTTGTTTGGTAAGTCTCATCATCTTTGTTTTTAGATATATTTTTCCTATGTGGAATGTTTCCCTCCATTATATATATATATATATATATATATATATATATATATATATATATATATATATAATTATCTCCAACATTCCTCCTCACTTCCTCGAACTCAGTGCACATGGTACCTCCTGTAACATCCTTTCATTCACTCTTCTGCTTATTTCTCCTCACCCTCTTCTTGTGTCTGCGTTCTGACACCCATGGAAACGAATCTGAAGCACCTTGAAATGGTTACAGGCATCCAAGATGAATGTTTATTGTTCTCATTGATAACAGTAGCTTGACATTAACTGGCAATGTAATCTGTATCACCTAGTATGGGCCCTGGTATCTTGTAACAAATTTCGTTCTCTTACCCTTTTGGTATATACAGGCTTGATAACATTGCCCAAACTTACAATGTGGTCATATCCCCTTGCATTTCAATGCTACCTCCTGCCATTCTGGGCCATTTATATTTCTGCATATGGTTTTTTTTGTACTTCACTCAACATGTTGCTGCACTACAAACGAATTCTCTGTCCTTGCCGACATTTGCTCTAACTGTATTGAGTGACAATGGCATCTTCCTTCCATACACCATTTCATGGGGGACAGCCCCATACTAGTGTGGACCTTCAAGTAGCAAGCTGTGTTGATAAATGACATACATGTATACCAGTCATTGTGTCGAGAGTCCACATAGTAACTCAACATCCTAACAATAGTATGATGCACCTGCCCTGCTCTACCATTCGCCTGTGAATGCAGTGAAATATTTGTTAATTTCTGAACTCGCCACAAATGACACAGCTGTTTCATGAAATCTGACATAAAATTTGTCCCCTGATCTGTCATCAAACTTGAGCAACCAACTATTGACCATTGCCTGGACCACTATGGAAGATAGCTGATAGCAGATAGCGACAATTGCCCTGTAATCGGCGAAACAAATTGGTTTCTTGTTGGAGTGCACCTCAATGGACCTAACACGTCCGTCCCTATCATTTCAAATGGCTTTGTTGCTTCTAATAATCTTTGCAACGGTAGTTGCCTATGGGTCATGTCTGCACCTTTTACGCATTCTACAAAATTCCTCACATTGGTCTATGTCTACCTTCCTCCCCTTCCACCACTACATTTCTACTAACCTCTGGTTCACCACCCTGCAAAGCCTGTGTCTGGATAGCGTACGATTGTGTGCTTCCTTCACTACCTCTTCCTTTATTTAGCCAATACTACCACATGTAGCCCTAACCTTGTTGACTTACACAACAGATTGTCACATATGATGAACCGCATTTGTGACATGTATAGCTTGCAGCTGGTGTCAGCAGTTTGCACTGCTTGCCACTCAGCAAGGCCATGTGACAGTGCCTTTACTACCACTACCTTCCAGCTCAAACCATCCATGTTTCCGTGATTCTCTCTTGACTTATGTACCACTTCATAATCTAACTCATTGAGTCTTAATACTCATCTTATCAACCTGCTAGGAGGGTCCTTCAGTCCCAATAAACATCTTAGACCTGCATGACCAGTTATTATCCTCAGTTTTTCCTATGCAAGTAGCACCAAAACTATGTAATTACATATCAGGCTGAACATTTCTTTTTTTATGATGGAATAGCTATTCTCCACCTTATTAAGTTGTTGCAAAGCTTAAGCCACAGGATGTTCCTCACCATTCACCAACTGACTCAAAACATACCCTAATGCCTGATTGGATGTGTTACAGGGCAGCACAAATTCCTCCATAAAAATCAAAACTGGGCTTGCCATCAAAGCTCTCTTTAATCTTTCAAATATGGCTTGATTGTCCACTTGTACTTCACATACTTCATTAATATTTGCATGAAAAGTTGTGACACATCTGTGAATCCCTTCATAAATTTCCAATACTAACTTGAGAGCCTTAAAAATCACTGCAGATCTTTGTCCAGTCGATGAACTGGAAAATACTGTACCACCTGTATCAGTCTCAGGTCTGTCTTTCCCCATTCCTTGCTAATTATATGCCACAAGTAACCTAAGTCTTCCAAGGCAAAATGACAGTTTTCCATGTTCAACATCAGATATGAAGCCTGAAACCTTTTAAAAACCTCACTCTGTACCACTGCATATGTTCCTCCATATACCTCAAAAAGACAATTATGTCATCGAGTTACACCAAACATTCCCATCCAACAACTGCTGAAACATTGCTGGCGCATTCTTTAATCTGTGCAACGTTCTTCAGTATTAATAATGGCCCCAAGGAAACAAGAACGCTGTTTTAAATGAGTCCTCCAGAACCACGTATGACTTATGATACCCACTTCTTAAATCTATGGTAGAGAAATACTCACACTGTCCCAAATTATCAGTGGCCTCCATGATATTGGGTATTGGGTATGTGTCAGTTACCATCTTACTATAAATGTGGTGATAGTCACACCAGAATCTATACTTCTTGAAACCATCTGTAGACCTCTGAGAAAATATAATGTAATTTGATAGATTAAAAAATCTGCTCACCAGTTGGTGGCAGGAGAATACACATATAAGGCTATTGGTTTGCAAGCAGTGGCTCATTTCTTTGGCAGAAGGATTGGAGGGGAAGTAGGGGGGTTAAAAGAAAAGGACTGGCAAGGTTTAGGAAAATGGGTAGAGTTTGGAAAAATTGCCCAGAAACACAGGTCACGAGATTAGAAGGAAAGACTGATTATTGGGGACTGCACAGGATAAGATTTGAAAACCTGAGAGCTTAAAGGTGGAAGATAGGGTAATGCACAAAACAGAGACTACTGCCAAAATATCAAGTGTGAGTTAATAACAGCAACAAGCTAAGTGCATAGTATATGATGGAGATGGGAGTGGGATGGCAAAAGGCAGACAGGTCAGAAAATGAAAGACAGAAAACTAAAAGGGAGTAAAAAAAGGAATAGTTACCATGAAGAAATGTTGAGACTAAAGAAATTAACGTAAATTAAGGCTAGGTGGGTGGTGAGAACAAAGGTCATGTTGTAGAATTAGTTCCCACCTGCAGAGTTCTGACAAATTGATGCCTGGCAGAAAAATCCAGATGATAGATGTGGTGAAACAAGTTTCGAGATCACGACTATCATGTTCTAGAGCATGCTCTGTGAAAGGACATTGTGTGTGCCAGTGCACACCCTCTGCCTAAGCCTTTTAATCCTGACTGATGACTTGGTGGTAGTTATGCCAATGTAGAAGGCCGAACAGTGTTCACATAACACCTTGTATACAGTATGTTCATTTCACAGGTGGCTCTCGCTTTGTCACTTACAGGGCTGGTATGAGTGGTGGTAGGAGGGTGCAGAGGGCAAGTCTTACAGTGGGGCAAAGATATTGCTGAGATTTTGGAGGGCGACAAAAAATTATTCTAGGTATGGTGGGCAAAATGTTGGACAGACTGGACGTGTCCTCCTGTTGCTGCTTGGTGACTTGCCTTTTATCTGTCCAATTATATTATATTTTCAAAAAATGATTATTTTCGATAAAGGCTTCTTAGGAATGACCACAATGGCAGCCCTCCGTAGACTAGTGCTCTCCTCTATTGTTCCACCAGCTAACTATTGGTTTATGAAATCCTCCCAAATTGACTGTAAAAGCCGAGGTAAATGGTATGGTTTATGATACACTGGTGCTTAATTTCCCATTGGAATTCAATGTTGCATCACAGGCGTCACTGGAAACTGACCTCAAGGATAAAATAAGTTCTCAAACTCCAGCAGTAACTTCTCCATTTCTGCAATCTGCCCCCCCTGCAGATGTTTCACTTTCTTACATAATGATGTTTTAGTGGGGCCCAGTAGCTATGGTTTGCACCTAGGACATCCTGAACATTCTCCTCCTGGATGTCCCAAACATTCCCTTACAGGATGTTCAAATTTGCTACTAACAGAACCTTTATTAGACTCACTTTATCAGTGTCGAAGTTATCCAGATTCACAGGTACCACTTTACTACCCTCCGTCTCCTATGTGTGTGCAAATGTTTTTCCTTAAAAAAGAATCTGATGCATCCAATACATCATTCTCCTTTAGTGACTCTATCACACACAACATATCAACAAGAAACTCCAGTTCTACATTCATCCAAAGCAACTTTTTGGTGCCCTTCATCACAATATCATGCAAATCAAGCCTTAGTGTTTTTGTACACAGTTTAAATGTTTTTCCGGTCAAGAAAATGTACCTTGCGACTATACTTCACTGACGAGAGCTTTTACCAGCTGTAATGTTGTCCTGCTGAATTCCATCACATGGAAAATGGGATTTAGGAAAGGAAGATAAATTCTGGCTGCAATAGAACGCCTACCAAAGAGACTATGGGAAGCCCTTTAAGACCGATAAAAGTTTTATGTAGCATTTATTGACTTCACAAAAACCTTTGACTTTTTAACACAATATTAGTGACCAAAAACTGCAGGAAACCCTAATTGAAAACAACATATGGACACGAATCATAAGCACAATACTGTGATGGAACAGAACAAGGACCTCAGACACCCTCTCTCTATTGGAGCCGATTCTCCAATCAAACGGACTACTTCAGGGAGACCCGCTGAGTCCTCTGTTAGTTATCCTTGCAGTGGAAGAAATCATAAGAATACCCCAGAGGGAGGGAGTGCTCTCTTATGCATATGCAGACGATATTGTAATAGGCACAAAGGACATTGAAAGTTACAAGAAGCAATAAACGATATAGAAGATTAGTGTGTCGAACACAGCTTCGAAATAAATGTGGAAAAAACAGAAATGAGGGTACTCCAAAATGGAGGAAGAGCACCTGCATCAGCTGAGATCTTCATAGGGGATAGAAAACTAAAAATCATACCACACTTTAGGTACCCAGGGGTCACAATGCAAACAACTGCAACATGCTTCATAAAACATGTAACAGAGAAGGCAATGCAAACAATAATTGCAATCCATGAAATAGAATACATTAGATCCCTCTACCTAGAGACAGCAATGGCACTATTCAGGGCCAAAATATTCCCAATACTGATGTGCGGCATAGAAATTATTGGACCACATCCTACAGTGAAAAACCTGACACAGGAAGGAGTTAAGGCAACCTATATAAACAAAGCAATAGGAACGTCCAAAACAAGATGATCCAGAGATTGTATACTTGCTGATGAGGGAGCCCTTCCTCATTGAAGGCCTACAGACAGACCAGACGCTACCCAACACCAGCGCTTTCGAAAGTATACTAAAAAGACTGAAGGGGAAAGAGAAGATGTCCCTCGAGAATTTTACAGCACAGGCGCCATGATTGACTGAACATAGACAAAGGAAATCTTCGACATGAGACATGTCATTAACACAATGGTGGTCTATAGTTTCTACCACATTTTTTCCAACAACACGTCATTTCATGAACCATACGCAATGTGTTAAGTGTAAGCGTTACCATATAGAACTCTGTACTGAAAGGAAATGGTCAATAAGTGACTATGCAAATCACAATATGTAAAATTTCTAATTTCGTGTATTATTATCATTGTACTTTGATCTTGTATGACTATTTTGCTGCAATAAACGTATTATTAATATTAGAAATTCTACTTTTCTCTTTTCTTGTAACAAGTGATCAAAGAATGTGTGATGTGTCTCATGACAGCTCTCCCCATCAAATATCAGGCCACAAGCCATAACACGCCTAGGGCCATTGTTGCTCACAGCAACAATTACAGTTTGTCACTGCTTTTTCCATGACACTTTAAATGAATTTTGTTAACTGGATATTAATTAGAACAGATTTGAATGGACTGAAGTTTATTAGCTCGTAACACAAATAAATGTTTATGGAAGACTGAAACGAAATGTAATATTTGCTCTGGAATTCCGTATATTGAAACTTGTTGAGGAGATGTAAATTAATTTTGATCAGAAGAGAACATAATTTTTATTATGAGATGAAGCTTGGAGAAGAGATTGTTTGGGTTGTACAACAAAAGATTAATAAATTACTTCGACTTCAAAGACAATTTTAAATGAGAATAATTTGATCTATTATATTTGAA
This sequence comes from Schistocerca cancellata, assembly GCF_023864275.1. NCBI lineage: Eukaryota > Metazoa > Arthropoda > Insecta > Orthoptera > Acrididae > Schistocerca > Schistocerca cancellata. The sequence goes on along the minus strand of NC_064626.1, from coordinate 1,117,827,527 downwards.
CAGCAAACAGAAGGTCAGCGCCACTCTACAGAAAATTAATGATAGTTATAGATGAAAGCTAGGTTCGAAGTTTATCACAGTTATCATCATTTCTCTACATATTCCACCATCTTTCCCTTGTCATGCTGTAGAAAGCTGAAGCTGAAAACAAATGGAAATTAAGATTATCAGTTGACAATGAAGCAACACTGTATATGTGTCATCCAGCGTGATAGGACTGAGAAGATGAAAAAGAGAAAGAAGGAATAGAGAAAAAGAAAATGAAGAAAGAGAAAGTTTTTTAAATTTTAAATATAAAACCCATGGACTGTAACAGTTGTGCAGTCCATCAACTGTAGTTGATGTGGTTTAATACGCAGTCGACACACCTCTTTGTTCACTGCATCCACCACTGGTACCACCACCACCACTGATGCTGCTGCTGCTGCCACCGCTGCTGCTGCTACTGCTGCTGCCATAGTTGACGCCACCTCTGGTCACTGGCGGAGCTGCTGCTCTTGCCACTGCCACATTCAACAACACTTCTGTCCACTGCCACCACCAGTACTGCCTCCACCACTGCTGCCACCACTGTTGCCGGAGTCATCACTGCCTCTGATTGATGCAGTTGTCGCCACATCTGGTCGCTGCCGCCACTGGCGGTGCCACCTCAGCTGCCATTTCCATATTTGATGCTGCCTCTGGTTAGTGCCACCACATGCACTGCCGCCATTGCTGCTGCCGCCGATGATCGATGCAGTTGCTATCAGTACCTCTGGTCACTACTGCCTGTGGCACTGCCCTCTCTGCCTGCTGCCACTGCCATTGTCACATTCAGAGCCACCTCTCGTCTCTGTCATCTCAGGCACTGCCGCCTGAGTTGCTGCTCCCACTGCTGCCACAGTCGAGACCATCTTTCATTGATGCACGTGCCACCACTACCACTGCCTCTGGTCGCTACCACCATCGGCGCTGCCGCCACCATGGTTACTGCTGCCATTGCTAAATTTGACGCCACCTCTTGTTGCTGCTACCAGGGACACTGCTGCCTCTGCTCCTGCCATTGCTGTTGCCAAAATCAGTACTTTCAATGATCGATGCAGCCCCTACTGCTGACACCAGAACTGCTGCCACTGCTGTTGACACAGTTGGCACCACCTCTTCGGACACTGTCATCACTTTCGCTGCTATCACCACCATTGTCGTAGTTGACTCCATCTCCGACATCACTGTCAACATTCCCACTCATGCCACTGCATCATCCACAGGGTAGCAGAAGACAATCTTAAATCCAGTGACTCGTTCTGCAGTTAAATGATGGGTAGCAAGGGAGTGCTTGTGTTTTACTAAGAGCAGGGACTTAAGATTTTGTGTAATCGTAAGTTCGTAAAAGGGCTTAGTACAAATTAGTGAGAAAGATTTGTACTGGATAATTTTCAAAATGGAGAAATATGGAGATGAAGCTTAAATAGAATTTTTATGGCATTTATAATGTAAAACCGAGTAGTAAAACTGATCAGCAGAAGACTGATTTAGATTGTAGATTTGAACAAGCGGATTGTTGGTGAGGACAGACTGAAAATAGACTATTGGATATTCAGGTAGACAGTCAGAGATTCAGTTGTCGAATGAAGGGGTCAGAGGAAAGAATAACCCATTCGAAACCGAATTTTAGAACAAACCAGTGGAAAATGTAGATTTTTGGGATAGCTCATAGAAGAGGTAAAATGAATAGAAAGTAATTTGGCGGATAACATTAAGAGACAGGACATCAATTTGAAATGGTGCAATGTAATGTGAGGAACTTATTAGTAATAAACGGAATATATGGGAAGCCTTAAAGAATTATCTTTCTGGCATCCACATAGTAATGTCTAAAGTTTTGAGGAAATGGAATTGTTGTGAATGCCAGCACAGAAGTAACATTAAATCTTTATAGAGTGAATTGGGAGTGAATAAAGGGAATATAATCGTAGCCTACTGCAGAAATCGTCTTTAGAGAGTCATCAGGAAGGCCTCATTCATATACCGGGTGATCAAAAAGTCAGTATAAATTTGAAAACTGAATAAATCACGGAATAATGTAGATAGAGAGGACAAATTGACACACATGCTTGGAATGACATGGGGTTTTATTAGAACCAAAAAAATACAAAAGTTTAAAAAAATTTCCGACAGATGGCGCTTCATCTGATGAGAATAGCAATAATTAGCATACCATGGTAAGACAAAGCAAAGATGAGGTTCTTTACAGGAAATGCTCAATATGTCCACCATCATTCCTCAACATTAGGTGTAGTCGAGGAATAATGTTGTGAACAGCACTGTAAAGCATGTCCGGAGTTATGGTGAGGCATTGGTGTCGGATGTTGTCTTTCAGCATCCCTAGAGACGTCGGTCGATCACGATACCTTACTGTCCTGACAAGTAACAAGCAATGGGCCTAGGTGCGACAATCTGAGTGGATGCCAGGCCATATGTAGCAAAGGATAGCAACCCTCATAGTAGTCTTGATGCCAGAGTGCACAGTCTGCCAAAAGACGGTGGCTGGTGGGAAAGTTTGTGGCTTGCCACAGAACAGTTTTGTGTCTACACCAGGGATACAGATGAGCCCCAGTCTGAGGCCAGTGTTTAGGTTGTGGTGATAGAAGTCTACCTCCATATTTAATTCTGGTTCTGCAACGAGTACAGCAAAATCAGTGTTACCAGTGATAGTGGGAACTCACAATAGACAATTGACAACAGTATTGTCCTTCCCCTGCATATGCCAAATATCTGTGTTGAATTTAGAAACATATTCCAGTTGGTGGAACTAGCATGGTGAACAGTGATTGGTGGTCTGCTGGAAGGTGCACATGTGGTTGGTAAATATCATGCAGTTCCTTGCCCCCCACCAATGGGTTAAAGTACGGATTGCCTCAGAATCTCAGAATGGTTGGCAGCTCTTTGTCATATGTACTCCATTGATACTGTGTGGGCATCACCTTGTTTGTAAAAAAGGCAAACTGTTGCCAGGAACCATTGAGGTTTTCCTGCAGAGGCTGCACCTAAGACATGCTGGCAGGTGTCGACCACCAGCGCCAGCTGGGCATAATGTGCTGGGTGAACCAGAAGTGCAGCATCAGCAAGCCTGTTAATTGCAGCATTGGCATGGGTGTTCTTGGCAGTAGTGAAGGTGTCTTCCATTTGGACTGTTCAAGGAATGAGATTGTAGCCCTTATTGTTAGAACCTCCAAGAGCGTCTGTCAGCAGCTCATGAATGGAGGCTATGGCAGGGAGATGATGGCAGCAGAAGTTCAGCTTCTGAGGAGCCGGTGGAGTTCTAGAAAAGTTCATGGGTGCTGAATTTCCCGAATAGCCTTAACTTTTTCAGGGAAAGGTGTTAATCCATCCGCACACATCTGGCGACCCAGGAATGTCACCTCACAAGCAACAAAAATGCATCAGGAGGGATTAATGACATACCCTGACATCGTTTAGCCTTTGAAACACAACTGACAGATGTTCACAGTGTCGCTGTAGTGAAGAAGAGTACACCAATACGTCGTCGAGAAAGACGAAGCGAAAAGGTGGTTCACACAGTATACTGTCCATGAATAGCTCCCATGTCTGTGGAGGATTTCAGAGAACAAATCTCATGTAAAGTGGTTCAAAGAGGCCAAAGGGCGTGGTGATGGTTGACTATCTTCCATGGCGATCAGTATTTGCGTAAATGCCTTCGCGCAGTCGAGGACACTGAAAACTGAAGTATCACTGAAGACATGATTGAAGGTTCTGCACCAGATTTCTGTCCAGGATGGTGTATGCATCAGAAGCACGATAGTCACCACAGGCTTGTCAGGATGTGCCCTTCTGCAGATAAGATGGAGAGGAGAGGACTCTAACGGCGAATGATGCCATTCTATAGCATAACCTTGTGTTCTGCTTTGGTAATGACATCTCCCTCTTGTGACATGTCATTGTCTTCTGCAAACTGGAGGACCTGGCATGACTCAGATGTGATGGATTCTGGTATGCCATACCTCTCCTTTTCAGCACTCTCCATAGTCACCAGGAAAAGCATGTGCCATTACTTGTATCAAAAATTAGTACTTGCCAATTGTAGCTGTGCGGCAAACCCTGTGCCAATTGCCTTTCAGACGTCGTGCACCATACTCGCGTCAAGAACGTAGTTTAACACCTCTAGCCAATGAATTTTCTTCACACTAATAAAAGGGCTCTATCATGCATGCTCCGACGTCATGACGAGGTCCACCAGTCACCGGCCTTGCTAATTACAACTGTAGGAAGCACTCGGTACAGGATCAAGCCAAACAAAATATGCACTTCCGAGGCCTACATGAGGGCCGCTGTATTCCACCCCCGCACCCCCCGCTCGCCATGGCAGATGAGTACTGCGAGGAAAGCCGACAAACAAAAGCCTGCACATTCTGTGACCAGCACTCCACCATGACGACAGCAAACAGTTTCCATCCAGCAGCGTGTGCTGCCTGTAAAGCAGAGCTATTAGCACGATGCCAGTGTGAAATGTCTGAGACGAAACCAAAGCTCGCCAACTGAACAGAGTCGGCTTGCAATGTCAGGTTCGGTGGGTTTTGCTGCCAGTCACTAGCCCTGCAGCCAATGACATCACCCACCCCTGCTTACAACTGCACCAGCCGTCGCTGCTATTACGTGCAGAAGGTGTCTCCTGCAAACTGACCTGCTGAATATGCCACACCTCCTGACGTCTGGCTGTGACACAGCTGGATAGTCCCTCGTGGCTGCAGTGCTATGGGCGAGAAGCGGAAGAGAGCAGACAGTGTGTTGGGATGGAATTTCCAACACCCCAAGTAACTGTAATCCCAGAACATGTAAATATGGCGAGCTCGATCACTGTGTACTTACACTCAATCATTCCATATGCCATAGTTAAATTTGATGTTGATAAAATTGAGAGATGGAGGAGCCTGGTGGACCTTCCATCTGGGAGATGGGCAGACCAAAAAGATCTGCCATCTCTCAATGGCTTTCCCATATTTTTCTTCAATGGATATTGCTCTATTAAATTGTATCCTTCCTTACATACATATGATTTAAATATCCTTACTGCATATATCAATTTTACTTTTATGATTTCTTATTTTCATTTCACTATAATATCTAAGTCAATTTACCCTAAACATTCAAATCTACCTCCTCACTGTCTCCACCATCATCAGTGTCCTGAACCTGTTTTTGTTATTTGATCATATAGAGAAGCTATAGCACCATTTGTCTTATCCATCACAACACTGTGTAGCCTTTCACCATAGAAAATAAATCAGATTTTTTTGGTTTTTTCGTTGACGCATAGTCGTTACAAAATATAGGTAAACATTGATAAGTGTCTGTTATAAAGACCTATAACATAGTACAGATCATATAATACTGTGGTGGCTATCACGAAATTAGACACCTCAAGGTCTTATACAGTCTGCCAGCACTGAGCACTGTGATATTCCCGCCTCATAGCTTTGTCACCGTTTATACACCGTTAACTGTGCATTAAGCACAATTAGTAGGATGTTCTGCTTTTCAATGCCATATCACATGTTCACGTGTGGCTTCAGTTTTCTATGGATCAGTCCATTGACGTGTGTTTGGTGGAGAGGGCCCATGTGTAGTGATTCTCTAGTCTGTATGCGTAAAGGGCAAAAAGATATTTGTAAACAATCTAAAATTACCACATCAAAAGTACTGAAGATTCTTTTAAACATTGAAGAAGCTAGGAACAATATAACTTTTGCACAAGTTCATAAAATGATGATAAAATTTGTGGTATTTCTGAATTGACTGTATTTTGTATTAAAAGAGTACTAATTATCCACAGAATCTCTAGATGTACGCATGTGTTTTGATTCTCCAAGAAAGTGATATAAACCAAAATCGGGATTATGGAATTTGATGATTTTGACAAAATGTTAATGAATACAACTGTACATCAATGCTACGAGAGAGGAGACTGTCTGATGGCTAGACAAATACAGAGTGATATCCATGAAGAAATTACTTAGTCTACCTCAGAAACCTCTGTTCTTTGTCTTCTCCGCTCTCTTGGTTTTTGATGCTGAAAATATCATGATGAACAAAAACTTTTTATGGAATATAGAGGCATTGCGGCAGCAAGAACCTTATGTAACACAGATCATTAAATCATTAATACACTGAAAAGTGTAGCCAGGTTATAAATTTAATCATCCAACATTAAACTGGGATAATTACAGTTTTGTAAGTGGTTGGCATGACACAATATCCTGTGAAACAATACTAAATACCTTCTCTGAAACTAGCTAGAACAAATAGTTCAGAATAGTTCTCGTGAAGAAAATATATTACATATATTGACAATATGTACAACTGAGCTCTTTCAGAATGTCCACATACAAATTTTTCTCAGTGAAAATGAGGCAGTTGTAACAACAGTCATTACCACCATACAAGGGCAGCTAAAACAAGTTGAAAATTTAGCTTTTCAACAAAATGGATACTGAGGAACCTGTGTCATTCAGCTGACCTTAAACTGGAAGTGGCAAAACAGAAGCGAAAAGCTGAACTCCATTTTCAAATATTCTTTTATAAAGAAAAATCCAGAAGTATTGCCACAGTTTAATTTTTACGCCACTTCAAAGATGGTGTATGTATTAGTATCAATGGCAATGAGAAACAGGTGAAATCGTTAAAACTGAAAGAAAAAGATCCAGGCCCAGATAGAATTCCTCTTAGATATATAGACTTTGCAGCTGATATAGTCACTCGTTAAACCATAACACCCTGTAGTTCCTTTGAACCAAACCTATGCCCACTAGCTGGAAGAAAGTACAGGTCACACTCCGCTCTAACAATGGCAACAGAAATTATCCATAAAACGACCATTCAGTATCTTTAACAACGATATTGGGCCTTCTTTGGAGCTCAAATATAAGGAGGTATCTCCACCTGAATGATTTCTCCCATATCAATCAGCATTGATTCTCTCAAACATCAGTCATGCGAAATCCAACTTGCACTTTTCTCCATGGATCAAGGCAGTCGGGTAGATGCAAACTTTCCTGACTTCGAAAAAGCCTTTCAGTACCACACCAAAGCCTGTTATTCAGAGTACGAGTGTACTAGGTGTGAAACAAAATTTGTGACTGGAGTGAGAATTACTTGGTAGGGAGGATGCAACATGATATCTCCTATGGAAGACCATTGATAGCTGTAGAAATATCTTCAGGTGTTCACCAGGGAAGTATGTCAGGACCCTCGATTTTCTTGTTGTACGATCTGATTGTCAACAATATTAATGGGAACCACAGACTTTTTAAGATGATGCAGTTACCTGTATTGAAATACTGCCTGAAGAAAACTGCACTAATATAAGATTTCGAAGTGAGTTAAAGATCTGCAGCTTGTTTGAAACGAAAAGAAATGTAAATTTATGCATTTCGCAAAATTCAGAAGACTAGGACATCAACGAATCACAGTTGATTTCATTCACCTCATTTGAATACATGGATATGACGATTCGTAGGAATAAGATGTGAAATGATCACATATGCTTAATCATACATAAAGCAGATGATAGATATTGGTTCATTCGTATGATACAAACAAAATGCAGTCAGTCTACATAGTGCAGAAAACAATCATTGTAGAGCAGAAAACACTCATTTACCATTACCAGGCATTGAGCAAGGTAGCACAGGGTTAGCACACTGGACTCGCATTAGGAAGGATGACTGTTTGAACCTGCATCTGGTCATCCTGATTTTGATTTTCCGTGATTTCCCTAAATCGCTTCAGGCAAATGCTAGGATGGTTCCTTTGAAAGGGCATTGCCGATTTCCTTCCCCATCTTTCCTAATCTGATAGGACTGATGACCTCACTGTTTGGTCCCCTTCCCCAAATGAACAAACCATACAACCATTACCATTTATTAAAATAGTTATGTCGTTTGCCAGTCAAGACTCGATAGACTGTTTCAATGTTGCAAGGTTAAGATTATAGAAGCATTGTAATACAAAAACCAGTTAGCATAAGTATGCATAATAATACAGAACAAATTTACATAGTATAGCATAACACTTAATGACATACAGAGTAAAAGATTTTTTACATGAACATGTTCACTTCATATGAAACTTCCTGGCAGATTAAAACTGTGTGCCGGACTAAGACTCGAACTCGGGACTTTTGCCTTTCGCAGGCAAGTGCTCTACCAACTGAGCTACCCAAGCACGATGCACGCCCCATCCTCACAGCTTTACTTCTGCCAGTAACTCGTCTCCTACCTTCCAAACTTTACAGAAGCTCTCCTGGAAACCTTGCAGAACTAGCACTCCTGAAAGAAAGGAGGAGAGTTTCTGTAAAGTTTGGAAGGTAGGAGATGAGGTAAAGCTGTGAAGACGGGGCGTGAGTCATGGTTGTGTAGCTCAGTTGGTAGAGCACTTGCCCGCGAAAGGCAAAGGTCCCAAGTTGGAGTCTCGGTCCGGCACACAGTTTTAATCTGCCAGGAAGTTTCATATCAGCACACACTCCGCTGCAGAGCGAAAATCTCATTATGTTCACTTCATTTCATATGGTAGTGCATTATTTAGTGAGTGCAATTTGATGTTTCACTGTCAAAGGACTCATTTAAACTGTGCAGTGTTTGTGGTGGAGTTTTGGAACATATTTCCTCAAAATTTCATCACGTCCAAGTACTGCTTTTTAGTATTTCGATGGATGAACATTTTAATAGCTACTTTTGGAAAACTGTCCCATGCCTTAGATTGTTGATAGTTTGGGATGTCTATGTCCTCGTTACAGTGTGTGTTATAATTGTGGACCTCACTCCTGTTGGTGGATGTTTCATCACTTTCTTTCACATCGATGAGGCAGGTGAAGACATATTGACTGAAAATTGTCGTCAATTCTAGACATGTGAAGATGGGTTTGCAGTGATCCAGTTCCTGGCTGATGTTATGGTCTTTATTGCTTTTGTTATAGTAGTAGTAGAATTTTCTTGCTGTCTGTAGAGTGACCCCATAGCAACAGGCCATAACTGATATGGCTGTGGAACAGTGAATAATATATCATCAGCAGGTACTGATCAGTTACCACATCTTCAGTTTCCTCAGGAAGTATATGACTCGTGACAGTGTGTTCTTGACAAGTGAATTTACTGTCCACTATGAACCCCAGAATCTTCACAGTTCCTGCACTTTTTAGGTATCCTTTGCACTGAGGCTACATATCAATTTTAGCGTTTTTTCTTTATTTACATTCATTTTGTTTATAACAAATCATCTAATTCTTCATGAGCCTTGCTGGCATCAATACCTTTCGAGTACAGATTTGCGTCATCTGCAAACTGCAAGTACCGTCCATGTGCGCTTAAATAATTTACTAAAACTAGGAGCAGGAGGGGGGGGGCATCACTGATCCCTGTGGCACACCATATTCCAACTTCCATTCACATTATAGTGCTCCTAGGACTGAAACAATCTACCTTCTGTTTTCCAAATAATTCTGCCAGAACAGTAACTCCAACTCCACATTTACTGAGCTTGTTTATGGGAGTGCCTCATGAGGAATGCAGTCAAATACCTTACTAAGGTCGCTAAGGTGTCAGTGCTATGGGTTCTTTATTCTCAAAACTGTGCTTTGTCCTAGTAACCAGATCTAGTGTTGCTGCTGTTGTACATTTGCCTTTCTGGAAAGCATGCTATGCACCTGTGAAAAGTTCATTAATTTCAAAGTAATTTGATATTTGGTCTTTCATTGCAGTCTCAATGACTTTTGGAATGATTGAGATTGGTCTGAAGCTTACTACCATGATTGGGACACCCTTTTCGTGAATTGGTGCTGTGATTGCAAGTTTCAGAAAATCTGGAAATAAACCAACAGTAAAACACTTATTAATTACCATAGTTGATGATTCAGCAATTTCATCGATAATTTTCTTGAGGACATTAGTAGACATCTTGTGTATATCCCGACTATTGGAAGTTTTATAAGATTTTACAATGTATGTTACATCTTTTTTCTGTAATTTCCTCCAGTTCAGTGTGATGCATCTTTTGTCATTTATTACAGCAGCTACAGGATCTATATTGCGGTCTGGGATTCTACTTACAGTGCTTTCCATTATTTCAATAAAATAACTATTAAAGTCACCTGGACTGCACAAGCTTTAGGGAGAGGTGGTTTTCTTCCTGTATTTATTGATTGGGTCCCAGGTTGCTTTGCATGAACTGTGAGCTCCTTCAGTGAACCTATCATTGGTTTTCTTTTTGGCTTCTTCTACGCCTTTTCTATAATTGCTTGTAAATGGCTGCTGTATGACAAGTCCTTTGCACTGGGCTCTGTTGCTATTTTGTAGTGTTCTTGTAGTATGATGCATTTCAATTTTTTCAATTCATCAGTACATCATGCTTTTTCTTTCACACTGTGACTGTGTTGTGACATGCTTCCAGGACATTTTTTGGTCTTCTTTGGATAGATATAATCAAATTTGTCTATGATAATCTGGAAAAACTCTCTAAATGAATCAGTCGCTGCCGTTTCCTGTAATCCTGGCACCCACTTTACTGCAGATATTGTTGTCTAAAAATAATTTAACAGTTTTTTGTTTGTGACCCTTTTTGTGAATACATAATTAGAATTTCATGTAACAGTTGATTGATTCTTATCTCCTTTTGTATACAGTTCCATAACTAATGCATTGGATCAACTACAGTCATCTAATAGTCCCAAGTATTTAGATTTGTGAACAAAGTGTAAAGGCAGGCATCATCTCTGGTTAGTAGATGTCTTGCTACAAATAGCCCATAACTGGCTACTAGGTACACAAATTCTCTCTCCTTAGTGCTCTCTTCATCAAAGTGTACATCCAGATTACCAGACAATGCAGTTTTAGTTTTCAAGCACATTAAGTGGCACAGGCAAGATTCCATTTGCTTAAGAAAACTTTCAAAGTTGCCATTTGGAGAGTGGTTTACTGAGACACTAATTATTTTAAATCTAATAACTCAAAAGCAGCCAACTCTAAATCTAGGTCCGCAGAGTAGCTTTTTAAATCAGTTTCTTTAACTCTGAATTTTCTGTTGGCATATATAGGTACACCCCCAAAGGAATCACTTGTTCTGTACCACACACTTCCCAAGTGTAAGTACTCAATACATTTGTAGTACTTGGCTTTTTGTGCTGATAACCAGTTTTCACATAAACACAGCACTTCTCCTATAAGGAATAACAGCATATCAAGTTTATTCCTAAGGCATTGTACATTGGCACTATTTATAACTATGGGAGTGACATTCTGGGTTGTATGTGATCCATTTTCACTTAGTTGTTCTTAGTACGTGTTTATCATAGTAGAGCCTGTTTGACAGGGATATTACACATTCTTCGGATTAAAAAAGGCTTTACTGTAATATTTTTGGACCATATAGTATTACCCATTACTTCATCTTTTAGCTCAATGTCAACACTAACTTTGAAACTGTTACTAAGTCCCTTAGTTTTACGTTACTCAGCTGTAAAGCTTTTATGCTTAGGAAACATCTTTCACAGAAAATTAATGACATCCTCTGGAACTGTTTCACTTCTAACTCTGCTCAGGTGAAACCAAGCCCTTTTTTCACCACAAAGCTGTCCTTCTCTTGTACCAACTATTGCTTTAGCCATACTTTTACGAGTAGTTTTGGCATTTCTAGATGCAACCAAATTATGTGATGGTGAGTTTGCATCCTACAATATTACTCAAGTCTGTAGGACCTGTACGAAATAATGGGTGCTAAACATATACAAAGAGGGGCAAGATGTATAACCACAAGGTTATTTGCCCATTGGGAGAGCATAAAAGAGATGGTGAAACACCTGAAGTGGCAGATGCTTCAAGATAGACATCAATAATCATGCGAAAACCTGTTTACATGGTTTCAAGAACTAGCTTTAAGTGAAAAATATATGAATAATCTGTAACCTCCCTACATAGGGGGGAGGAAGGGGGCAAAAAGAGAAGTTTAGACTAATTACATGATACTCAGAGCTGTTTAAGCACTCTTCCTTCCTGTGCTCCATATGCAAATCGTATGGGATGATGCTCTAATAAAATGAGAAGTACAGTCTGCAAGACATTTCACAGTAGTTTGCAGAGTATAGCTGTAAATTTTAGTATTATACTGCTCTCAAATGAATTAGATTCTCCATTCATGAATCTCAAAATGAAATAGTTTGTCTGAGCTCTGTCACATGTGCACCAGACACTTTTCACGCAATTTATCATAAAAATTCTGTGCAGAAAAATCATACAAGAACATTAAAGCAAATGATACCCGCCAAAGCGATGAACAGTATTAGACACTGCAGAAAGACAATCTCTGCATTGTGGAAATACCTGGGTCGCTACTAGTGCCCAATATCTGGAAAGTCCCAGAGATCGCTGGAGTATGAGATAGTCAAGAGATGGACAACCGCCAAGAACTCTATTAAGAAAAATTTATTAGGCATGCCTGCTATTTTTAGTGTGTCAGAAAGTGAAGTATATTATGGCTGCTCAGTTATTAATCATATCTTTTAACATGGAGACAAAATAAAAAAAATTTGCATTGCACTCTTAAGGCCATTTCACACTAGAACCATCATTGATGTATACAAAGCCTCAGTTTATACAGTTTCTGTATCTTCACGATACAGTGTCCTTCAGACCAACTTTAAGTTTGAAAGATTTGTCAATAATCTATAACCCCCCTACATAAGGGGGACTAAAAAGAGAACATTAGACTATTTATAATGCACTCAGAAGTATTTAAGCAATCATTATTCCCATGCTCCACATACAAATGAAGGACAATGTTTTGTGTAGATAGAGACAGTGTATAAACACAAACATTGTAGTCATCATTGCCTCGACAGGGAAAAATGATGGTACCATATTTGTCTCCCTGTGTAGGAATCGCAAACTGTGCAAGCGTAAAGATGCTGACTACTGACATATGGAAGTTCTGACTAGTCCTGGAGGCATGCTCGGATAGCTGAAGTGGTTAAGGTGCCTGCTTACAATAAATGGAAAATCCGGGTTCGAGTCCTGGTTTGGCACAAAGTGTCATTTGTCGCAAACAGCTGACATCAATGCATAGTCGCAGAATGTGAATCTATTTCGTAATATCACAATGGACCACCACATCATGTCACTTCAACTTTAGGGTGTATTCACACTGGGCGTCACTTCATGTCAAGTCAATTCGTTTAGCCCAGTACTGAATAGTGAAAGTGAGGTTGTGCGTTAACATCCGTAATGCAAAAGTCGGAACATAGTGGCAGAACTAACAATGATTTATTAATAGCCAAAGTGAGCTTCATATGTATGTTTTTGATTCGTTTTCTATGGTAAAGTGCAGAGAAGTGTCGCCAACACATCCAGTCATCTATATCTGTTTGCTAGCGAAATTATGTACTTACAAGCCCGTAAATAATCTAAATAATGGAATACAGTGAGACTGTTTACATTATCCATGACGTTTATTTTTCTTTTGTAACTAATAAAGTCATAAACGACTGCATTAATCTTCTTAATTTGAGATCACTTTTTCACTTAAAGTGGTATTTAATGAAAATTCCTTCAACTTGTGTTCTTATTTATATACAGTGTAGGTGTCAGCTCTTTTCCGTTATTATAAAATATAAGCATTTTTCCGCTTTCAGATATCTAATCTCACTTGTGGAAGATTATTCAATAAAAAAATACCCAAGTCCTCATGGAACTACTGCAATTTGCCACCAAAATAAAGCAAAATAAAGATTAAAAAGACATAAAAGTACAAAATCCAAAATGGAACATCACAGAGCACGACGAAAACAGGTTAACTTCAGATGGCGACAGACAGCGATAAGTCAAAACTTCCTTCCTGAGAAACCTTGACGTGATATGACGAGGCCTGACAGTCCGTTGATGGCTGAAATATGCCGCTATTTGCAATGCTTTTTGGAATGTTTCAACGTGACCAGTGTGGACTGGCCTTTACAATAGAGTGCCGTTACTCCTACTGCCGTTGATAATGATCTACTGCCGAACTGATTATGCGAGGGTCCATGAAGTGCAAATTATTTAATAGGTTCCATTACAAATATTTGTAGATATTCTCAGTATCTGTTCGAGAACGTTTTTTCTCACAAGCGACATATCATATGGCTCACTCTTCGTTTCCCTACCACCCTCATAAATTAATTTCTGTTCCTTGCGTTCCTGGTGTGACCTTTAAAAATAAATCTAAATTTAATGAGCGTGGAAGCGGATTCTTTTCACAACTCTTTGTGATGCTTCCTGCAAACAAATTTTGTATTAGCGGCGACCCATCAGATTGGCGCCCCAAGCGGCCGCGTGTGTCGCTTGGGTTTTAAGCCATCCCTGAATATTGTTAACAATATATAGTTGTGTGATTTTTTGACATAAGTGCAGACCTAAGACTCAAGAACGTATGCATTGCCTTTTGCATACTGAATCGGTCAACTGAACGAAAACTTCAGCATGCAATGAGAGACACACCTAAAAAAATAGATCATTATTTCAGCTGATGTACATAAAGTAAGAGTACTCTAACATTCACCGTAAAACTGAAGGAACTGTGAAAGAGATGCAGCTTTCAGTATGTGTTATCAAGTTCATGCTCCAAGATTCTGACAGTATATTTGTGAATAGCCTAATGCCTTTGCCAAATTCGTGGAAATAGATTCAATGCAGTGCCGCTCTTTTCTTAATTGCAAGATTATTGATAAAGATAAGTATATCATTGTTTTGTATATCACCTTTGGCTGTGATAGAGAGTAACGCAGCATCTGTTCTGTCAGCTTTAATTTTAATTCAATAAAAAAATCTCGTTCCCTAATTAGTGCAAGATAAAAATGGGTGACATTTTGAACGAAAGTGTAGTATCTCGTTCTTTGCTATCTTTGCGTCCATCTGTCGAGTGACGTGGATAGTGGATGTTGGAGTGCGTGTGGTGGTGGGAAGCTTCGTGTTTTTATGTGTAGTGTTTCATGAGGCGTGTGTTTGTTGCAGAGTGATTGGTTGCCAAATAAACTCAAGTATTTATACAGTACATTCATGCCAAAGTGAGTAAAACTGTAATTTCTGTTTGTAAACATATATTACAGGCTAATATTTCAGAAGGCATCTGTCAGAATGTGCCTTGCAGAAATCGTGTGTGAACACAATTGCAGTCTAAACACATTTTCAGCCACAATCAAGAGCAAACTCATAGCTATGACAGAATATCTGTGTGCACTGCTTCTCTACGTAACAGTATACAGTTGTTATTTATAATTAACTGCAGATACATTGTGCAGCTCTAGTGTGGTTTTGTATCCCCTATGAAATCTTGGTTGTTACGACAGACTGTTGTGCAGCGTAAGCCGAGGTCTAGGTTAGTTGTCATTGCTCAGTTATTGTGTTTGATTAACCATACAATGTCAGCACTGCAAAGCTTTTGTGTCTACGTGTGCTGGTCCATAGCCAATGTCATGTATAAAGCACCAGAGATGTCACAAAAAGTAAATGATGACATCCGTGGGGGAATTTCAAGTGATTGTCATTTCTGGCCCTTCAGTGCCTAGGACATTGTGAAGTATGATCTAGTGTGTTTACAGACAACCCATTCATCAAACACTACACATTATTAGGTTTCATCTCTTGCGAAACTTATTAGAGGGATAAAAATCTCAGGCCACAAATATTCTGATGAACGCCTCAAATAAGCTCAACCATGGTTTAATCTTGAAGATTTGTGTAAATATTTTGTTCATGAACTACATATGCAAGAATTAATGTTATTACTTACATTTGATTGGTAAATTCGTTTTATCGTTCAAAATATTCCAGTCAGGAAATCACATTTTTAACTGTTAGTGGCATTTTTATATATAATCACCCATGGTTCATCTTGCAAAGATAATGGATTTGTCATGATAATACAGTGACAGTACATAGTTCAAAAAATACACATAGACCTACACCAGAATATGCCAGTATTCTTTATGGCAGCGGTAGGACAGGTGGTTGTATGTGGCCTTGACATGGAACCACACTGCCATTTGTTTAAAATCATATAGGAAACCTAAATCAGGATGGCCGAATAAAACAAAACTCCATCCTCCCTGCTATAGGTCACCATAATTAACAGCTGCGCTGTCTCATTCAGTTGGTTGCTATTGTACAGTATTGATTGATATAAACATAAATTCTCTTCATCTGTGCACATACAAAGTACACCCACTGGTGACTCCAGAACCATGAGTGCCAGCATTAATTTTGGAAAATGGTAAAGAACAGTCGTTTAAATACACATAGACTGGACAGTTTTTGAAATTGGTAAATATACATGAAACTGTATTTTATACTGACTTGTCACTTAAGAGCAGTGGATGTTGACACAAATTGTGTGATGAGTGGTTCACATTTTATTGTTGAGAGTGTTGAATGTTTGCATAGCAGAAGTGCCAATAATGCTTGTTCTTTATAGTGAATGTTAAACTGAGAACTGTAAGTGCTTTGTCTTTGGTGTTTATGACTCTTAAAATTACATTTGGAACAGCATTTTGTATGTCATGTAAACAAAATGACTCTTTCACATAAAACACCCAAGGGCATTGTTTGTTTGGGATGACTGTTGTCTACACGTCTCAAAAGAAAAACAACAGATGCTTTCAAAAACGCCGGGGATGTCAGATGACAATTCTCCGTGGATGCTTTATGTGGGCCTTATACTTTTCTGTTAGTGGGCGTGTGTGTCTTGATATTTTGTTTCTGAATAGATCTTATTGATTTTGTAATTGTCTTCTTCTGTTTTAGCTAGAGTATCAAAATGACCACATATGAGGAGTTCATTCAACAAAATGAAGATCGTGATGGCGTGCGATTTACATGGAATGTTTGGCCTTCAAGTCGACTTGAGGCAACTCGTTTGGTAGTACCACTGGGATGTTTGTATCAACCATTGAAAGAAAGACCAGGTAAATATCCTTTTAACTGAAGTAGTTTGATCACTACAAATCATTACTTAGTATGAGTATGAAATATAAAGGGTATAATAAATAGCCCTTAAATTAAACAATTTGTCTCAGTCTTTGAGGCTGAATTCATCAGAATGTGCTACTCCCTCTCCCCCACCTGACACGTGCCCTGGCCCAGACCGCATCCATTCACAAATGCTTAAACATCTGACAGCGGAATCTCGGCGCCACCTCCTTGCCGTCTTCAGCCACATCTGGAGCGATGGTGAATTCCTGTCACAATGGCAGGAAGGTATCATCGTCCCAGTGCTAAAGCTTCGTAAGAACCCATTAGCCAGCAGTTATGTTGGTTCCTTGAGTCTCAGGGCCTTCAGTTCTTTCCCAGGGCTATTTTTGCCAAGGGCACTCTACCAACAATTTTCTTAACCTGGAATCTGTCATTCGATCGGCCTTTACCCAGTGACAACGCCTGATTGCTGTCTTTTTCGACCAAACGAAGGCCTACAATACCACATGGTGACATCATACCCTCGCTGTTCTGCATGAGTGGGGTCTCTGGGACTGACTCCCAGTTTTTATAAAGAACTTTTTCTCGCTCTACACTTTCCGAGTTCGCGACAGTGCTTCCCACAGTGCACCCCATATGCAAGAGAATGGGGTCCCACAGGGCTCTGTCCTGAGTGTCCCACTTTTTTATTTGCTCTCAATGGCCTTGCATTAGCAGTAGGGTTCTCAGTATCTCCCCTCTTATATGCTGACGATTTTTGTATTTCCTTCTGTTCCTCTTCTATTGGTGTGGCTGAATGCCAGCTGCAGGGAGCTATACGGAAGGTGCAGTCGTGGCCCCTCGCTCACGGCTTTCAGGTAGCTGTACAAAGCCCTCGTACAGTTCTATATTGACTGGGAGCCTGGTGTATGTGCAGCATCGCCCTCCACACTGCGTCTGCTGGACCCCTACTGTGGAGTTAGGCTCATGTTGGGAGCTTTTCGAAGACCCCAGTGAACAGTCTCCTCATGGCAGCTGGTGTTCCTCCATTGCAGGTATGGTGGCAATTACTGCTTGCCAATTATACTGCCCACATTCAAAGTTGGCCTTGCCATCCAAATTACCGTCTCCTTTTCCCCAACACGGCAATCCATCTCCCTCAAAGGTGGCTCTGAACTGGGAATCCCCTGCTGTCTATGTGTTGTCACTTCTTACTGAATTCGACAATCCCCCTCTACCACCTTTCCTGCGAGTCCACTTCTGTACACTTCCAGCAACCATACCTCAGCCACAGCTTTGGCTGGACCTATCACAAAGCCCAAAAGGCTCAGTTCCACCTGAGGTCCTTCGCCAGCAATTCCTCTCTCTTCTCAGCACGTTCAGGGGCTCAGAAATAGTCTACACGGATCAGTCAATGCTTGACGGTCTTGTGGCTTCACTTAGGCTCAAGTTGACCAACTGTACAGTACTCCTTGCAAAATGGCTGCAGTGTTTTCACTGCTGAGTTGGTTTCCATTTATGCTGCTCTTGAGCATATCTGCTCCTGCACCAGTGAGTCCTTTGTCATCAGCAGTCTACAAGCCCCAGGACATGTCGGGATACCGAGCAATGAACTTGTCTTTTACAGGCTGCTTGTAAACCAACTCTGGAGATTGGCCTGCCGGAGACCGATTTGCGATTGATCTTCTGCCGAAAAGTTTTCATGATCTTTGATACTGAATGGCGCACCCTCAGTACACCAAATAAACTCTGTGTTATCAAGGAGACAATGAATGTGTGATGATAATCCATGTGAGCCACTCGCGGGGAATCTATTGTCCTTTACCAGCTCCACATCGGCCGTACATGGATAAAATTTGGTCACCTCCTCCATCACTGTGGCGTTCATATGACTGTCGTCCACATCTTGTTGGAGTGCCCAATTTTAACTGCTCTGAGGCAGACTTTTAGCCTCCCCATTGCCCTACCTACGGTGTTGGGTGACAATGTCTCAACAGCAGATTTAGTTTTACATTTTATTCGTGAGGGGTTTTTGTCATGCAATCTAAGGGTGGCCATCTGGCCTTATCTCCAAGTTCTCCACCCTCTCTCCATTTTAACTCTCTATCACCCTTTCTTTGCATTTTGTTTGCCTTGATGTTTGTCTTTTCCCTACATGTGTTCATCTCGCCTTGTCTTTTTAGGCTGGACATATTAGTGTGTTGCAGAGTGGCTGACCCATAATTTTTTATTCTTGTGATCAGCCAGCCCAGACCATCTGCTCTACAATTTTAATACCTTCCTCTGCTTTTCCTTGTGGTGTATGTTTTCCCCTTCTTTGTTTGCTTCCTTCGTTTTCTCTTTCGGTGTGGTTCCCTACTACTTTCACACCCTTTTACGTTCCCAGACTAATTTTGAGGGGCTGATGACCCTGTAGTTTGGTCCCTTTATACACCAACCCAACCAACCCCCCCCCCCCCCCCCACACACACATTATTATTGCAGCACTGATCTGACGATCCAGTCCTCTCTCTCTCTCTCTCTCTCTCTCTCTCTCTGTGTGTGTGTGTGTGTGTGTGTGTGTGTGTGTAAAAGAGAGCATAAGCTATGCTAGTGTTCAATTTTTTGTTCGTGACTATTGGCTGTTCACTCATTGAAGTCCCTACAAATGGTTGTCTTCACCCACTTAATTATTTATCATTGCTGTGCTTGTATTTTTGTGGAAACAGTAATGTACCTTTCATTTAGAACTACCCTGATATTTATTTTGCATGTGTTTTCTGTGTTAATAGATCTTCCGCCAATTCAGTATGATCCTGTTTTATGTACAAGGAATACATGCAGGGCAATTTTGAATCCTCTGTGTCAAGTTGATTATCGAGCAAAACTGTGGGTCTGCAACTTCTGTTTTCAGCGAAATCCGGTAAGTTGCTTCCCAGTCTTTCATGTGTTTTGTGAAAAACATACAGATTATTTGTATTTAAAGTTTGAAACTAGTTGTAAAAGCTAACAGTCAAAATTTCAGTACTTGAGAATAATGTAGTGTATATACTTCTTCTGCAGTTGTAATAATGGCTGTGTATGTAATTGACTATTAGCTAAACTTTGTAGATGAGAGTAAATTGTTAGAATATCAGGGTATGCTGAATGTTCACAGCCTTATGTTTCGCTTGCTCTTTCCGAATGTGACACTTGTGTGCATCATACACAGAATTAGGCGTTATCTTTCTGTTATTTTTATAACCTAGTCTTCTTGTGCCTGCCTCTGACCAAGGCGCTACAGAGATTATGCCACGGAAACATCATGGTGGAGGAGCAGGTTCAAATTCCTGTCTTGCCATTTGGATTTAGCTTAATCATGTTTTCCATAAGTTATTGGAAGCAAATACTCAGATGGTTCCTTTGAGAAGAGCAGGACTGATTTTCTTCACTATCAGTGCCATATCCATGTCCACAGTGTCCCAGGATAGAGTGCAGATAGTATAACATTGCAGTTGGCCATGAGCATAAGCAAATGAGAACTGGGGCTGTGTTAGGAGAAGGGAGAAGTAGAGTGGAATAGGGCAACAAGTCCTGCCTCTCCCTCCGAAAGCTGGCACCGTACATCTGCCTTCTGTGCTCCGAAAGCAGAACTGAGGTAATGGTCACCACTCCTCTCTGGTGTTGTGTGAGGGTCATACTTGACCCCATCATGGACCAGGATTAGTGTCTTCAGTTATGTTAAAATTTGTTTTTGTGGAGACCTTGTTGTACCAGTGACATTACTGACGGCAGCAGCAGTCACATGAGGTCACCACTTGATAACACCTGAGGACCACTCGGTCAAAAGCTTGTGGATTTTAAACCACTAGGTGCAGCTGAAAGCCCAAGAGAATCTGATCAAGAAGTATCTACGTTACTTTTCCAAGCCACATTGAATGGAAGGGGTTTGAGTGATAGTTGTGGTTCATAACGGATGCAAAATGAATTAGCTTCCATTGTAATAGTCTTTATGTACATTTTCCATAATTGATTTTGACATGATGCTGGAAAGTCTGAAACCAACAAGGTTCTTCATCTAATTCTATAGATAGATTTAAAAAGAAAAATGAACAAAGCTAGTACTTCAACAGACTGGTTGAGAATTATGAATTATAAGGAGACAACACACTGAAAGGCAGAAGTGCGCGCGCGCGCCCACACACACACACACACACACACACACACACACACACACACACACACACACACACCTGTCTCCTACATGGTACTCAGTCGACTGCCAGCTATTTCCTGGCCCGGGGTGAGTGTATTAGGGTGAGATGTAGTGTGGGATGGGGTGGGGTGAGGAATGGAGAGTGTCAGGAGGCAGGGGGGGGGTGTTGGGGGAAAGCGTCTAGCAGCTTGTGGGAGAATGGGGAGCCATCTGTGGGCTAGCTAGGAGTGCAGGTAGAGGGGGCTCCACTTTGACAACTGCCCTCCCTTTCACACCAAAAAATCCCTCACAAACAGCCTGGTCACCTGCAATAGACACATCTGCAGTGATAACTCCCTTACCCAGTATACCGCAGGCATCACAAATGCCTTTGCATACAGGAAATACCCTCCAGACCTCATTCACAAATAGACCTCTTGTGCCATGTGCTCAAAGACACCTGATCATCATACCCATCCCGAGAACCAACCACAAAGAAAAGCCCCTCTTGTCACCCGATACCATCCCAGGCTGGAACGGCTGAACCATGTCCTTCATCAGGGCTTTGATTATCTATAATCATGCCTTGAAATGAGGGACTTCCTTCCCAGGATACTTCCAACCCCTCCCAGAGTGGTGTTCCACCACCCGCTCAACCTTCACAACATCCTAGTCCATCCCTATGCCACTCCCACCCCCAATCCCCTGCCACAGGGATCATACACCTGCGGAAGACCCAGATGCAAGACCTGCCCAATCCACTAACCCACCACCATCTAGTCCTGTCCCATCACTGGCTTGTTCTACCCCATCAGAGGCTGGACCACCTGTGAAACATCCATGTTATATACCAACTCTGCTGCAAGCACTCCACAGCATTTTACATTGGTATGATAACCAACAAACTGTCAATCCAAATTAATGGCCACTGTCAAACTGTTGCCAAAAGCAAGGTAGACCACCCAGTGCCACAACATGCAGCAGAGCACATGGAGATTTCATTTCAGGATCTGGATCCTCCCCACCACCACCAGCTTTCCGAGCTGCGCAGATGGGAGCTATCCTTACAGCACATCCTTTGCTCCTGTAACCTTCCTGACCTAATTGAACTGCTAGATGCTTCCCCCCAACCCCCTCCCTGCATCCAGCAGCCCCTTTGTCCCTCAACCCACTCCTCACCCCCACTCGCACCTCATCCCAGTACACTCACTGTGGGCCAGAAAATAGCTGGCAGTCGACATTTATGCTACATCCCTTGAAAAAGCAAGTGCATTCTAAAAGGTAGCAAAGCTCTGTACCTTCTGTTTGCGTACCTGTTGATGGCAGAGCAAGTCAGCTCCTTTATTCTTAAATGATTCATACTTCAGCAGACTGTTGTGTTAAATTACACCTGCTGGAGACCGAAGTATAAAAATATTTAATCTGGCTACTGAGAATTCATTATAAAAAATTATTGCATTGCATGTATTGTTATGACAAATCATCATACATTATAGATAGAACTTGTTTTACTGTTCGACTTGGCACATATGTCTTCTAATTCCACCTGTACAGTGAAAACAGTTGGAGAACTGTCTTAAAAGGAATGAAGTTTTCGTATATATGTAAGTGCATAAATATGTTATTGACATGTTTGAAAGCCCAGGAGTTAAATTCCAATAAGCAAGATGTAGTTTAAGATAACAGAAACTTTAAATAAATTGAAAGAAGAAATATTTCAACTCCGATTTTTATAAAATTGTTGATTTATAGTGTTTCATCATTATGCTCAAATTCAGAGCCACTGAATGTTAACAGTTTTAATTCCATTAACAGTTACGACAATTTGTTTCAGTTTCCACCACAATATTCTGGAATATCAGAGCAGCAGCAGCCTGCTGAACTTATTCCAATGTTTTCAACTATAGAATACACTATCACGGTAAGTATTTATTTAAAATGTTTCATTGTGATCTTGAGGTTATTGTATAACAGCCAAGTGTGTCTTTTAGACGAAGGTGTAAGTAGATGAATTACGGACAGTAACTTCACTTAATGAAGGTTTATTTATCACTTGCACATACAAGAGCGTGGAGCGAACTGCCTCTGGCCTAGCACATATAGTATATATACAGCTACAGAACATTCCAGTACAATGATTCTTGACATTTGTGGATACTTCTAGAATGTACTTGAACCAAATGTAGAAATTAAAGTTGTAAAGTGCAGATGAGTTTTAACTCACGACCACCCATGCAACAGTTTAGTATCAGAACCTCTACACCACGGTGCTACTCAGCTTCTTCTGTGACATTGCTCCCTTCTTAAGAGAACAACGTCTCAGTTTTACGTCCTCCTATTCTGAGGAAGAGTCATCGGTCCTGCATACTCTGACTCCTGGTGACTGATTCTCGCCCTGGCGGTGATATTCTTAGAACCTTTCCATTTGTTGCCTGTCGCTGGAGCTTCGAATTTACCCTGGGTTGCAGGATGCTTATAGGGCTTCATTTGAAGGACATGGGCCATATCTCTGATCTTTTGTCGTCTTGTGTCAGGGTTGAAATCTTCAATTTCATAAGTAACATCAGACAACTGTCTCACAACCTTACAAGGTACAAAGTAGCGCTTGAGGAGCTTCTCAGAGAGACCAACCTTCCAAACAGGAGTGAAGATCCAGACGAAGTCACCAGGCTGGTAGACAACAGGGCGGTGGCTTGCGTCATACTTTCAGCGATCATTTTCTTGAGCCTGCAGTGTGCAGAGTTGAGCTAACTGCTGAGCTTCCTCAGCTCTGGTTAACACCTAGGCCGATGTAGTCGTTGTCCACGTCATCGGGATGTAACGGAAACACAGTGTCCATTGTCGTAGTCACCTCATGCCCATGCACCAGGAAGCTACTGTGAATATCCCTAGATCCTTAAATAAATGTCTGCAGGATGATCTTGGGTGGACTCCAGCTATTATTCTGATTACACGCTTTTGTGCAATAAATACTTTATTCCTCAGTGGTGAATTACCCCAAAATATGATGCCATATGAAAGCAATGAGTGAAAATAGGCGTAGTAAGCTAATTTACTAAGATGTTTATCACCAAAATTTGCAATAACCCTAATAGCATAAGTAGCTGAACTGAAACGTTTCAGCAGATCATCAATGTGTTTCTTCCTATTTAATCTCTCATCAATGGACACACCTAAAAATTTGGAATATTCTACCTTAGCTATATGCTTCTGATTAAGGTCTATATTTATTAGTGGCATCATACCATTCACTGTACGGAACTGTATGTACTGTGTCTTATCAAAATTCAGTGAGAGTCCGTTTGCAAGGAACCACTTAGTAATTTTCTGAAAGACAGTATTGACAATTTCATCAGTTAATTCTTGTTTGTCAGGTGTGATTACTATACTTGTATCATCAGCAAAGAGAACTAACTTTGCCTCTTCATGAATATAGAATGGCAAGTCATTAATATATATTAAGAACAACAAAGGACCCAAGACTGACCCTTGTGGAACCCCATTCTTGATAGTTCCCCAGTTTGATGAATGTGCTGATCTTTGAATGTTATGAGAACTACTTATTTCAACTTTCTGCACTCTTCCAATTAGGTACGAATTAAACCATTTGTGCACTGTCCCACTCATGCCACAATACTTGAGCTTGTCTAGCAGAATTTCATGTTTTACACAATCAAAAGCCTTTGAGAGATCACAAAAAATCCCAATGGGTGGTGTTCTGTTATTCAGATCATTCAAAATTTGATTGGTGAAAGCATATATGGCATTTTCTGTTGAAAAACCTTTCTGGAAACCAAACTGACATTTTGTTAGTACTTCATTTTTACAGATATGTGAAGCTACTCTTGAATAAATTACTTTCTCAAAAATTTTGGATAAAGCTGTTAGAAGGGAGATTGGACGGTAATTGTTGACATCAGATCCATCCCCCTTTTTATGCAAAGGTATAACAATAGCATATTGCAGTCTATCTGGGTCACTACTCTTTCTTGCTGTCAGATACATTTCCCTTTTCCGGTTACAAGATATTTTTATACCCTTAGTAAGCTACGGTTTGTTACAAGGTTTCTTACGAGTATATTTAACTATTTTCTTGGGGAAGCAGTTTTCAAATGCATTTACAAAAATTTCATGAAATAAATTATATTTTAAATTGGCATCAGGTTCACGGTACACCTCATCCCAGTCTAACTGCTGTAGGCTTTCCCTGAAATTTGCAATTGTTAAATCGTTGACTGAACATACTACTTTGGAGGACTGTTTAGTATTGCTGATTGGAGCTATGTCATATATTGTAACTAGCTGTGCACCATGATCAGAAAGACCATTCTCAACAGGCTGAGCATTTATTTGGTTAAACTTATCTTGGTCTATAAAGAAGTTATCTATCAGTGAGCTGCAATCCTTTACCACCCGAGTAGGAAAACCAATAACGGGTGTCAAATTGAAAGAACCGAGTAATACTTCAAGGTCATTTTTCCTATTACCCTCTTTCAGAGAATCTACATGGAAGTCCCCACATATAATAATTTGCTTCCCCCTGTCTGACAGATAGCACAACAAGGAGTCCAAATTTTTCAGAAATAGATGAAAATTTCCTGATGGGGACCTATATACAGTTACAATTATAAATGTGCCTTTATTTAATTTAAGTTCACAGGCACATGCTTCTATATGTTTCTCTACACAAAACTTTATTGTTTCTATACTTTTGCTATCACAATTTCCAATACCCAGCGTCTATGCCAGAATAATGTCATGTAAAAAAAGAAGGTGTAATGATTCTTGACATTTGTGGATAGGCTACTTCTAGAATGTACTCGAACCGAAAATAGAAATTAAAATTTTACAGTCCATGTGAGTTTTGAACTCGTGACCCTCCATGCAACAGTTTAGAATCATAACCTCTACACCACGGTGCTACCCAGCTTCTTCCATGACAATAGGCATAAAACTTATCATGATAGAAAACAGTAACTTATAAAAAAAAGTTAGTAAAAATATGCTTGCTTCTGGTCTAAAGGCACATACACAAGGAAGTCTTTAGGTTTGTATTCAAAATTTTTAATTTTTATTTAGTTCAGAAAATGTGTAAAATTCTTATGATAATTGTTTGCATTAAAATAAATTTTGCACTGCATGATATGTGCAATCTTGTATTCACATTGTCTTACATGTATAGCAGACAAAGGTGCTACTACAGTGCAGTGCAAGTTGTGTGGCTTTACACGTAATTTTGCAACACTCTCAAAGTGCTTCTGCATCAGCCACTAGAGGTGCTGTATTCTATGATGTTTTTGCACTTACTCTTAGCATAGTTTTTTATTCTGTTGTTTTTTGACTATTGCATACTCTGGTTGTCAGGTCAGTTCTACTCCATGTAAAACACCTTGATCTAACATTTGTCATTAACCACCTCTCTTTGCATCTGTGTTACTGATTCTGATGCAAAGAGTCTCTTTCACTATATCAGCAGCTAATAGTATGCAGTAATTTGTTCAGGTAGCCACAGACACACAGCTGCTCCAACACTGGTGATGCCGGTGTGATAGACTCAGCCTCGCTGTATCACAGGAAGGATACACATTTGACATGATGGATGCATTGACAGAGCCCTTGCCTTCAGTCTCTTGACTCACCGTGTGTTTGCCACCCTTTTGGCTGCATAACCCAGCTTTATGGTTTGTGCAGATGGAGGCAAGTTTTTTCAACACTGGAATAACAGCAGGTGCAACAAAATTTGCAATCGTTGTGAGTCAGCTGGGTAAGAGATACGCAGCGGAGATAGAAGATGTGATCACCTCTCTGTGTACAATGAATGCATATCAGATGTTAAAAATGGAACTGATATGATGGGTTTCCACTTCACAGGAAGAACGCATTGGACAAGTCTGAAACCACGAAGACATTGGTGACGGAAGACCCCTCAATATTTGTGACACTTGCAGTGTAAGGTAGATATGGGAACTGTGCCTGATATTTTTTTGTGCACACTGTGGAGCAATCAGTTGCCACTACAGGTCAAAGCTATTATTTTATCATGAACCAGATGTAAGAATTATTGAGTTGGCATGACTGCAGCAGAGACAGGGGTCATTGTTGTGAGCAGTTGAGGAGGCACTCGTCCACCACTTCCTTAACATCAGGTACAAACCCGCCATTTGCTGCTATCATAGGAGTTTTGGGGAACATGCAAACAAGTGTATGATGCCCTGCTCACACCAAATGCCAGTGGCAAAAGGATGTAGGCTTGTCAGTCGATTGCTGGGCACTGTCTCAGCGCCTATTTGTCAGTGACTATAAGTCTGGGCAGAAATACCTCCACAACTTTGGTTCTGATTTATATATCTTTCTGTACATGAAGTTGCGCAATAACAGCTGTGCATCCGCTTCTGTTTGGTAGCCACCAACAATTCAGCTATATCGATGTACAGAACGCTGTGACTCAGCCCAGACCTTTGACTGTGGCGTGACTTTTTATGGTATTTCACCATTGCATATGTGTCACAACCCATAGTAGGTGCGAATTTTTTGGCGCGTTATCAACTGTTTCTAAACATGGTGAATATGCAGTTTGTTGGCGGCATCACTGGATTAACAGCTGCAGGTTTTTGTCGAGTTGCGGCAATGCTCATGGCTGAATGCGTGTGACATGGCAGCTTTTAGTACGCCAACTTATTGAAGAGTTTCGCAGCACTGACAAGACCTCCAGGAACACCGAAGGAGGTATCCCATGACACAGTGCATCACTTACAGACTACAGAAGGTCCACCACACTTGGCACGTGACACCAGATCGACTTGCCACAGCAAAAACGGAATGTGACAGCATGATTCGTGAAAGTATGATGCAGCTGTTGAGTAGCAATGGTCATCTCCACTACACTTGGTACCAAAGAAGAACAGTGCATGGCACCCTTGTGGTGATTATCAGGCTCTGAATGCTAGAACTGTCCCCGATTGTTACCCTGTACCCTTACCCTTGCTTTGGGACTATAATCATGCATTATGTGGCATGACAGTATGGTGGCAGAAGCAGATACACAGAAGGAAATAGTTATCACTCCTTTTGGCCTTTGTGTGAATCAGTTCATGACATTTGGCCTATGAAACAGTGCAAGCATCCCAAAGGTTCATCAGCTCCATGCTACAAGGGCTAAACTTTTGATTTGCTTATGTTGATGACATCCATATCTTCTCTACCTCTCCAGAGCAACATCACCAGCATCTTACTTAAGTGTTCAGAAGATTGAAACAGTGTGGCAACACTCTAAATACTGCCAAGTGTGTCTTTGGTCAGGCACAACTTGAGTTTTTGGGCTACGGGATCACATTGTCGAGTTTGCTACACTTGCCTGAGAAAGTTGAAGCCATTCTGCAGATGACCCAGCAAAGACCTGTAAGGCATTATGTCATTTCGTTGGCATCCTCAATTTCTATCGCCAACTTCTAGCTACATGGTGGAGTAGAAAGTGTCATTAACAGCGGCACTCTCTGGCCTGAAAAACAAGGCGAAACTCACTAGATTCATGGGTGCATGAAAAAATCTCAGCAGGGTACAGCGGCACGGCATTACTCGCTTGGCCAGAACCGAGCTCACATTTGGCATTGTTAGTAGATGGGAGTCAGACGGCAATTGGTGCAGTGTTCTGATGGAGCCTGGCAACAGCTAGCATTCTTCATGTTCAAGCTGTCTCCGTCTCAGCAGGAATTGAGTGCCTACAACCAAGAGCTTTATGCAATCTACGTAGCCATTAAATATTTCTGATCTCGACTGGACGTCAGAGAATTTACCACCTTTACTGACCATCAGCCACTCACATATGCCTTTCAACAAAATAACACCTTGGCAACACAACCAGTTGGCCTACATTTCTCATTTGGCACAGATGTAAAACATGTTTCTGGAATAGACAATGTAGTGGCTGACTGCCTCTCCTGTGTTAGCAGCATCACTCGTTCGATGAATTTCACAGAACTTGCAGTGGTATAATAATCGTACCAGGAGCTGCATGGCATACTTGAAGAGTCTAAATCATTGCTGAAACTTAAGATAGTAGAGATTCCCAGCACTGAGTCCAAATTGTTCTGTGGTGTGTCTAGTGGCAAACCTCGACTTTTCCTACCCATGGTGCTGAAGTGTGCGCTTTCGATAATATACATAACTCTATGCCGTCCAAGAGTTTGTGTGACAACACAACCACTCTCCAGTTGTTTTGTGCGGCTAGGAGTGGTCAGTGCTATTTAGTTACAATGATAGACTGCTTCACCCACTGGCCAGAAGCTACACCAGTAGACAACATCTCGTCAGAGACCTTAGCTTCTGCCTTTGTTTCTAGTTGGGTGTTACACTTTGGCTGCTCTTCACATATCATGATGTATTGCGGGTGTCAATTTGAGTGAGACCTATTTTCACAGCTGGCTACATTCTGTGGCATTGTGCATCATAAAATGATGAGGTATCACCCCACAAACAATGGAAAGGTAGAATGCTGGCACTGATTACTGAAAGCAGCCCTCATGTGCCATGATGCAAGTTGGACAACAGCCTTGCCAATGATTTTGCTCAGTCTGAGAAACACTTACAAGCTGTGTTCGGACGCTTCAACTGCCGAAATTGTGTACAGTGAAATGTTATGCCTGCCAGGGGAGTTTATGGATCCACAGTCCTTGCAGCTACCCAACAGATAAATGGTGATGTTATTTGTCAACTGAGGTATTGCATCTCCCACATCTGGCTCCGGGAAGTGACCAGACATGGCACCAGTCATATGTATGTACATCGAGACCTTCACAAGTGCACACAAATAATGTTATGCTGTGACAGCATCAAACACCTATTACAACCAACTTACTCAGGAATGCATAAAGTGGCATGACGAGGAGACTGAACGCATGACGGTATTGTTAATGGCAAAACCACTACTGTCATACTGGATTGCATGAAACCTGCATGCCTCGTTCAAGAAGAAATTCCACTGACAACAACACAACACCATCCCAACCCTGTTCCAACTGATTTGTCACTGTTGGTTCTGACAACCATCAATGTGAAGGAGCCTTCTGGATGCACAACACAACTGGGTCAATGAGTCTATTTCTCTACAAGGTTTCTGGGCGCCAGTCCGCTTTCCTGGCAGAGGCTGATGCAGCAGACAGAAGTGACACTACAGTGCAATGCAAGTCACATGGGTTTTACGTGTAATTCTGTAACGGTGTCAAAGTGCATCTGTACCAGCCACCAAAGGTGCTTTATTCTATGACACTTGTGCTCTTACTCTTAGAATAGAGTAGTTCTTCTGTAGTTTATTAGTTGCAGATTGCTGTTGACTATTGCATGTTCCAGGTGTTGGGTGGACTCTACTTCCATGTAAAACGCCTTGCTCTGGCATTCATCATTAACAAACTCTCTGTGCATGTGACTAGTGTTATTGATTCTGACATGAAGAATTTCTTTTACTATATCAGGTGCTAATAGTACACAAGCAGTAATTTGTTTGGACAGCCACAGACAAGAGGCCACTCTGACGCATCTTTGTCTGAAAACTGCAAAATTTAATAGACTCTGACATGTACGGACACCAGTATGTTATAGTGTAAAGAATTTTACAGAATAATGGATTAGAAAGCAGATGATTTTGGTATGTGTCAGTGTGTACATGGACATCTGTGGGATTGAACAAGTACATTTCCTCTGCTCTTTTTGTGTTAAGAGTTTCAGTAGTGAGACACTCTTTCTCAAAACATATAGTTTATACTTCCACTTTAACAAATTCCATTTCTTAGGAAATTGGTTAGGTTAATCCCGAAGTCTTAGCTTAATTTCTGTGAAGTTATATATTGTAGAGTTTTTCCTACATTCATTAACCGTGCAATACCACTCTTCACAAATACGCAATGTTTTCTTTCTGTTTTTTTCACCTTTTCAATGTGTGTAAAATTCTAATTGTGTGATTAGTCGTGATCATGCCCTGCTACTTGCTGAACAATTCCTAAATGTGCTTTTGTTTTCACAAAAAAACCTGTACTGGTAAAATTGTTCTGTCATTGAAAAGGGTAAAACTTCATGAACATTTAGTTTTCAGTGTAATATTTCAGACATGAGACCATTTCTTGTAATACATTTTAAAAATTAAATAGTACATTATGTAAAACAGCTTTGTTGTTGTTGCTGTTGTTGTCTTCAGTTCGAAGGCTGGTTCGATGCAGCTCTCCATGGTAATGTATCCTGTGCAAGCATCATCATCTCTGCAAAACTACTACAACGTATATCCATATGAACCTGCTTACTGTATCAAGCCTTGATCTTTCTCTGCAATTTTTACCCCTCCCCTTCACTCCACCATTACCAATTCCTCTATGTCTCAGGATGTGTCCTATTAAATAACCCCCTCTTTTAAACAAGTTGTGCCATAAATTTCATTTTTCCCAAGCACTCTGTTGGCTTCATATCAGCAGTTGCCACTGGCCATTCCATTCAGTTGATTAGTGCCTCATAGAGGTAGGTGTTCATGAGACGGATGCACTGTGCTCATGCAGCAAAATGTTGGTTGCAGGGTCAGATAATAGATTGGATGAGCTTTCCTCATAACTGCACATCCTCAAAGTACTCTATAGAAAGATGAAGAAATTAGATTAGGAAATCAGGCAGTAAAACTAGTATATGAGTTTTGCTATTTGGGCAGTAAAATAACTGATGGTGGCTGAAGTAGAGAGGATACAGCATGAAGTCTGGCAAGAACACAAAAAGGATTTATGAAAAAATGGAGTTTGTTATCATCTAATATATCTTATCTTAGAAGAAAGATTAAGGAAAGGCAAACCTACGTTTGTAGCGTTTGTAGACTTAGAGAAAGCTTTTGACAATGTTGACTGGAATACTCTCTTTCAAATTCTGAAAGTGGCAGGGGTAAAATACAGGGAGCGAAAGGCTGTTTACAATTTGTACAGAAACCAGATGGCAGTTATAAGAATCGAGGGGCATGAAAGGGAAGCAGTGGTTGGGAAGGGAGTGAGACAGGGTTGTTGCCTCTCCCCGATGTTATTCAATCTGTATATAGAGCAAGCACTAAAGGAAACAAAAGAAAAATTCGGAGTAGGTATTAAAATCCATCGAGAAGAAATAAAAACGTTGAGGTTTGCCGATGACATTGTAATTCTATCAGAGACAGCAAAGGACTTGGAAGAGCAGTTGAACCGAATGGACAGTGTCTTTAAAGGAGGATATAAGATGAACATCAACAAAAGCAAAATGAGGATAATGGAATGTAGTCGAATTAAGTCGGGTGATGCTGCGGGAATTAGATTAGGAAATGAGACATTTAAAGTAGTAAAGGAGTTTTGCTATTTGGGGAGCAAAATAACTGATGATGGTCGAAATAGAGAAGATATAAAATGTAGACTGGCAATGACAAGGAAAGCGTTTCTGAAGAAGAGGAATTTGTTAACATCGAGTATAGATTTAAGTGTGAGGAAGTCGTTTCTGAAAGTATTTGTATGGAGTGTGACCATGTATAGAAGTGAAACATGGACGATAAATAGTTTGGATAAGAAGAGACTAGAAGCTTTCGAAATGTGGTGCTACAGAAGAATGCTGAAGATTAGATCACATAACTAATGATGAAGTATTGAATAGAATTGGGGAGATGAGGAGTTTGTGGCACAACTTGACAAAAAGAAGGGACCGGTTAGTAGGACATGTTCTGAGGCATCAAGGGATCACAAATTTAGCATTGGAGGGCAGCGTGGAGGGTAAAAATCGTAGAGGGAGACCAAGAATGAATACAATAAGCAGATTCAAAAGGATGTAGGTTGCAGTAAGTACTGGGAGATGAAGAAGCTTACACAGGATAGGGTAGCATGGAGAGCTGCATCAAACCAGTTTCAGGACTGAGGACCACAAAAACAACAACAACAATATAAATTTAAGAGTTTGGAAGTATTTTTCTGGAGTGTAGCTTTGTATGGAAGTGAAATGTGGGCAACTAGTTGTTGAGACAAGAAGAGAAGCGGGCTTTTGAAATTTGGTGCTGCAGAAGAATGCTGAAGATTAGATTGGTATGACAAACAGAGAACTGGCATTTGAGGGTGACTGCAGAATGATTCTGCTGCTGCCAACATACATTTTATGTAAGGACCACAAAGATAAGAGAAATTAGGCCTTGTACAGAGGCATACAGACTGTAATTTTTCCCTTGTTCCATATGTGGGTGGAACAGGAAAGGAAAAGATAGTACTGGTATGAGGTACCTTCTGCCATGCACCGTTCAGCGGCTTGCGGAGTATTTATGTAGGTGTTGCTGTTGCTGTAGGTGTAGATCAAGTATCTAATGAAGAGGTACCGGATTGAAATGGAAAAGGAAATTTATGGCACAACTTGATTAAAAGAAGCAATCAGTTGACATGGCACATCCGGGTAGCATGAAGGAATAATTTTGGTAATGGAGGGAAGTGTGGGAGGTAAAAATTACAGAGGGAGATCAAGGGACCATAGATTAAACAGGCTCAAATGGATGTAAGTGGTAGCAATTAGTCAGAGAGAGAGAGAGAGAGAGAGAGAGTGAGTGAGTGAGAGAGTTCGGCACAGGATAGGGTAGTAAGGAGAGCTGCATCACACCATTTTTGGACTGGAGACCAGAACATAACAACATTAATGAGAAGCATCCAACTTCTGTATATGATTTGATAGTCTGGTTTCCGCTCCACAGCGTAAGTATTTGTTGAAAAACATCTTGCCGTACACCATGGACCGCAATTATTTGATTGCCAAACGTGTATATGGACATAGAGCCCATTGGTATTGGTATTGGCATATACGAGGGCATTTTGAAAAGTAAAGATACAATGGCTCGCAGTCCTTAAATAGAACATTTATTTAGAAAACGTCAGTTACATCTTATTAACTGGATTATTTGTTATTTTTCGACATAATCACCCCCGTTATCCAAACATTTGTTAAGTCGGTGCACAAGCTTTTGTATCCCAGAGTCCTAGAAGGTTGCCGCCTGTGGTCGGAACCACATTTTAGCTTCATCTTTGATCTCTTCATTGTCGTGGAATGATTTTCCACCAAGATGTGCCTTCAGGTAACAGAAGACATGGAAGTCGGTGGGCGCAAGGTCCGGGCTGTATGGGGGATGGTCCAATACGTCCGATTTGAATTGTTTGAGTAGTGCTTTGGTTACGAGTGCTGTGTGAGGCCGAGCCTTGTCATGAAGCAAGCGGACTGCACTGCGTTTGTTTTGAATTACCCTTCGAAGACATTTCAAAGTCTGGCAATATGCAGCAGCATTAATTGTCGTTCCAGGAGGCATAAATTCCAACAGAAGAATGCCTTGTCTGTCCCAAAAAACAGAAGCCATGATTTTCTTCGCTGAAATCGATGTTACGCATTTCTTGGCTTTTGGTGAATTCGAAGGCACCATTGCATCGATTGTTGCTTGGATTCAGGTGTATGGTGATAAACCCATGTCTCATCACCTGTCAGAGTGTGACCAAGGAACTCCTCACCTGCTTCAGCATAGCTTGTGAGGAAGTCGAGTGCAAAGCCCATCCTTTTCTTTTTGTGTTCTTCCGTTAACAGTTTTGGAACCCAGCACGCACACAATTTCCTGTACCCTAACTTGACAGTCACAACATCATAAAGAGTTGTCGTTGACACGTCCGGTATGATCTGATGCAATTCTTTCAATGTGAGACGTCTATTCGCAGGAATTGCTTCCTCCGTTCTCTGAAGAAGGGCATCAAAGATCACAGACAGCCGACCTGTTCTTTGTTTGTCATGAACATCGGTCCTACCTTCAGAGAAATGATGACACCACATTTCGTTACATTTTGTCGATTCATAATGTTCCCATAAACAGAAACAATTTATTTATGAATATCTGCTGGTCGCTGACCTTTTGCATGAAGAAAACATATGACAGAGCGCACTTCGCATTTGGCGGGCTTCTGAATCGGCGCTGCCATTTTAAACACGACCTACTCCAACCAGAAGCAACGTTCAACTGCCGAACGACCGCGAGGAGAAAGCTAACGGTTCAAGGTTAACACCAGTGTTGTCAACTTGCTCGACAAAACTCTTCTGTTCCTCTGGCATATGGTGTATCTTTACTTTCCGAAATACCCTCGTATTATGCATGTCCATATCAAATGATGGGCATGTCGATTATAAAATCTCCGTGACATCAAAACTGATATGGATTTCACAGGCACAGCTTGTCTGGCGTACATATTACAGCCGTCGAACACTGAATGACCACACTTTCTTGTCACAGTGGCTTTTGACTATACATTTTTACCCCTTTTTCACTTTACTGTTTCATTTTGCCATGTCTGTTACCATTGTTCTGTTAGTATTTTTGTTGTTTTGTATTTATCTCTGCTTATCAGACTTCCATTCAGTTCCTCATTGTAAAGAATGATTTCTGACTGCAGTTATCTTGTTTGTAAGCACAGTAGATTTTGTTACCTTTTAGCCCTTTATATTTTATTTTCGTTGTCTTGTATTTCATGTTTAAAACAGAAAAACAAATTTTTCACCTAATTAGTAAAAAATATTTGTTATTGGGTATATACAACTTAACATCTCATTCCATCCATACCCGCCACATGGAGTGGCCGTGCGGTCTAGGGCGCCATGTCACGGACTGCGCAGCGCCTCCCGCCGGAGGTTGGAGTCCTCCCTCGGGCATGGGTGTGTGTGGTGTTCTTAGCATAAGTTAGTTTAAGTAGTGTGTAAGACTAGGGACCGATGACCTCAGCAGTTTGGTCCCTTAGAAATTCACAGACATTTGAACATTTGAACATCCATACTCAGAAAGTCCCATAATTATGAAATTTCCACACCCTCTGCTAACTTTCATGTGTTCTATACTTTGCCAACAGAGAGCACAGTGTCTCCCACCAATTTTCCTGTTGGTTGTGGACACGTGTGTAGATGATGAAGAACTTGGAGCATTGAAAGATTCACTACAGATGTCACTGAGCTTACTGCCACCAAATGCACTCATCGGTCTCATCACATTTGGAAAGATGGTACAGGTGCATGAACTCGGATGTGAAGGTTGTTCAAAAAGTTACGTTTTCAGAGGCACTAAAGATCTGTCAGCAAAACAAATACAAGACATGTTGGGTATTGGGAGGTTTGCAAATGCACCACAACAACCGCAGCAACAACCACGTGGCCCAAGTGGTCAACCATTGCCTCCTGCTAACAGGTATGCTTAACTGTAGGAATGCATTGGAACTTTAATATATTTAAAAGAAAAGTGATAGTTTGGTTGAGATAAAACTTCTGAATGGTGCATGTACACAATTCACTTTTTTGCATTTACACTTTCAAGAAGTGGATTAGATTAGATTTACTTTCATTCCAATTGATCCGTAGTGAGGAGGTCCTCCAGGATGTAGAACATGTCAGAAAAACAATACATGACAAATATTTACAACTAAAACAAATAAGCTAATGTACCATTCATTGTCATTTTTTAATGAACACTATATGAAAGAGTCATTTTACAAATTCTAATGCACTGAATTTAAAATAAAAAAGTTTTATTTATTTATTTATTTATTTATTTATAAGGTAATAAATGTGTAATACAACTACTATAATACTTATTTACAATGAACACATTACTGCACTGAAATGGTGCAGAAGTTAGATTGTACTTACACACACACACACACACACACACACACACACACACACACTCACACTCACACTCAATGAATACATTACTGCACTGAAATTGTGCAGAAGTTATGATATCACACATGCAAATCAGTTAGTTCTACTGAGAAATTCATCAATGGAGTAGAAGGAGTTGGCCACCAATAAATCCTTTAGGCTTCACTTAAACTGAATTTCATTGGTTGTTAAGCTTTTTATGGCTGCTGGCAAGTTATTGAAAATGTGTGTTCCTGAATAAGGCACACCTTTTTGTACAAGACTAAGTGACTTTAAATCGTTGTGAAGATTATTCTTGTTTCTAGTATTGATTCCATGAATTGAGCTGTTGCTTTGAAAAAGTGATATATTTTTAATGACAAATTTCATTAAGGAATAAATATATTGGGAAGCAGTAGTTAGTATCCCTAGTTCCCTAAAAAGGCTTCTGCAGGATGACCACTGGAACTGAACCACATCCATCTGCAAGATAACCAAGCAAAAAGAGTTATTGTGCAGCATTAATTACATACACCAAGAAATTGATGGAACAATTATGAATTCTGATTTAACTGTAAGTGAAATATTTCTCTTGACGGTAATACTGGGTTTAATCATTACCATAGCATGATTTTTATAC
The DNA here is from genome assembly GCF_023864275.1 of Schistocerca cancellata. Lineage (NCBI taxonomy): Eukaryota > Metazoa > Arthropoda > Insecta > Orthoptera > Acrididae > Schistocerca > Schistocerca cancellata. Next base: position 1,117,790,104 of record NC_064626.1, on the reverse strand, counting down.
TTTGAAAAAAGGAGTTCTAATATCCCTCCACATCAGTGACATAAGAGACAGTCTCAAAGTGTGCCTAGATTGTGTCAGGCTAAAACACTAAGGGGATAATCAATCAGAATGTATAGAAATCTTATCCAGTGTACTCTGTAATTTGAAAAGTTACAAGGCTTACATGTGGAATTCCAGCATTGTTGCCAGAAGTATCAGCAACAGTATTCAGTCATATTATTTCTCTGTCTGTGTTATGTTAATCTTGGCTTAATGGTGACTAGTTTTAAACATATGGAAATAACTTCTCTGAAAACCAAACCCCTGTAGGATGGAATGGGTGTTAAAATCTGGACGTTCTTGTAGTCCTTGAAGTTGCTTGCCTGTAGACAGTGCTTAGGTATGACAGATTTACCAGGCTGTAGCAGATGGATATAGTACCAACGTTCTGTGCAGCATTCTTGAACTGTATGTGATATGAGAAACCACTTTGACAGTGAATCTAATACATGATATCTTCCATAGAAACAAATCGCCTTTCACAGAGCGAACGATTGTGGCTATCTTTGATGCTGGAAGAAAAATAACCTTGACTTTTTGTTTAGAAAGGATACAACCTATTTTAGAAGAAAGACTCCCTACTTGACATAAGATGACCAGGGACCTGAACATTTACTCTTCAACTTCTTGCAGTGGGACACGTATCTTCGGTATGAATTGCAAAGCCTTGTGGATCTTCCATGGTGAATAGCCTTTCTCTTCAAGAACGTATCTGAGATTATATCAAGTTCTCCTACAGATGATCCTTATCAGCAGTCATATCTGCCCTGTGGACAGGTGTGTTTTAGGACACCATTGGTCTGTGCAGGATAACTGCTGTATGCTTGCAGGTACAAATCTGTGTGTGTTGGCTTGCGAAAAACACAGTGTCCCAGGGTGCTATCAGTTTTATGGTGAACAAAGGTGTGCGACAAAGTGGGGCATCTGATCTTTTCCAGGTGCGTGGTACAGTGGATGTTCCAATGAATGGAATTCATATGTTCCAAGGAGTGATGTTCCTTCTCACCGTGGCCTCAGGCTACAAAAGAGTCATCCCCAGTACCCTTGAAAGATGACAGGCTTAAATTCTGCAGAGTCCAATGTCTGCTCCTCAGAACCTTGTATACAATTTCTCCATCAAGGGGGACAAGGAAATTACCATAGCAGCCATGTCTATTTGTTCATAAAAGTTGTTATTTAAAAAAAAAGTAAGTTGGGAGTAGCACATGCTGAAACAAGGTTTATCAAAAGTCTTGCAATCAAGGATAAAGCCTCTGTGAGTGGAACTTTGGTAAATTATAACTCAGTGGAAAAAAACAGCAAATTTGAGTTGCAGAGCTGTTGATAAAATCTGCGTAATTTTGGGTTTAGTGAGGATTCCTCCCATCAAGAGGTCTCAATAGTGAGATTAAATACTTATCCACACCATAAATAGGAGTGTGGCATCAAGACAAAAAGAAACTTAATCAATGCTTGGACCATCTGAATTCCAGCTATTGAAATATATTTGTAGGATGATTTAATCAATAATAATGATGGTTTTAACCTTGAAAATGTGGAATACAACCTTGTCAGTAGTTAACTGTTGTAGATGTTGAATAATGATACTGTCTCCATGTCAGCCAGAATTTGTGAAACAAATCATTTCATGGAATTGTCACCCCTGTGGTCTTTCTTGCACTAGGATTTGCATGTACTCATATGTGCCTGGCTCACCCAACCAGTATATAAGTCTGAAGGGAGCACTTTACTGTCAGTCTTTCCAGTTTGCTCTAAAGATGTGTGAACGGTTTACAGTCAGTAATAGCAGCAGATAATGTTGGGTTATAACTGAAATCCTGCAGTTTTATTGATCATATGTCCCCATTTTTAGATTCAGGTAGCACTAGGCTAATTATTTTGAGATCGATGATAGTAGTATTTCTTTATCCCCTTTGGGAAAAAGCTGTTGCTGAGAGAAGATAATACTTTTTTCAGAAGTGTCACTTAACTGAGTGTACATAAGTTTCTTAACTAATTTAGAAAATATTGAAAAAGCTAAAAGAGTTGTAATTTTGCGACATCTGCATATCAGCTATTTTTAAAACTAGTACCATTTAGAAATTTTGAATACATAAGTGAAAACCTTAAATTCTGAACCTGTGTCCAAAATGACTGAAAATAGTTTATAAATGAAATGTTATTTTTTATAAATTTTGTTAGGATATTTGGGAGCCAAAAACACCTCTCTGTAGTTCAAGAATTTTGAAAACTATTGTAGTATATGTTCATGTGATATCATTCCAATAGAAAGCCTTATTCCTAAGAAATCACATTTGAGCTTTCTTGCTTTTTTATGTTTTAAGTATGCTTTTCCACACTTTTACACTTAGGCGTAAGTTACTAAGTATTCATTGGAAAAAAATGTGGATTTTGCCTAAGGACTATATGTATTAAGTTTCATGAAATGTATTAGCAACTGTTAAGTACCAAGGCATGCTAACGTCTTTATGGTACATTTAGTCTCTTGTAAATATTATTGGTAACAATTGAAAATAGGTGCACTGTTTAAAAAATAACATTAGAAATGAAAAGATTACTTCCATTTCTGATGAATGAGTCAGATTCAGGGGGTAGTTACATAGCCACAAGTATATTGGACTACTCCCCTGTTGAATTAATTGTCCTCTTAACCAATAAGAACAGTTTTAAAAGAAATCAAGAGCCATTTGGGTTTCATAGCTACGCCTAGCCCACTGAGGACTTTTTTCCTGGTTAATTATTTCAGCAAGCAGTGATCTAATCGCATATAGCTCATGACAAAGCTGTTAATCATGCTTTTGGTGTTACAAGCTGTATGTCTAATTTTCATAATCAGAAAATATTTTCCATGAGAAAGTATTACTGATTACTGATTACTACAAGTGTTGAAATTGTTCACTATTTTTTCAAACAGATTTCTGCAACCTGTTCACAAGTGTGATGTCAGCCTGACAGATATGTTGGGTGAGCTTCAGCGTGATCCATGGCCAGTTCCGCAAGGAAAACGGCCGCTGCGATCAACTGGTGTTGCCTTGTCTGTGGCAGTTGGTCTTCTGGAGGTATGGTTATGATTGGCTTTATAATATGCTACTTATTTTTCAATTTCTAATTTTTGCCCCACACTATTTATTTATAAAACTTTTTGAATTGGTTTTGTTTCTATTTTTCTCCTACACTATTTTGCCTTAAAAATTTACACTTACTGCGCATTTCATTGTATTCTTTCTACTCAGGTGTCTCTTGGGTTGACTACTGATCTTAAAGAGGGCGTGAAACGGGTAACTAGCATTTGTGTGGTGATTTAGTAGCCCCGAATTTGCTGATGATACAGTTTTTCCATTTTCTGAGTGTAGATCCCAAATATACCCAGTCAGTAAAAGAAAACTAACATAAACGTCACTAACAATGGTATTCTTGTGTTTTTCATTTTTCACTGTCACTTATATAATTATTTTGAAATAAATGTGGCAGTGCCACCTTCCTTTTTTCCAAAACAAAAACTTAAAGAGAGAAATAGCACAGAAGAAAGAGACAAGAATGTGAAATACCATAGTTTCCAAAATTAGGATAACCATGTGCCACATTTTTGAATGATGTTAGTAATATGAACATTCTTTCATCTGTTTATTTGGTCACCATTAGTGGTGGCAACAAGAAGAGGAACATGTTCCGCTGGTCTGATGGGCAGTAATATTTTAATATGTTTGGAACTTTGAATGTTGATTAGATGAGTGGCTGAAACAATGGCATTTACATTTTTGTTATCTGTTTGTGAGGCTGTGGCCCAGCATGCGAAATTATTTTAATGAGCATAGGTTTCTACCAAGCTGATTTGATTTGATTTTTACAGGGAAGCTAAAACAGCTTAGGTCTAACCCGCCACTACCCGCACCGAAACCAAGTTTATTGTGCGGTATCGCTCCCTGTGTATCTAGTAAAGCCAACCAATGTCCTTAAATAGTGCAAGGAGTCCTTTTACCAGTTTTTCATTAGACAAAATTTCTTCAGGTCTAGTTGTTCCGAAGATTCTGTATCTTTTACTCTCAAATGCCATGCATTTGAAGATTAGGTGTGATGCAGTTTCTTCACCCTCACCACAGATCCTACATTTAGGTTCTTCTTCCATTATACCCATTGTGTGTAGATGTTTTTTTGAAATTCCCATGGTCAGTCATCAGTCCAGTCATGTGTTTGATCTCTTTTCTGTTCAATCCCAGGATTACAGAGCTTCTTTTAAAACGCGGCTTGGGCATCATTACCTTAAACTGTTTTTGTTTGTGGACCTTGGTCCAATATTCTACATGCTGTTTCCTAAGCCAGTTCTGTAGTTCTAGTTTGATCATAGCCTTGATGGTCATCAGGACAGGTTCCGCTCCAATAACTGGAGTCGTTGCCCCCATCCTGGCCGATCTGTTGGCTTGTTCATTGACACAGATCCCTGAGCTGCCAGGAACCCACACTAGGTTTACTCTGTTACTTCCCCCTAGCTCCACCAGAGCCCTGTGACATTTTGCAGCAATCTTAGATCTCGTTGCAGGAGCTGCCAGTGATTTCAGGGCTGCCTGGCTGTCTGAATAGATGTAGTTACGGTCCTTGTAGCCCCTATGCATATTCTGCTCCACACATGCGCTGATTGCAATAATTTCAGCTTGGAATACAGTGACCAGTTTTCCTAGAGAGATGATGCCCTTCAGTCTTGGCTGAACCATGTACACCTCTGTTCCAACACCTTGGTCTGATTTCGACCCATCGGTGAACCGAACTATGTCCCCCGTACGGTGTCGAACTGTTTTTTTCCCCACTACTGGGGCTCTGCCAAGTTTACCTCTATGAATTGTAACACTACTCTTCATTTCATAATGAAGTTACCCTTTTTGTTGTTACAGTGCTGTAGTATTTCCGCTGTAGTCCTATTGTTATAATAATCTTAATATGACATGAGTTTGTGTTTAATGGCTATCCTTGCTACAAAGTTGAAATGAACATAAAAAAACCGTGTGTAAATACTTAATGTAAGTTTACCCATTCAGAGGTACTTTTTTGTCAGACTACACCTGTCTGAATATTTCATTTACACATTACAAAGAACCCATGAACTCTCAAATAATTCGTGTTCCACTGATGCTCCAGTATAGTTATCATTATCCAGTACATTTTTGTTTTAGTTTACTGTATCAGCAGTAAGCACCAGAAGATCCCCAGTTTGGTAGTTTAAATTAATTTTATAGTTATCTCATTAGAGATGACAATAAGAGATCTCATTATTAGCTCTTTGTCTTTTTTCCCCAATGTCAATCCTTTTGTCATAGCCTCAAATGACAGTAAAGACTGTCTTCCAACAAAAGTTAAATTCATTAGCATTTTTTTTTCTAATAGGGTAAAACTGTTTGGTAATTTCATGAGTTTGTCTAAAATTGATCACTTTTTGTCTTCATTATTTTTTCTTTTCTACTGACTGATATTTGATTTAAATTATGTTAACACAATGGCCTTGTATTTTCAACAATTCATTATGTTAAATTTTATTACAAGATTTAGTGTAGAGCCAGGTATCTCATGGAAAAAAATAGATTTTGGATGTTAGAAATAAAGATTCATTTATCTTCATTTTAATTATTAATTATTTCAACAAAATAATCAATTTTTGAAAAAAATATAATGTAATTGGATATATAAAAGATCTACTCGCCAAGTGGCAGCAGAACAACACACATATAAAGCTATTTAAGTTTGCAAGATTTTTGAGCCAATGGCTTCTTCTGGCAGAAGGTATGAAGGGAAAGGAAAAGAGTGAAGGAAAAGGAGTGGTGGGGTTTAGGAAAACAGGCCGAGTTCAGAAAATTCGTCCACAACCCCAGGTCATGGGGAACTTGCCAGGCAGGATGAGAAGGAAAGACTGATTGTTGGGGCTGCATTGTAAGACATTTGTAAAACTGAGAGCTTAAAGGTAGAAGATGGGTAATGTGCAAGACAGAGATTACTGGCAAAATGTCGTAAACAAGTTAATAGAGAGGAAAGCCAAGTGCATTGTATGTGATACGCCTGTGGGAGTGCAAGGGGGAAATAGACAGGTCACAAAATGAAAGACACAGAAAACTAAAAGGGCATGAAGAAAGGAATAGCTACTGTGAAGAAATGCCGAGACAAAAGAAATTAATGTGAATTAACGCCAGGTGTGTGGCGTGAATAGACAGGTTGTAGCACTAGTTCTTACCTGCAGAGTTCTGAGAAACTGGTCTCTGGGGGAAGACTCCAGATGGCACATGTGGTGAAAAAGGCACCGAGGCGATGACTGTGATGTTGTAGAGCATACTCTGCAACAGGATATTGTGTGTTATAAGTATACATCCCCTGCCTATGCCCATTCATCCTAACTGATAACCTGGTGGTGGTCATGCTGTTGTAAAAGGCTAAGCAGTGTTTACATAACAGCTGGTATATGATGTGTCATTCCACAGATCTCCCTTTGATAGTATATGTTTTTTCCAGTTACAGGGCTGGTATAGATGGTGGTAGGAGGGTACATAGGGCAAGTGTTATAGCGGGGACAGTCACAAGGGTAGGGAGATGGTTGGAGAAAGAGCATAGGATCTGACAAGGATATTGCAGAGATTGGGAGGGTGACAAAAAGCTATTCTATGTGTGGTGGGCAAAATGTTGGACAGAATGTATCTCATTTCAGAGCATAATTTTAGTAAGTCATAGCCATATAGAAGTAGCTGGTTAATAATATAAGACCAGGATGATATTGATTGACAAGAGGTGTGCTCCTGAGTTATTTTTTGGAGGGATCAGTAGTACCAGGATTGGATGTGATGGTCCAGGAAATCAGCTTTTGAACTACACTGGTGGAGTTATTACGTCCAGTTAAGGTTGGCGTGAGAATGGCAGCATATTGCTGTAGAGTTTGCACTGAACAAATATGTTTGCCTTGAATGCCAAGGCTGCTTGGAAGAGAACATTTGACATGGATAGGATGGAAACAGTCAAAACTTAGTAGCAACTGTCGAAATGTAAGTACTGTTGTTTGTTAGTAGATTTAAGGTGAACAGAAATGTGTAGCTGACCTTTGGTGAGGGTGAGATCAATGCGAAGGAAAGCGGCATAGGATTCAGAATAGGATCATGTGAAATTTGAATGGGAGAATTATTTAGACATTACAAGAATTTTAGCAAGTCAGCCCCAAGTTGTTGGTTAGTAGGCTTAATGTGAACAGAAAAGTGTAACTGATCTGCAGTGAGCATGGGATCAACGTGAAGAAAAGTGGCATGGGTCACTTGGAGGGGTTTTTCCTGGGATCTTGAAAGCCTTCAGCCACTGGTTTGGTTTAGATAAATTGATGACACCTTTTCCATATTGATTCATAGTGAGGCTGACTTGCTAAAATTCTTGTAATCTCTAAATAATTCTCGCATTTAAATTTCACAGGATCCTATTCTGAATCCTATGCCACTTTCCTTGGCATTGATCTCACCCTCACCAAAGGTCAGGTACACATTTCTGTTCACCTTAAATCTACTAACAAACAACAGTACTTACATTTCGACAGTTGCTATCCTTTTCATGTCAAATGTTGCCATCCATACAGCCTTGACATTCAAGGCAAACATATTTGTTCAGGTGCAGGCTCCCTACAGCAATGAACCAACAGTCCCACCTTAGCCTTCACTGAACATAATTACCCCACCAGCCTAGTTCAAAAGCTGATTTCCCAGGCCATCACATCCAATCCTGGTACTATTGATCCCTCCAAAAAATAACTTAGGAATATGCCACTTGTCACTCAGTATTATCCTGGTCTTGAATGTATTAATCAGCTACTTCGACATGTCTGTGACTTATTAAAATCATGCTCTGAAATTAGATACATTCTGTCAAACATTTTGTCCACCACAAGTGGAATATCTTTTCATTGCCCTCCCAATCTCCGCAATATCCTTGTCAGACCCTATGCTCTTTCTGCACTCATCACCCTATCCTTACCTCCTACCCTTGTGACTGTCCCCTCGGTAGCACTTGTCGTATGCACCCTCCTACCACCACCTATACCAGATCTGTAGCTGGAAAAGCTTATACTATCAAAGGGAGAGCCACCTGTGGAACAACACACGTCATGTACCAGCTTTTTACGTAAACATTCTTGGCCTTGTACGTTAGCATGACTACCACCAACTTATCAGTTAGGAAGAATGGCCATAGGCAGAGGGTAAATACAAACAACACACAATATCCTGTTGCAGAAAACGCTCTACAACGTGACAGTCATGACCTTTGTGCCATTTTCACCATATGTGCCATCCGGATTCTTTCCCCAGAGATCAGTTCTCAGAACTCCGCAGATGGAAACTGGCACTACAAGATGTCAATTATTACTGCACCCTTGGCATTAATTTACATCAGTTTCTTCGGTCTCAGCATCTCTCCACAGTAACTATTCCTTACTTCACTCCTCTTAAATTTTCTACGTCTTTCACTTTCTGACATGTCTATTTTTCCCTGAATTCCCCCTCCCCCCCCCCCCCCCCTCTCCAGCTGTATCATACAGAATGAATTTAGCTTTCCTCTCTTATTAGCTCATGCACAATGTTTTGTGAGTAATCTGTTTCTTGCATTTTATCCTATCTTTCATCTTCAAGGTCTCAGGTTTTCAAATCTCATCTGGTGCAGTCCCCCAATGATCAGTCTTTAATTCTCATCCTGTCTGCTAAGTTTCCCCTAACCTGGGGTTCTGGGTAACTTTTCAGAACTCTACCCATTTTCCTAAACCTCACCAATCCTTTTAACTAACTCCTCTTCCTTCTCCATCAGCCCTTTTGCAGAAGGAGGAGCCACAGCCTCTGAAAGGTTGCAAACTTAAATACCTTTATATGTATGTTCTCTGGCAGCCACAAGGTGAGTAGATTTTTTAGTTAACCAATTAAATTAATTATTAATTAGTGATAGGTTCCTTTAGGGAAATAAGTTAAGTTGACATCAGTTGTTAATATGAAAATTGCCCCCCCCCCCTCCCAGTTAGTACACTATCTTACTTTGTTCACTTAGCGTTTCTCGTGCGCCTCACACCTCCCCAGTGACTTTGATGAAGATTGTTGTAGTGAGTCTTGGGCTGTTTTATTTCGTGTTCATTTTCTCAGTTCTTTAATGTGGACATTGCTCCCACTTCTTAGTCATGCTTCCACTGCATTCAATGTGGTAAATGTCAGACTTTGTGCAGTTTTCACTGATGTGGTAATCAAATGGATCTGTTGGTCACTCAACCATTCATTGGTTCTATATTGTGTTCTACTGTCAGATTACAATCTTTTCTTATACTTTTTTTTATCAAAGCAAAAAGTAATGGTCCCAAGTATGACTAAACAAACTGGAAGTTCATAAAAGGAAGAAAAAACGTTTTCTCATTGGTAATAGCATATGCTATTTGAAAACTTTCTTTTGATAAGGTCACATGCATAATCAGTCAGCAGTGTATAATCCATCAGTCAACAAGAAGTCACATAATCCTCACTCTTCTTTTTTTTGTATTTCTTGATTTTAAATGACTTAAAATATATACAGTCATTTCTCAATAACAGTGTGAACACCTAGGCAAAGAATAATTGTTATTCCTTGTTACTGTTCATACTTTTACCATCTGCAGAAGTAATTATAGAATTCCTGTAGCAGTTGTCACAGGCTAAAATAATTACAGCATGCACACAGGCATTTAAGCAGTTATTCTTCTTGTGCTTCTTACAAGAGTGGAATGGTAAGGAACGGTAATCTGTGATGAAATGGGATATACTCAGTCGTGCACTTCTACATGTACATCTACATCTATACCAAGCAATCCACCTTGTGGTGTGTGGCCAATGGTACTTTCTGTATCTCTGTCAGTTCACCCCTTTCCTGTTCCAGTCATGAATAGTTTGCAGTAAGAATGATTGCTGGTGGACCTGAATCTCTCTAATTTTATCTTAATGTCTTCATGGCCTTTTTACAGGCTATGCGGTGGGGGAAGCAATATTTTTGTTGAATCTTCTAGCAACATTGTAACAGTAAACCACAATGTGATGAAGAATGCCTCTCTTGGAGTATCTGCCATTGGAGTTGGTTGATCTTCTCTGTGACACTTTCATGCTCACTAAATGAACATGCAATGAAATGCACTGCTCTTTGAATTTTCTATATTTCCTGTGTCAGTCCTCTCTCTTACACATCCCATACTGATTGGCAATGTTCAAGTATTGGTTGAACAAGTGTTTTGTAAGCTACTTCCTTAATTGAGGGACTAAATTTCCTGAGCATTCTTTCAGTGAATCTGTCTGCCACCTGCTTTACTGACAGTTAATTTTATGCAGCCATTTCACTTCAAATTGCTCCATATGCATCCTCCTAGACATCTTATGGAATTAACTGCTTCCAGTGGTTGTTCTGCAAATAGTGTAATCGTACAATAAGGGTCATTCTGTTTATGTATTTGCAGTACTTCACAGTGTTCTGCGGGGTGTAGCTGTAGCTATTAATGATATATTCAAACTGCCTATTCAGTATAAGCCACAGGTTCTCGTATAAACATTATTGTTGCCAATATGACAGTTATGTTTGATATGTGGACTCTCAGCAGCCAGGCAACATTGCAACTGTTAACGTGAAGCACTGCTTCTTGATATTAGTATGCCCAGATTTTCTCTTGTACAAATAGTGATGATGATGATGATGATGATGATGATGATGATGATGATATGCAGATGGCTAATGCTGGAACTCATTCAGTCTTAATCAATCTTACAATTACCCTAATAATCTTGTAATTCTTTAATTTTGCTAAGCGCAATTTTGTGTTATTAAACTTTTTAATTATTTTGTCACTCTTCTGGGATTTTCTGAAATGTCAAGCTTCTTATTTCCTGTCCTTTTATTGATTTGTGTTTCTCAACCAAATATTTAATGTAGGTGGTGATGCCTTTATTCTCTCTTTTTCACTACTAGTAGTGTTCCTGATGACACTATCTTTTTCCTACGTCCTGAATCAAGAATAAGCTACCTTAACCACAGATCCAGTTTGCATGGATACGGTATTTTGCTCTTCTTAAAAACTGAATGAAAGTGATGGAACACGTCACGATAATGCACAAATAAGTGATAGAACCTACTTCTGTATATTATATACCATATAAAATATGGTGCATCACAAGCATCATATCACTTCCTCAAAGAAATCTCATAGATGATATAAACAAAAAAATCAGGAAAGGCAATCAGCTGTCTACAGTTGATCGATGTGTTGTGCGACAGGTACATTTTGCAGCTTTGAACTACAGGTCTTTTCTCTAGTACACTCTTCCACACAAGTACCCAAATGCTGTCACTGACGATGGCTGAAATTGTGTTCTGTGTAGCTAGTACGAGTTAGTGTGTACATAAACTAGTAGAAGAATGCTAGCCCGAAAGCCGTCGAATTCTTTGTTTTTTCACTCATGTATGTCTACCGTGCATCAGTCGTGTGCAGGTGAGTGGTTGCCTTTCTTATTTTTCACTGTTTCTATCTTGGAATTTCCATTATCAAAATGTATGGTATAAAGCATCACAGCCATGGGATGTTGCAAACTGGGATCATTGTGCACTGATAAGTATTGGGAACTTCTTCAGACTTGATGATATGACAGTCACAAAAATTTTCAAAATATAGGAACTACTCTGAGATAATAGCAGATACATTTCAGCATAATTAAATGACTTGATGATGTGACAGTCATAAAAGTTTTCAAAATATGGGAACTACTCTGAGATAATTGCAGATACATTTCAGCATAATTAAATGACTTGATGATGTGACAGTCATAAAAGTTTTCAAAATATGGGAACAGATATATCTCAGCATAATTGAATGACTATGCTATCAAGCCTTTATATGGAGATATGGAGCACATCATTTTTGAGTCATTCTGTGGCAACATTTACGTCTTTGTTCAATTTTTTTATGTAATTAGCACAAGAATGAGGAAACCAATGAGAAATTTGGAAAGCACCTTAAGATCAATGACAAGAAATAAAAACTTGGAGGTTTGCTGATAACATCGTAATTCTGTCCGATACAGCAAAGGACATGGTGAAAAACCAGTTCAATGAAGTTGATAGTTTGAATAGAGCTAATAGGATGTGCATTAACAGAAATAAAACAAGGGCAATGGAATGTAGCCAGATTATATCAGGTGTCACTGAGGGAATGAATTAGAAAATGAGATACTAAAAATAGTGAATGAGTTTTAATGCATAAAATAAAGGAAAGGCAACCACTTATCTACAGCAGACTAATGTATGACACACAGACACTGACTGTGTCATTGCGAGTGAGTGTGAATGTGTGTACTTCTGCCAGGGAAAAAAAAAAAAAAAGAAAACACTATGTATGTCTATGTGCCACACATTAGTCAGCTGTAAGTGAGGGGTTACCTTTTCCTTATTTTACATATTGTTAAGCCAAGGAATTTGTATTATTGGTATACAGCGAGGTGACAAAAGTCATGGGATACCCCTGAATATGGTGACAAAAGTCATGGGATACCCCCTAATATCGTTTTGGGCCTCATTTTGTGTGGCATAGTGCAGCAGCTCTATGTAGCATGGACTCCACAAGTTTAAGAAATCCCATGTAGAGATACTGAGCCACACTGCCTGTCTGGTCTTCATAATTGCAAAACTGTTGCAGGTGCAGAGTTTTGTGCACAAACTGACCTCTCAAATATGTCCCCTGAATCTTTGATGGGATTCTTGTCATGTGCTCTGAGAGGCCAAGTCATTCGCTTGAATCATTCAGAATTTTCTTCAAACCATTCGTGAACAATTGCAGTGCAGTGACATGGTGCATTGTAATCCGTAAACATTCCATAGTTGTTTGGGAAGATAAAATCCATGGACGGCTTCAAATGCTCGTCAAGTAGCCAGACATAACTATTTCCAGTCAATGATCGGTCCAAGTGGACCAGAGGACCCAGTTAATTCCATGTAAACACAGCCCACACCATTATGGAGCCACCACCAACATGCACAGTGCCTTGTTGACAACTTGGGCCCATGGCTTTGTGGGGTCTGCGACACTCTCAAACCCTATCATCAGCTCTTACCCATTAAAATCAGGACTCATCTGACCAGGCCACAGTTTTCCAGTGTCTGGGGTCCAACTGATATGGTCACAAGCCCAGGAGAGGCACTGCAGGCAATGTTGTGTTGGTAACACAGGCACTCGTGTCTGCCATGGCCCATTGACAACAAATGTTGTTGCACTGTCCTAACAGACACGTTTGTCGTACATCTCACTACATCCCACATTGATTTCTGTGGTTATTTCATGCAGTGTTGCTTGTCTGTTAACATTGACTGTGCAGACATCACTGCTATTGCTCGTTAAGTGAAGGCCGTCGACCACTGCTTTGCCCGTGGTGAGAGGTAATGTCTGAAATTTTTTATTCTCACCTCACTCTTGATACTGTGGATCTCGGAATATTGAATTCCATAACAGATCCAAAATAGAATGTTCCACGTGTCTAGCTATAACTACTGTTCCACATTCAATGTGTGTTAGTTCCCATGGATTGGCCATAATCGCGTCGAAAACCTTTTCGTATGGATTACTTGAGTACAAATAACAGTCCTGCCAGTGCACTGCCGTTTTATGCCATGTGTACACCATACTACTGCCATCTTTACGAGCCTATTGCTATCTCATGACTTTTGTCACCTGAGTGTATGAAGTCAGCAAAATAACTGTCAATGACATAACAAAAAAGGATACAAAATATAGACTGCCATTAGTAAGAAAATCTATTTTGTAAAAAAGAAGTTATATAACAACAAATATAAAGTCAATTGTCGACATGTGTTATCTGAAATTATTAGTGTGGGGTGTAGCCTTATATGGATGTGAATGTATATGTAGTACAGACCTAAGGAGAACAGAAACTTTGGAAGTGCTAAATATGGTGCAGAGAAGAATTCTAGAGATTAGATGAGAATAATTAATGAAAACTTACTGAATTGAATTGGAGAGAAGAGGCTCTTTATGTTACAACCTGATAAAAAGAATAGATACTTTTGTAGGACAAATTATAAGGTATCGGGGATAATTAACTTGGTGCTGAAGACAAGTGCGTGGGGTGAAAAATGTAGAGTGAGACCAAGAGTTCAAGTTGATGTTGGTTGCAGTAGTTACTGACAGTGGAGATTCACACAGGATAACTACATCAAACCAGTCTGCAGCCTGAAGACTGTAACAACAATTAGACTGGTGTTGAAAGGCACATCTTGTGCTTTGCTTGAATATAATAGCTACAAATCTTCTCCATTGTATCTTTTTGGTTTTAGTTATAGAAGTTAATTATCGTCCTTGCCGTTTATGTCTGCATGCATTGGTATTGCTTAGTGCTTGCTGTCTGTTGTATTGTCTTTTGCTATCTACTTTGTTTCTGACATTATTAACTAACGCACATCTTCTTTTTATTTATATCTTAATTTACATTCTTATTCCATTCTGGTTGTTTAATGAATGCACTTTTCCATATTTAATTCTCATTTTGCATGTTATTTTTAGATTTAATTTATCGCCTGTTTTCATTCTTTAAGTACATAAGTAATGTAATATTGTTTAATTTCTTCTGAGTGTCTGTAATCTTATGAAGTACAGAGAAATTTGAACTGGTGCACTCAATTTCATACTTCTGTATTTTATAACTATGCATGATGTGCAAATAATGTAACTTAAGTATGATTATACTGATGTGGATATTTGTAAATTTTCATTGTGGCTTCCTCCAACAACATAGTCATTATTGAGACAGAAGATTAATTTCTGGGAAGAAGTTATTTTCTTATGTTAGGCTGTTTTTTTTTATTTTATTTTATTTTTTATTTTTTTTATTTTTTTATTTTTACTTGGCTTAAAAGTCTTTGTGATGGAATGCTTGATAAATGGTTCTGGTAAACTAGTTACACCATCAGATTTTGATAAAACCCCAAGCTTTCAACAAAGTTGTCAATGTCATCCTCAGGCGCTGAGTCTGAGACTGTCATCAGAAGGTTGGGGTGTTATTCAAAATTGATGATGCAGTAATTTAACCAAGAACTTTTCATCTGAAAATAAGAACCGCTGTCTTACCTGTGATGACGATGGTAGAAAATATTGTCAAAATTGTAGTATTTTACCTGAGTCCGACACAGTAAGTTAATCAGTAATTTCATCCACACACTTTGCTGTGTTGGCAGTAAGCTAATTTCTTTCCCTTTGGCATCGTTAAACAAAAATTCTTTAACTTTGTCCACAAAATTTTTCTGCACTTCCTTTTTAAGTATTGTGCATGGTCTCCTTCAAAATACTTTCCTCCACAATTGATACACCACTTCCAATGCCAGTTCCACTTCCAGACATGGTCTTGGTATGCCTCTTGCTGGATTGCCAGAAGTGTCATCTGTGAATTTTCTTTTATCTCGCCTATTGTTGCAAATCTTTGTCCTTTCAATGAGGTTTCCAACTTTGGAAATAAACAAAGTCCACAGGGGCCAGCTCTTCTCTTAAGAACATCTAGTTCTCATTTGTGCAATCCAAAAGCTCTCCACAGATTATAAGGCGAAGGTCTTTCTGGAATTGACTCATGAGCCATGAGATGAACATGACGGCAACGCAATGCATTCCGAGATGCTGTGTCAAGATTTCATGACATGATCCAACTGAAATGTAACTTTCTTCTGTGATCTCATGGACAGTCATTCTTTGATTGGCACACACAATTTCGTTGATGTTCCAGACATGGGTGTCATTGGTAGACTTCGAAGGGCATTCTGATTGAGGGTCATCTTTAACTTCCATGCGGCCGTTTTTAAACCATGTGAACCATTCATAACACCGAATATGGCTTCAGCTCTCATCACCATAGGCTTTCTGCATCAGTCGGTGTGTTTCTGTATAGGTTTTTTAAAGTTTCATACAAAATTTAATGCACACACGTTGCTCGTCTAACTCTGCTATCTTGAAATTCACAAACTGTGCGCCACAACGGTGTACTCAATACAGCACTGAACAATAATTGAATGAAACTTCCAGCAGTTACACATTAAACATAGACATTCGCAGGATGCCAACCGCACTGTCACTCAAAAAGAAATGCACATTTTTTCCCCAAAATCCGTATTTAGTAGCATCTTTGTTATTCTTGGAGGTTGTAGAAACGTTATTCTCACCTGTATTCAAGTTTAATTCAGCCCATTGCAATAAGATGGCTGCTGCACTTGATGTTTGTCTGAACGAATGTCCTATTATGAAATTCCTGTGTTGTGAGAACAAGCAGTGAGAAATATTCACAGGAGATTGAAGAAGGTGTACGGGGTTTACGTTGTATAGTTAATAATTGAGGAAGCAGGTTATCTGGTGGAAATGGACATGCCAGTACACAGGACCTCTCATACAGTAGCACTATTCAGACTCCAGACAGTGTGTCTGCATCTATATCTATATACCCTGCAAACCACCGTGAGGTGCATGGCAGATGGTACATCCCACTGCACCAGTTATTAGGGTTTCTTCCTGTTCCACTTACATATGGAGTGCAGGAAGAATGAGTGTTTGAATGCACTAATTATGCTGATCTTATCCTCATGGTCCCTCTGTGAGAGAATTGTAGTATATTCGTAGAGTCGTCATTTAAAGGTGGTTCCTGAAACTTTGTTAACGGGCTTTCTTGGGATAGTTTACATCTATTGTCAAGAGTCTTCAAGTCCAATTTCTTCAGTATCTCTTGACACTTTCCCATGGATTAAACAAACCTGTGACCATACGTGCTGTCATTGTCTGTATACTTTCAATATCCCCTGTTAGTCCTATCTGGTATGGGTTCCACACACTTGAGCAATATTCTAGAAATGGTCGCATCAGTGATTTGTATGCAATCTTCTTTGCAGATTGATTGCACTTCCCGAGTATTCTCCCGATAAACCAAAGTATACCACCTGCTTTGCCCACAACTGAACCTATATGATCATTCGATTTCATATCCCTGTAAAATGTTACACCCAGGTAGAATTGGCTAATTCCAACTGTGACTCACTGATATTATGGACATAGGATAGTACATTTTTTTTGTTTTTTGAAGTGAAAAATTGTACATTTGTGAACATTTAAAGCAAGTTTCCAGTCTCTGCACCACTTTGAAATCTTATCAAGATCTGACTGAATATTTATGCAGCTTCTTTCAGATATTACTTTATTACAGGTAACTGTATTGCCTGCAAAAAGCCTGATTTTACTATTAATATTGTCTACAATGTCATTAATATATAACAACAGCAGCATGGGTTCCACACACTCCCCTGGGGCGCACCCGAAGTTACTTGTACATCTGACGATGACTCTCCATCCAAGATAAAATGCCACATCCTCTACCAAAAAGTCCTCAATCTAGTCACAAATTTTACTTGATACTGTATATGATCATACTTTTGACAATAAGCATAGGTGGGGTACCGAGTCAAATGGTTTTCAGAAATCAAGAAATACTGCATCTACCCGATTGCCACGATCTAAAGGTTTCAGTATGTCATGTGAGAAAAGTGAGAGTTGAGTTTCACATGATCGATATTTTTGAAATCCTTGCTGGTTGGCATTGAGGAGGTAATTATCTTTGCTGGTTGACATTGAGGAGGTAATTCTATTCAAGACAACTCATTATGTTTAAGCTCAGAGTATGTTCTAAGATTATACAGCAAACTAATGTCAGGGATATTGAACAGTAGTTTTGTGGATCTCTTCTACTACCCTTCTTGTAGATGGGTGTGACCTGTGCCTTTTTCCAAGAACTGTGCAAGGTTTTTTGTTCAAGGGATCTATGATAGATTATAGGTAGAAGAGGGGTAACTCAGCCAACAAATTCAATATAGAAACTGACAGGGATTCCATTGGGCCCTGGAGCTTTGTTCAGTTTTAATGATTACAGCTGCTTCTCAACACCACTGATATTAATACTTAATTCATTCATCAGCTCAGTGGTACATGGATTAAATTGGAGGTGCTCTCCTGGGGTTTGCCTTTGTAAAGGAACATTTGAAAACAGAGTTAAGCATTTCAGCTCTTGCTTTGCTACCCTCAATTTCAGTTTATGTCTCATTCACAAGGACTGTACACTAACTTTGGTGCCACTAACAGCCTGTACATACGACCCGAATTTCTTTGTGGTCAATGAAAGATTACTTGACAATATTCTGCTATGGTAGTTATTCAAGACATCATGCATTGCTCGCTTGTCAGCCATACAAGTTTCATTCAGCGTCATTCTATCTATAATCCTATACTTCGTTTTACACCTATTGTGCAGTAATCTCGGCTTTTTAGATGTTTCTTTACAGTGACTGTGTACCAAGGAGGTTCCTTCTCATAATGAACAGTTGTGTGTGTACATATCTATCCAGTGCATGGTCAGTTATTCTTTTATACTTGAGCCAGAGTTCCTCTAGGTGCTCCTGCCCTGTGCTGAAAGTTTCAAGTTCCTTGTTGAGATATGACACCACTTATTTTTTATCTAATTTCCTAAACATACATATCTTCCTTCTTGTTTTAGTTGTCCCATGCATATTGGTAATCATTGTTTCCACAGCCACGTCATGGTCACTGATACTAGTTTCAGTGTGGACATCTTCAAAGAGTGCAGTTCTATTTGTTGCCATTAGATCCACTATATTTCTATCGTGAGGGGTTTCCTAACTATGTGTCCAGGTAGTTTTCAGAGAAGGCATTTAGTACTGTTTCACAGGGTGTCGTATCAGGCTAGCCACTAACAAAACTGTAACTTTCCCAATTAACTGTTGGATGAGTAACTCATCTCCACCAATGATTACAGTATGAGTGGGGAACTCACGTACAACTGAGCTGAGGTTTTCACTAAAGTTTTTGGTTACATCAGGAGATGAGTCTGGTGGAGAATAGAAGGATCCAATTATCATTTTATACCCACCCCTGATACTGAGTCTTTCCCAAACAATCTCACATCCAGCTTCCAATTCCTGTCTTTGTGGATTTGAGTTTCTTGTCTACTGCAACAAATACACCACTTCCATTTCCGATATGCCAATCCTTTTGTTATACACTTAAATTTTTCCCCAAAAATCTCACTGTTATTAATTTCAGATTTCAACCTGCTTTCTGTACCTAGTATTATGTAAGCTTTACTGGTTTTCATGAGTGCTTCAAGCTGTGCCACTTTGTTGCAAATGGTTAGGAAGTTTACCATTAAGATTTTAATACTCTCACCTATGGAAGGCACTCCTTTTGATTGTGCACTGATATTTCTAGATTTCCTACAGCTATTGTTATCTGGATTGGCTGGAGAGTCACTTAATCTAAAAGAAATACCTTGTGTACACTCTCCAAACACTCAGCTACCTTAGTAGCAGCCTCTGATGTGTAGTGTACACCTGACCCATTTAGGGGGACCCTACAGTTCTCAATCCTATGGTGCAAGTCCAGGAATTGCAGCCTAGGTTGTCACAGAATCTTCGAAGTTTCTGGTTCAGTCCTCCTACTCGATTCAGAACCAAAGGGCCATGATCAGTTCTGGGGAGAATGCTGCAAATTGTGGGCTTCGTTAAAACTCCATGCACATGGCTGGTCTTCTCAACCTTCATTGTCAGTCACTGGAATGACCTCAAACATGATCTCAGAGCCAAGATGACAGGCATTATTTGTTCCAATGAGTGCTACAGTTGGCAGTTGGTTGCACCCTGTTCCCTCAGTGGCTGCTGGAATAGTCTCTTCAACATGTTGAATGTGGCCCCCAGGCATACACACTGAATGCACCAGGTGTCCTTTCCTGCCCCTTGATGCCATTTTCCTAAGGGGTACCATCATTTGTCATATGTTTAAACTGCTGACGATTAAGAGACCTCTACCCTTTTGTTTTTACCTTCTCCTGACACTGTACAAAACAGGTTTCCCCAAAGAAGGTGAAGTGAGTCCCACTGGCTCAGTTTCAGTCAAAGACAGCACCTCAGACTTGTTGGTTAGGGGGTTAAGTACAACACCCTGTGTTCTCCATGGTCCCCGTCCACCCAGTACAGGATGCCTAGATCTACCATTGCCACTAGCAGTGAAGTGGACAAGTAATGACAGAATCTGTGCTTTCTGCAGAGGGGGCAGGATCCACAGGAGAGGAATAGTACCTGAGGTCATCTGGTACTGGTATCACAGGTGCATGACTCCTGAGAGCTCTTCCAACACACTGATTTTCAGCAGTTGCCAATAGTTTGAAAGTAGTCAGAGCGATTTACAGCTGCTTGTGAATGTCAACCAACTCGTCCTGTGAACAGCATTCACAGTGGTACTATATTTTGGCTAATGCAATATTTTATAATGCAGTGAACACTCGTATTGGTAACTTACAAAAATATAGTTTTGTAAACATCTGAAAATTCTCAGAATGACCTATTTCTCATGTAATTGTACAATGAAATTACAGAACAAAGAAAAATACCTAAGTCTGCTTTTACGTATAAATAAATGTGCACATTGCACAGATTTTTCACTCAGCTGATTCGGTACACTCTTCTACACTGTCATGCTGAAGAACAACACTGCAGTGTGAGTTTATCTTGATCAAAATTGCTAAAATGTGCAGCACCAACAAAGCACACACAGTATGCAGCATAATCACAATCTGATTTTGGCTGACAAATGCATAACAGTGAAGGGACTGTCCATGTAAGTAGGAGTAGAAGAAGTGAGTGTGTGCAGAATATTGACGCAGTTAGAATTTGAAAAGGTATGTGCCAGGTGGGTTCTGAGAATGGACAAGATTGGATCATCCACCCTACAGCCCTGATCTGACACTATATGATTGCCACCTCTTTTGGTGAATTGAAGGAATCCTTTCACAGAATGATATTTGAAAATAGTGACCTCCTTGTGAATGCTGCCAAATGGTGTCTTAAACATGTTAGTCCTGACTTCTACCAGGCATGTAGAAAGCCCTTAATTCCATGGTAGCGTAGTTGAAAGTGACTGAGATTGTATGAAAAAATGGCATTTTGTCTCTCAAGAATGTATCAACATGTTGTAAAAATGTTTTAAAAAAGTTGTGCATTTCTTTTGGAGTGAACCTCATATAAGTCAGCATATGTCTTGAAATAAAAACACAGTTGGTGTGGTCGGTCACTTAAAATCAAGACTGTGGATGAATTCAACCTACAGACAGTGAAGAATGTCACATACCATGAGAAAAAAATGACTGTGTGATACTGTGATTCTTCTGTGCCCAGGGCAGGCATGCCAAGTGTGGTTTCCCCTTGTTACCTATTCAGTGGTTGTACTGAATATATGAATGCAAAAATTCTTGCACACGATTCTAGTGTTCTTCCTCACAATTGGAACTCATGAGTGCTTTAATGATTGAAACTTCACAGTTGTTTTAGGGACTGAAAGAAGTCTAGCAGTGGTTTTTGAATTTTAGTGCAGTGTTTGTAAAGTTCGATGCAATGTTTATTTGGTCATATATGCATCTCCAAAGAAACAGACACTTCTGACGATTGACATCCATATTAAATCATGAAATATTTTTGCAAATTGCAAATGCGGTACCACCACAGGTATACAATTTACTGGGAACAAATGAAAATTTGTGCTGGGTCAGGATTCGAACCCGGATTTTCCTTTTTACATGAGCGGTCTCTGTAATCGTTTCAGCTACCTGAGCACACTTCGTAGACAGACCCAAACTTCCATATGTCCCAGTGGCAAATACTTCTCGTAGTGCTCACAGGACATTGTGATTCCTGGATAGGGAAGGCTTATTTAAGTTTCTCATCAGATTGCCATGAGTTTGGCATGAAATACATAAGTGCAGAACCTGTAAAGTTTGATGCAGTGTCTGTTCTTTCGAACTTGCATGGATTTCTGAAGGGACCTAGCACCAAATTTACAGACTCTATCAAATACCATCCCTGAACTACTGTACTTCTTGTGAAAGCCAAGGCAGTCTGATGAGAAAATCAAATAATCCTCTCCCTGTATGGGAATCACATCATTGTGTGAGCACTGTGGGAAGCAGACACTGGAACATGTGGAAGTTAGGGTCTGTCTGTTAATTGCACTCAGATAGCTGAAGCAATTGTGATGACCACTTCCATAAAGTGGGAAATAAGGGTTTGAGTTCCAGTCTGACATAAATTTTCATTTGCTCCCTGTAAACTGTATAGCTGTGGTGGTGCCATTTTTGCAATTTGCAAATAAATTTCATGACTGAGTTTTAGGATACTGACACAGATTTTGATGATTTGTAATTTATTCAGATTCGGTTAAGATTTTGTGGATGTGGCCATTTGACGTTCAGTTTACCTTTCTGAATCAACCTCTATAATAATGATAATAGTAATAATAATAATAATAATAATAATAATAATAATAATAATAGAAAGAAAGAAAAAAAGAAATAATAATAATAATAATAATAATAATAATAAAACCCAATACAACAAATATACAAAAGAAAACAGGAGAAAAAAATTGAAAAATACATCCAACTGGCTGAGGAAGTCAAGGACATGTGGCATCAGGATAAAGTTGACATTATAACAATTATACTATCAACTACAGGAGTCATACCACACAATATCCACCAGTACATCAATGCAATACAGGTACATGCAAACTTATATATACAACTACAGAAATCCTTAATTATTGATACATGTTCAATTACCCGAAAGTTCCTAAATGCAGTATAACATATACTGGACAGTTAAAAGGCAGTCACGCTTGATCAAGGTCACATCGCTTTCCATTTTTGACCAGACATAACGTCTGAGAAAAGAAAGAAATAATAATAATATTTAAAATGTTGCTTTAATTTTGCAACTGTGAATAACTTTCATGTTGGAGGGTTCCACTATGTTACTGAGCTTTCTGCTTGCTTTAATCTTGGTTCAAACCATCGAAAACTAAGGCACATCTCCTTCCTCTGCCTCTTTGCGTTTCAGTTACTTGTGCTTCTTTGATATTTTTTTCTAGTATAGTCTCTTGTGTGTTCTTTATAAATAATCATTTACAAAGTTCAAAAACATTTATTCTGAAATTTAATTTTGATTGACATGTAAAAAGTTGTCATGGATGAAGCCATTTATTTCGTTTAACTTCTGTACAGTGGTTGTGTTTTTGCTTACTGTCCTGCGCTGCCAAAGGTAAAATACACTGATGGAAAAAAATCACAGCCAAAAAATAATTGATGTAGAGTAATGAAATTTTGGAAATACATTTGTCTAGGTAAAAATCAAACAGTGGAAAATCCAGGATGGAATGTAACTGTTGTGAATTGGCAGGTGAGCCAATTCACGGAGTTTGGAGGAAGCCGAAAGGCATGCGATTAAGCTCACGCAGGCGGTCGTGAGGTCTGGAACAGGTCAGAGAAATAAGACTAGCAGAACAAGAGTAACTGGTAGAATACTTAACTTTAATCCACAATTGTAGAACATAGCTTTTGTTACTGTACAGGCTTCACAATATTAATTATCAAATGCTATGGCGCCTTGCTAGGTCGTAGCAAATGACGTAGCTGAAGGCTATGCTAACTATCGTCTCGGCAAATGAGAGCTTATTTGTCAATGTAGCTTCGCTAGCAAGTCGGCTGTACAACTGGGGCAAGTGCTAGTACGTCTCACTAGACCTGCTGTGTGACGGCGCTTGGTCTGCAATCACTGATAGTGGCGACACGCGGGTCCGTCGTATACTAGCGGACCGCGGCCGATTTAAAAGCTACCACCTAGCAAGTGTGGTGTCTGGCTATAACACCACAATAACTATAACTATGTTGTGAAAAGGAAAGTTGGTACTCACCATATAGCAGAGATGCTGAGTCACAGATAGACACAACAAAAGACTGTCACTAACATAGCTTTTGGCCAGTAAGGCCTTTGTCAAAATTAGACGACAAAAAACACACATATACACTCGTGCAAACACAACTCACACTTACATGACTGCAGTTGTCTAGGTAACATATTTAAGTGATTAACATTGCAAGATTGCAGGTTAATGTAAGTGCAAGGTAAGCCATTGCAAATGTCTGTTCATGAATGGCAGCACAACAGGTTGAATCACCAGACTGATGTACGGATTTGCAGTCAGGGTGCTTGGGATAACTACAAGAATGCTCCTGCTGTCTTACTAAATCCACCTCAGACAATAACTCCACTATAGGACCAGTGTGTGCAGCATGCAAACAGGTTGGTTGCAGGTCCTTAACAGACCTCCTCTTAACTAGCACACTGCCATCATTGGCACTGAGGCAGAACCAGCTTTGGTGGGAAAACACAACAGATCTCCATGCTGCCCTCCAATGAGCTCCTACTTGACACAACTGAAGTCACAAATGATGGTGGTTTGGGGTCAGTGAAATGGCTAAAGGACATCTGGTTTAGAGCTGTCCTTGAAGTAACCAATTTGTAACAGTTAATTGTGTCACTGTGTTGCCAACTACTGCTCAAATTGCTGCTGCAGATGCATTTATGGTGCACCAAAGCCACATGCTGAACTTGATGGTCTTCCCTCCTGGTAGTGCCATGTGGCCGTCCGGAGCCCTGTCTTCTTGTGACCATAAATTCTCGTGGTCACCACTGCCAGCAATTGTGTACAGTGGTCACATTCCTGCCATGTCTTTCTGCAGTATTGCAGAAGGAACATCCAGCTTGTTGTAGCCCTATTACACGACCTTGTTCAGTCTATGTGAGGTGTTGATAATGGTGTATTTGTTGCCTTAAAGGTATTCTTGACTGACGTCAATTCACCACATCGAGTCTCAAGGGTAACTAATGCACCAACTGTTACAGCGAGTGTTTAAAGCAAACCTGATTACCAACTTCTACATGTATTGCACAACTTGGTGTTGTAATTTTTTTTCTATCAGTGTATTTCTCAGTTACAGTGGAGTTGGAACAATACTGCTTCCTTATGCATGAAGAATAACAAGTTTTTGTTAATGTTGTGAGTGTATCTTTGGCTGGAAGAAAATGAAAGTTGTGTCAGTGATGGCATCCACAGGTGACTTGGCATTACGGCCAGGGAACAATATTCAGAAATACTTTAATTTGCAGAGGGGTGCACAGCCAAGCGAGTCATCCTAGAGGATCATAATTATAGTTTATGTTGGGACTTGAATCTTGATCCTTACAGTTTGATGATCTAGAGGCAGTGTGTTGTCCACTGGCAATGCTGTTATTTTCAAGGTGGATAAAATATTTGTATTGAAGAAAGACTTGTATCACAAAACTTGCTTTGGTTAAACCAAAATATCTGAGAAATGACATGATTACCAAAGGCTGTTGTCAGAATGTATGTATTTATTGTGTGATTGTTTTCAGTTGGAGATTATTGTCTGGTATCTGTAGTACAAGTTTCAAAAAAATACAAGGAAGTACAGATGAGAAATGTATCTTCTTAGAAAGCATAGACTATTATTAGCATTAGTCACGTTATAACTAATTCACAGTTGGTTATGGTGACCTACAATGTGTCATTTCTCAATTTTATATACCAAACCAGCAGAAAATATTTTGAAAATATTTCAGTTATGTTGGCAATCTGATGAGCTCGTCATTTAATGTAGTGTTGCACTGCCATTGCAAATTTCCCACTCTCCTTTTCCGTCTTGTTCTGTACCTGCATCCTTGTCCCACCAACTTCCCTCCCCCTCCCATTTTTCGTATTGAAACATTTCTTTTTTTTTACGTGTGCTCTCAAATCAGTAAAATAAAAACACCCTCTAGTTATTGGCTTGAGTGTTTTGTTGGTGTGTGGCAGTGTGTTTGACAGTCTGTTTATTTTTTTCTCAGTGCACTTACCCAAACACAGGAGGGAGGATAATGCTTTTTGTTGGTGGACCTTGCTCCCAAGGTCCTGGTCAAGTTGTGAATGATGATCTTCGGCAACCTATTAGGTCTCATCACGATATCCAGAAAGATAATGCAAAATATATGAAAAAGGCAATCAAACATTATGAAGGGCTTGCTGGTCGAGCGGCAATAAATGGGCATGCAATTGATATTTATTCTTGTGCTCTGGACCAAACTGGTTTATTAGAAATGAAACAGTGTTGCAATTCCACAGGGTATGTATGTTGTGGCAAAAATTACCATTTCTTTTAAGACTTTTCAACATTTATAATAATGATTGCGAAAAAATTCTATCACTTGCATTTTATTTGCTTCTTAGATAAACATTTTTTTTAAAACAAATGTGTTTTATGTAAGTTTAGCCAGTACAGTTCAGTATTTGCCATTTGAGACAGAATACGGTAACTAAAAATCAAAGCTGAGTATTAAGAAGAGACTTTGATAAGAACTGAGAAAGGAAGGTAAGTTTTGACAGTAATTGTCATGTGCAGATATCTGTTGCAGAAACTAATAGTAACTGTTTGAGAAATGCTGTGAATTGGAATTGCATAAAATCTTGAATTACCTACCTTTACTGAAATGAAGTTGTAATATTTTGTTGAATATATGCTGATGAGTTAAAACATTATAACAACTGCTCCTTGTGAAGTTCAGTGTTATCTGATGGCATAGTGTGCATGTCACATAGTAAGGAAATTACCATAAGTGGAGCAGAGTCAAACTGAGAATCATGTTGTCGATGATACAGGCTGCGCATAGGAAAATCCACTGATATAAGTGACTTGGACAAAAGACAGGTTGTTACGGCCTGGCACCTGTGAAAGAGCATCTTTGAAGTGGTGAATCGGGTTGGCTTTTCGTGTGCTACTGTCGCGACCATCTATGGAAAGTGGTTGAAGGGTGGCAAAATAATGAGTAGACAAGGTGTTGGAAGTCCCTCTGGATTTCAGAGGCTTACCCACTCTGTAAAGCAGGATGGCAGATCTGGTGACAGAATACAGTGCTGGTGCAGGAGAAAGTATTACAGAGCACGCTGTTCAATGCACACTGATGAAAATGGGGCTCTGCAGCTAACAACCCAGATCCATGGCACAGCTACTCTGTCATTGGATCATATATTATGGAAATGTGTTGTCTGATTGGCTGACAAACATTTCTTGTTACACCAGGATGATGGCGATGTCTATATATGCCATCCTGCAGGTGAATGGTTGTTGAAATGTGCACTGTGCCAGGGATGCAGGCTGATGGGTGCATTATTATGCTATCGAGGACATTCAACTTGTCCTCCATGGGACCTGCGGCAGTACTTGAAGGCATCGTGACAGCTGTGCAACATGTAATCATTATTGCAGACTTCCTGCACCCCTTCTTGTTTGATGCCTTCCCCAATGCTGATGGCACCTTCCAGCAGGATAAATGCCTGTGTCACAAGGCCATAATAATGCTACAGAAGTTTCAGGAGCATGGTAGTGAATTGATGTCTTGTCCAACATATTTGCCAGACAAGAACCCAATGGAACATATCTGTGATGCTGTTGGGTGCCAGCTCCATGCCCACAAACCACCAGCCACTAGTTTACAATAATTGTGTGAACTGTCTGCAAACATCTGTTGCCACATATCACCAGAAAACTACCAAGGTCTTCTCTAATTCATGCCATGCAGAGTCACTGTTGTACTGCATTCCAAAGATGGACAAGCACACTGTTAAAAAATGGTCATCATCTTTGTATCGTCAGTGTATGCTATGTTGATTTATTTGACAAGCCAAAACTGTGTCAGACTGCAACTCAAATTAAGAGTGCTAAAATAGGTATCTTTGGAGAAAAGGCAGTCTTAGTCTCTCATATCCTGTTGGGTAAATTTACGGAACCTTTATTCAAGGAAGATTGTGTGGAAATTCTCTTACAACCTTTGTGTATCTTGTGTAGGGATCACCGAGAAACAATACTGCATGAGTAGCAAAACACAAATTTTCCATGAGAGATAAAAAACTGTCTAGAATATCTTATGCATTTCATAAGGACACAAAATTAGCATCGTTGCACTACAATGATATTCCAGATCATAACAAAAAGTGAAACAAAGAAAATACTCTTTAGGAAGCTTAATTATAGCAGATATGCAGAATTGTCTTGGTGAAAACGAAGCCTGGAAAAGCCAGTGGCCCAGATGACCTTCCAGCAGAGTTATGGTGTTCCCATCATTGGAAGGCAGCTGAATGGTTAGTGGAACTCTTCAGTAAGATCATTGACGAGGGGCAAATATGAACTGATTGGCTGAAGAGCGTCACCATGCCAATCTTTAAGGAGGAGGGAAATCCCGCTGAGTGCACCAACTACCGTTCGATTTTACTTCTCTGCCATGTCATGATAATCTTTGATAATGTTCTGGACTAAAGGATCTGTGAGATCACACAGGTTCCCAGAAACCAAGCTGGATTTGTGAAGAACTGCGGCACAACTGATGCGATTCATGCTGCAAGACTCTTAGTCGAGAAACATCATGAGAAAGCCTGTTGGTGCAATACGGTTTGTGCCTTAATTTGAAGAAAACCGAGTACATGACATCAAACAGACATGAAATGGGAACCATCACGATTAATGGTGAAGATCTGACTTGTGTGTGTAATTTTAAGTACCTTGGT
This sequence comes from Schistocerca cancellata, assembly GCF_023864275.1. Taxonomy (NCBI): domain Eukaryota; kingdom Metazoa; phylum Arthropoda; class Insecta; order Orthoptera; family Acrididae; genus Schistocerca; species Schistocerca cancellata. The sequence goes on along the minus strand of NC_064626.1, from coordinate 1,117,761,522 downwards.
TCCATGACCTCTGTTAACAGCCGACTCATCGAAAAGGTCTACACCAGAACTCAAGCAGCCTGAATGAAGTGGTGAACAACAACCGGAGTCACTTGCGGCTGCAGGATGAAAGATAATTTAAAATAAAAAATCTTTTGCACTGTCATCCGACCAGTCGCCTTGTATGGTTGTGAGTGCTGGCCAACTACAGTTGAGACAGACCACCACCTAAGTGTAATGGAAACGAAGATGCTTAGGTGGACAGCGGGCCTCACTAAGTTAGATCACATTTCTAATGAAAGCATTATGAAACAGTTTGGTGCACCAATCCAAGACAAGATGCTTGAGAGTCGTCTTTGGTGGTTTGGGCATGTTTTATGGGGATGACTCTATTGCCAAGGTAGGTTACACACTTGAAGTAGTCGGCAGTAGACCCAAAGGATGACCTAAGCAACATTGGGCTGATACAATTCATAAAGATCTTAAATGCATGAACATCCACCCAGATGCAGCCCGTGATAGAGCGAAATGGAGACAACGGACCCAAGTAGCGAACCACGCAGGCACATGGGGCAAACGCTGAAGGAAAAGAAGAAGAAGAAGAAGAAGAAGGAGAATTGTCTCATTATTTATGAAAGCGAAATGTTATTTACGCCATATTTGTTTGTCAATCTCTTGTACAACTTACCACTTTTATGATGTTTTTGGTTCTGAAAAAACAGTAACATAATCATTTTGGAAAGACTTTATTGAAAGACTTCACGGAAACATCTCCAAATATACATACGGTTCACATATGTCTAATAATGTCTGTAGATGTCTTCAAGAAAAACCTGCTGAACAAAGAATGACACCGCACTTCACTCCTGAAAAAATAACATCCAAGATGATGATCATTTGTAAGGAGTGTTGTCATAATAGCAATGACAATCCTTAGGAACAATGGCTTTAAGTTGTTGTAAATGATCTCATATGGTTTTCTTGATTTTCAGTCCTCCTTTGTACAATTTCGGGAGGCAAACTCTTCCAGAAGTTTTTCTCGTACATCTTGCTATTTCTTGCCACATTTCATTGAAACTGAACTTGTAGTAAACAATGCTGTTTGGATGGTACTGTATCGCTGTCAGGTCCATAACTGTTGGCTCATTCTTTGCAGCTCCTCCAGCACTAATTTGAGTCATACAGTCACAAACTTTTCTCTGCATAGTTAGTGAAAAATGAGTAATCTAGATAATAAATTTAGTTAAGTCATGGCTTTCTTCTCTCCTCTTTTGATACCAAGGCATATTGACTAGGAAGTGTAACTCGATGGAAGTGGGAACTGAGCCACATTTCATCTGAGTATGACCTTTCTCCAGAAATTTTTGCGTGATCAGTAATCCTGAATCAGTTACTAATCATAAAAGAGTGTTTTATAATATCACATTTCTATTGTGATATGAGCAGCCATCAAAATACAAAATGACTGGTACAGGTTTATCCTTAACTGTTTTGGACAGTGTGTACATGATACATGAGACAAAACGGGATGCAGCCGATTCACATTGTGTTTCATCAAATCAGTAACACAATGCATCATGCCGTTCTAAATTATACATTGTAAAGTTATGGACAGCCAATTTTGTTGTGTAATAAGTGCTTGCCTATAAAAGTGGCGCTACTTTCACGGCTTGTAAGTCCATGATGAAGAGAGTGCAGAGCTTCCGCTGGGCATATTTCTTATCTAGATTTCTGCAACCTTGCCTGCTCTTTCTGTTTTATGTACTACTTCCACATGTCTTCACTCAAGTTTACGAGCCTGTAACTACAACTCAAATCACACTGGTCTTTCTTGGGGGAAAATAAGCTAAAGTAATCCTCTTCGAAAATCAAGTTAAAGCTGACTCGACTTAATGGTGAAACCTGTTCCTTACTACACTTCTCGGTGTTAAGTTCATACAGCTGTTGTTTACTTTGTGCGATAGGCTCAAGATACAGTTTGGAGGAGGAGTTCTTGCAGTAATGTGATGGCAGTTTCGCAAGACAGTCCAGGAATTCTTTTACGAAGTTTTTCCTCATCTTTCTTCTTTGTTTTATTTTGGAAAATGACGATTCTGAATCAGGGTTCATCCCATGTGTGGAATTATCCAGCCAATATCTCACTGTCCATTCTTTAATGCCAAGAGTATTGGGAAGCAAGTTTTTTTTACATGCTTGGTGTTTTCCCGTATCATTTCACAGGTAATAAACTAGTGTGCTTTTTCTCCTGGATTCGCCTGTGATCTTCCATCTTCCATGGATGTTTGTTTGGAGTTATGTCCACAAGATTCATTACATAAATATTTCTGTGATCCCATAACATCGTTTCCCAGAAAGTGTTAAAAATTGCCTGCTTGTCACCTGTGCAGAAATTTGATGACACTTCCTTTAAACGGATTTCTGACACATCTTGAAAGTACACATCAGACCTAATTTTCTTGCTTCTCTTGGACTATTATGAGTAATTTTGCCACTATGACTTCTTTTATATCCAATATACACTTGTCCAAACATTCTCAGAGTTTTGTTGGTGTTTTTCTTCCAATCTTCAGGGCAGGCTTTGTATTTCTGTTTCCTGTCACTGCTTAGGTCACCACAAAATTCTTGCCCTCCACTTTCAACATCCTTGCTTCTAATAAGTTATCTGAATTGCCTGGTAAAAAATCAGCTGTCGTGTAGCAATAAATGTGAAGAAGCATTGTCATCTCCACTAGCAAGTGTGACTGTTGTATCAGTTTGAGCATTCTTGGATGCAGTCAGTAAAGCTTCTAAACAAGAAGTGCTTGTCACTCAACTTAGAAGACCAAGTTAAATTTCAAATTGTAATGCTAATGATGATTACAATATCATTAATAACCCAAATAGTCACAATAAAAATTACCTGCATCATTATATGTCCCAGGAAAAGTGACTGGCAACCCCCACACACAAAATTAATTATTCTTCTGTGCATGCAACTTCACTGTTACTACTATTCTTACTTGTTGTTAGTTCTGGATTTACATGAGAACCTATGAGCAAGTAGGTATTCAAATCGAAGCATTTGAGATGTGGTGCTACAGATGAATGTTATAAATTAGGTGGACTGATAAAGTAATGAATGAGGAGGTTCTTTGTAGAATCGGCGAGGAAAGGAATATATGTTAAGACATCAGGGCATAACTTCTGTTGTACTAGAGGGAGTTGTAGAAGGTAAAAACTGTAGAGGAAGACAGAGATTGGACTACATCCAGAACATAATTGAGGACATAGGTTGTAAGTACTACTCTGATATTAAGAGGTTGTCACAGGAGAGGAATTTATGACTCAAGTAAAATACCAGCACCAGGCAGATGGCCCATGAGTGTGAGGTAAGTGTGGAGCACTCTTCTTGATAATTGCCACTGTCCATATCAGGCCTTATTACCTACGAATTTGTCTTTGTGGTGATGGGTTTGTTGTTGGTTAGCCTCACAGGCTACCACAATGCTAGGAGTTCTGTGATCTGTCTTACTCGCAGATGAGGCTATCTTATAGAGGGGTGATCATATACCATCCACACAATGCCCCCTTGGGGGCTACAGAGTATCCCCGAGGTGTGATGGCAGTGAATCAACAACACTGGTTCAGCCTCACTGTGTGGGTGGGGATTATTGTGACCGGATCGTGGGACCATTCAGTCTTCTACAATGCTTCACAGGTGAGGCATTTCCTGTGAGTGATCCTGCTGGCATTTGTGCTTTTGGTAGGTATTCCATGATGATGCTCCAGCTCACTTCCACATTTTCATCCAGGAGTACCTTGACGACATCTACCCCAGCCTAAATTGGATGAGGTGGTCCAGTCACATGGCCTCCCTGGTCATTGGACCCCAACCCTTTAGATTTCTACCTGTATAAAAGATGTCATGTATGTGGAGGCCATGCCAGATGTACAGACACTGGAACAATGCATTCATGCTGCCTCTGATGCTATTTGGTTGCAGGATGGCACATTTGAATCTTTGCTCCAGTTGCTGCTGATTTGTTTTTGCTCATTCTTAGAGACCCACTTCGGGCATCTTGTCTAACAGTGGTCTCATCACAACATGTTATTTTTACTGGTTTGTACTGTATAGACATGAATTAATAAATACCTTTTTGTATATACATCAAGAATATGTGGCTATATGTCCATATGACCTCCTTTGCTCCTTATCGTTTCCTGAAGTTTGTTCCATATAACTTAACTCTTGGACATGATTCACAAATATTTAAAGTAGTTGTAAATATGAAGTTAGAATTAATAGTCTTGAATTATTACATAAGTAACATGCAATACATGTCCAGGAGTTGTATAAGAAACTAAAAGTAGATGCTCTTTGGGTAATGTAATATATGTATAATAAGCAGCCGCGCGCGCGCATGTGTGTGTGGGTGCGCGCATGTGCGTGTGTGCATGCGTTTTGTGTGTGTGTGTGTGCGCGCGCATGAGTATATGAACCTCTGATAAAAAAGTGACAGCTTAATGTGTAGTTAAATCTCTTTGCTATTATGTATCTTGTATGCTACAAATCAGCTTGTTGCATCTGAATATTTTTTCAAGGGAGATTCATGGAAATTGCAAGGCATCTTTAAGGTGTTAAATGGTGATGGTGACAAACTCCCCCCCCCCCCTCCCTCCCCCCCAAGTCCCTTAAAGAAAATGGTGGCTGCCTTTGCTGTTCTGAGATTTTGTTGTTCTACACACACACACACACACACACACACACACACACACACACACACGTGCACATTCACTCACTCACTCACGTTTCAAGGTGAGGTAAGTGCTGATCACTCTTAAAATCATTATTTCATTCCATCAGAATTTTTGCAATACCTCAAGATCGGGCAGGAAATAGTCATTTCAGTCTATAAATAATAGTAATTTCATTTTTTGTAGATTTTATATTTAATTCTTGCCAGCTGTGTGTTTTTTCTATTGCCTTATTTTTCCATTTGGATGAATACTGTGTATCTTTGTTAATTATAAATTGAGTGTTCCATTTCTTATCAACTCTTTTGCACATAAGATGCATTTATTTGATGCTTTGAAAGGCATTTAATGAGAAATAAATCTTTGTCATGGAACAGTTTTACATTGCAAGTTTCTTGTATTTAATTTTTTTTGTTTCCTGATACTCTGATAATGTGAAATGTGCCATTACAGAGGCCACATGGTAATGGGAGACTCATTCAACTCGTCACTTTTTAAGCAAACATTTCAAAGAGTTTTTGCAAAAGATCAGAAAGGTGAATTTAAAATGGCATTCAATGGTACCCTGGAAATCAAAACTTCTCGTGAACTGAAAGGTGAGCTTTGAACTGTTTTTTTAAGTGATTCCTACAAATGTACTGCATTTTTATTTTGATTGGTTAAGTCATGGTGCTTTGTGATACTGTGAGAAAGAATTCATAGAATCATAACAACATTTCCCAGCTGGAATGGCATTAGGAACTGTATTTGCTCGCCTTTCTGTATTATGTTCTTGAGTTTCCAACTACAACTGTTGTAGATAATGTCCCTCTGTCTCTATTTACAATGCCATCATTGTTCCTAATTTCAGTAGCCTCACTTATTATGCTCTCACAAATCCAGTGGTTCAGCACAGCAGTTTAATCCATTCAAAATACAATGCATGCTGGATAGAAACAATCTTGTACATCCAATCATTGCTTGGACTTGCTAGGTATGTTTACCTTGGGCAGAAGGATAAACCAGGGCAAAAGTAAATATGAATCAATGATCAGTGACTGTAGCTTTCTCCATGACATTAACATTCACCAAAATGACAAAAGACCTTGTTGCCCATTATGTCCTGACCTACCTTGATACAAAAGGTGTTCGACTGTTCTTTGGTCAGCAAGTTTCTTTGCATAGCTCACCCACAGAAAAAATCTGGCCATGGTTTGCCGAGATTCTGGCTCACCACCACTCGTCAGCCATAATGATTGATGGACTATAGTTGAAGCAGCTCTGTCACTTGAGCTCAGGTTGACTCAATACCCAGCTGGGTTAAAGCCAGTGTTGCTGTCAGAGATGAAAACTCTTTGTAATAAATTGCACAGCCAATATAATCCTAAATGACCTACAAGCGTAGTCATGCATTTTTTCCTACTGTACACTATTACTAAAATTTCATTATTTGTTATCCTTCATGGTATTGCAATTTTAGTGGCCAGTAGTGTATTTGGCAGAGAAAACAAAGTTGGTATGGGTATGCCTGTATCTGGCAGTATGCTTTTGAAAGACAAAGTTGGTGGATTTTAGAGCTTTATGGTGTCTCATTAGCTGAATGTCTCTTTTTGAAAATTTTATTTGCCATGTGAGGCAAATTTTATGGTGAAACCATTGTGTGAATCCCATGGGCAAGCCTTAATTTCATAAACAACCAAGGTACTTTGGTTTTGGCCACCCTTCATAAAGTGTTTCTGTATTTCAAAAGTAGGACAACTAAAGACTTTTGATAAGGTGCAAAAGAGGTTGTGAAAAGAAAAAGTAGACTGGGAAAAAGTCTTTCCTCATACCATATTTTTATGTTCCATATAGGAATTAACAGTATCATAGTTTTATAATTTCTATTTTTATTGTTTTCTGCAGTTTCTGGAGCCATTGGACCATGTGTGTCTTTGAACATGAAAAGTCCTAGTGTATCGGACACTGAGATTGGATTGGGTGGTACTTGTCAGTGGAAATTTTGTACATTCAATCCAAATACCGCTGTTGCACTGTTCTATGAAGTAGTCAATCAGGTACATGTCATTATTTTATCATTGTTGCATGGAAGTGATTTAGTAATTTTGAAATTCTGTAAAGTTTGGAAGGTAGGAGACGAGATACTGGCAGAAGTAAAGCTGTGAGACCGGGCGTGAGTCGTGCTTTGGTAGCTCAGATGGTAGAGCACTTGCCCGCGAAAGGCAAAGGTCCCGAGTTCGAGTCTCGGTCGGGCACACAGTTTTAATCTGCCAGGAAGTTTCAATTTTGAAAAAAACAATTGTTCTTTGCATGTTATGATAATTTTCAATTTTTATGCATAATATTTGAGCCATTTTGCTGAATTTCATAATCTCTAATTACTGTTAAGTTTTGTCAACTAATGCTTTACACTAAATGAATGAGGCATACACTTTTATGGGTTTTAATTAGAGAACAATTCTATGTATATAAATGCTTATTAAACATTTAATTGTTTAGTTAAAATCTATTTTTAACTCATCTTGTTAAGCCAGTTTTTACCTTAAGTGGTTCGCAGTTTGACACGCATTGTTGAACTTGTACACCTCTCTTTCAACCAAATGTCTTAACTAATTTGTAAGAGTCACCTCTACTGGTACATTAGATTCATTTTGAATTTTCTGCATCTCGTCTCTCTGGATGACTAGCTTGATGATTTTAGTGTCCATGAACTCTTTATCCGGTGGAATATTTCACATGACAGTCTGACGATCAACGGCCATTTCTATGAAATATCCAAAAAAAGTTTGATTAGAAACCACTTACCTTTTTTCACTTTGTGCCAGACATCAATGAGACATGCTGTTGTGTTTAGGCCACATGCCTAATATAGTGTGTAAAAAATGTTCTGTTACAAATAATTTCAAATAAAATAATATTTCTGTCAAATAATGGAAACTCCAGGTAGGAATATCAGCAGTGTAGGAAAAGACAGATTGTTACATACCCTTAAAGAAGACACGCTAAGTTTTAGACAGGCACCATGAAAAGACATTTACATATAGCTTTCAGCTGCAACCTTCATGAGTAAAAGAGGGACATACACCATTCATACACACAAGCAAGCATATCTCATGCACACATGACCGCAACCTTCAGCATCTTGGGCCGGAATGCAACTGTGTTACACTGACTTCTCTATTATGACTGAATGTTAAGCCTGAAATTGGGTTATGTTCATTGTCATTACTGGTGGCAGTAACAGAAGAAACTATTGCACCACACTGTCTCCAAAGATAGACTAGTAGTCAATTTTACATCACCCTTTATAATTTTGAAATTGGTGTTTCAGTAGTAAAAACTTTGCTAATGTCATGGTGTGACAGCTGTTTGGTTTATTTAATATATTTTTAAATCATGTCTAACTGCATAGCAATTTACAACTTTTTTTTTTCCCTCTCTCTCTTTCTCAATAATGCAATCATTTCCAGCATGCAGCCCCCATTCCTCAGGGAGGCAGAGGATGTATACAGATGATAACTCAGTACCAACATTCAAGTGGACAGCGAAGGATTAGAGTGACGACAATAGCCAGGAAGTAATATTTCATTGTATTTATTTATTTTTATTGATGTTACCAAGTGAGCATATATCTCTGCTCCTGGAAGATTGTCATTGTCTTTGTGTTACATATTGCACATTCATCTTCTTGCCCTGCTGTGCTATTTCATCATTAGCTAATGACAGAGCTTCCCCTTAAAATTTTCTTAATGTCATTTATTGTAGCAGATACATTAAAATTTTGTTTCTGTATGGATCCGTAGCATCTAAATGCATAATTAAAGAAAACATGGGCCATAGTAGGCTGTAATGTAAACAGCCTTTACTTAAATCGTGCAATTAACTAATTCTGACCATAAATCATTTTCAAATGCGTGTGGTTTTATTATTTATATTATTTACATTGCAATTATCAAATTATTTTACTTTTACATGTACAAAGTAGATGTCATATTCCATCATTATATTGGAAAAGGGGCCATATCACAAGTGTTAGAATGTCACTGCTCATATTGGTCTGTGCTTAGAACACAGTCACCAATATGACCTGTGAGATTGTAAAATAATTTGATAATTACAGCATATACTATGTAATATCACCCATGTGCTTCAAATGACTTCTTGTTGAAATTAGCTAATCACATGATTTAAGTAAATATCATTTACATGGACAATGTTTCTTCTTTTTTTTTTAGCAAATACATGCTATATTATTTGAATTAGATCTTGTTGAGCTAGATGATTACTGTTACCAGTTCCACTACACACTTTTAAAAAGCATACCCATCATATTCTGTTACTTCTTATCAACTTCAGTGAAGCTGCATACCACTTACCTTTGTACCTGTTTATACCAGAATTGTTTGTTGCCACACAGTTTGTGTATCAGCTTTGCTCTAGAATTTCTCCACATGTCTGTCTAATCAATATTTCTAATTTTGAGGAAGTACACAGTACACATCCCATTATTAAACTCCCTTTTAAAAGTAAAATTGGGTTAAAAACCAATACTCAAACCTGCACTGTTTTATTTTGCAGAAAAAAATCTTACACCACCTGAACTATCAGCATACTTCACATTAAGAGTCAAATCATCAGTGTTGCCTGTTCTTTTCTACATTCAAAACTCTGCAGAGGTTCTCCTGTAATCTTGCTGCACTTGCATGCCAGGGTGAATGGACAAGGCGTTTTCTCTGCTACAGAGTGGGAGATTACAGAACAACCTTGTCCCCTTTTCTCTAGCGGAGTCCTTTCCTGTTGAGCACTTTAATTTCAGTAGACAGTCCAATGTCCACTTCTTTGTGGAAACTTAGAAGAAAATATTTCATACAGTGTGTGAGCCAAGTCAATGGTGTTGATTATGATTAGATTTGTCAAGAATGATTTCTGGCACACACCTCTGAATATGTTTGAGATATGTTTCCTTATTTCTTTTTCCATTCTGATAATCTTTTTATTTTGTGTTCGTCATACTATTTTATTACTGTCTGTATTATTACCTTGAATGGGAGGTGTGCATGTTCTAAACTCCTGTTATCTGGACATAATGTTTCATAAAGTGTCTTCCCCCCCCCTGGTGATCACTTGTCCATTTATCATTGATGAGCATATCACAATAGTATTCATGTTTTAGTTTTATATGGTGGGTTTTCTGTAACCATTATGAGTAATAAAGGTATATTATTTTTTAAGCTGGGCAGATGCTACAGCCAATTTGCACCACATAAGTGCTGGATTTGATCAGGAAGCAGCAGCAGTTTTGATGGCAAGAATGGTAGTTTTCAGAGCAGAGACTGATGATGGCCCTGATATGCTGCGCTGGATAGACCGGATGCTCATTAGATTAGTAAGTTATTTAACTCTTTAACATGTCAACATTGTCAACAATACACAATAATTATGATCTGAAAATGAGTTTTAAAATATAAATTAAAAATCTTTGGCTTATGTTACTGATGTTTGCTTCCATTGCAGTGCCAGAAATTTGGAGAATATGCAAAAGACGATCCAAATAGTTTCCGACTTTCTGAAAATTTTACTCTTTACCCACAATTTATGTTTCACTTAAGACGTTCACATTTCCTTCAAGTTTTCAACAATAGTCCTGATGAAACTACATTTTACAGGTAAAATATCTCAAAGCACCGTGAAATACGTAAATGTTCCAATTGAAAAGATTATTACTCTTATTTTTTTTGTCTTTCGACAGGCATATGCTAATGAGAGAAGATTTAACGCAATCCCTTATCATGATACAACCTATTCTGTACAGCTATAGCTTTAATGGGCCTCCAGAGCCAGTGCTTCTAGATACAAGCAGTATACAGCCAGACAGAATCCTGCTGATGGACACATTTTTTCAGATACTGATCTTCCATGGGGAGGTAAGAACCTATGCTGATCACACTAGCTGAATGAATTTAATTTTTACTGTTGTCTCTTGTCACAAAAAAATAGTAATAAAAGGATTTAACTTTCACAAGTTTCTGGAGCCAGGGGCTCCTTCTTCTGGCAGAAGAGTTGAAGGGGAAGGAAGAGGGATGAAGGAAAAGGACTGGAGAGGTTTAGCGAAAGGGGTACAGTTTATGAAAGTTACCCAGAACCCCGAATTTGGGGAGACTTACCAGATAGGATGACATGATTTCATTTTTATATTTGCCTGAACCATTTACTTAGTAAACAGTGACACTATTGGTATTTTATGAAATTGTGTCACAGAATTGTTGGCCAATAGTTATTCAGGAAGGATCTTATGCTTCCAAAAACCAGAGTAGTGTATGTGCCTGTGTCCGTGTGCTAGCCAGCAATTCTCATAATTTTCAAGTTAGTGATTTTAAATTACTGGAGGCTTAAAAATTGGTTGTTTGCAGGACATCAACTTATTTGATGTCATCCAACTTTTCTACTTTTTAAATCACAGACTTATCATTACACAGGAAGTAGGAATAATAACTTCTTCAGTCACAGTTTTCTCTTCCCCCACCCCCCCACACTGCATTGCAGAACCTGTGGGTCCGTCATCAGGTTCAAAACAATTTAATGTATTACCTTATTTACCCAGTCATACGATGAGATTTCCTCCCAAATTCGTCATTCGAAAAATACAGGATCATCTTTTATTCATAGATTAAACCATTGCTGCTGAGATCAACAGAAGTATAAGTTTGTAATTTTGCATGTATTTATGTACCTTCACAACTGCACATACATGTTTATTTACTGCATGTTGTACAATAGAACACTAGACTATTACACTAAATGATAAATAATATGGCATTTCTGTATTTTTACTCTAACTTTAAATTGGTTTATTGTTGTATGTACATATAGGTTATTCCTATGTTTATTCATTTTTCATTTCACTTTTTTCGCCACATATCAATGTCGGAAACCTATTTAAATTTCCTGTTCAGAATCATTTTTTCTACGCAGTTTTTTGCATTATATGATAGTTGCAATTTGCGTGTGCTGCAAATTGCATAGCATTGTTTCTGTGTGCAGTAGCTTCTTCAAGCATATTAATTTTTCTAGGGACATCATTTTGCTCCTCCTCTTCTTCTTCCTTGGTTTTTCCTGATCATATTCTGTGTTGTGGATTTCTATTAAATATGTTGCTAAAGTAAAAGTGGAGTGAGTTGGTAAAAAGTCATCACTTCAAATGTAGTCATCCGCACTACATGAAATGTTCCACATTTTCATTAATTCAGCAATCACTGCTGCATTTTCTTGTACTTCAGTGGCCACTGAGCTTTGATGGCTACAGAATTCTTGTTCTTGACCTCCAAACCCCACTTTGTATGAGCACTTGGTATCAGTTTCAGGCTTTATTTCCCTTTCTGCCAAGTCAATCCAAATTACTGCTTCCAGGACAACTACTGACATTGCAAGAATAAATGCACTTTTAGCTTCTTCAACACTAAGAATAAGAGTGTGCATCAGTAATCACCTGTAATTAGACTTGAATTTGTGAAGAATAACCCCTTGGTTCATGGATTATATGAGACTGGTTGAACCTGTTGGGAACCAAGCCAGTTTCACATTTGATAACTTGACCTTCTTGTGGCAGGTTGCTTTGTCTAGGAAAAGGAGAACTTGGTGATTTTCATTCTTCCATAAGACCACTCACCATCCACACCTTTTTACTGCTGCACGGTGTTAATGGAAGCCTATTGACATCTATGTTTTTGAAACAACACGGTTTTGCAACATTTCAAATCACCAGTGGCTTCTCCACTTCATCTAATATGTTTTCGCACAACAGTACAGTGGGCGTTTCCTTCGGCATTTTTCTGCCAGTGTCGAAATGCTAGAAATTTTGAAGGCAATGCATGACAGAACAGTCGTGTTTCATCGACACTGAACATGTCTTTCGAGTCATAATTTGCTATTAGGTTGTACAGTATTGTTTTCCATTTGTTGCTATACTTCCCTGCACATCTTTTGCTTCCACACACTTCATTCCACACAATACAGTGCCTAGCTTGAGAGTGCCCAGCCATCCTGTGGATGCCTTAAACTCTGTATTTCCAAGCTCTTTAGTGAATTTCAGAGCCTCACACAGCTGCATGGGTCCAGACAAAGATAAGTTTTTTCCAGAATGAGATTTTCACTCTGCAGCGGAGTGTGCGCTGATATGAAACTTCCTGGCAGATTAAAACTGTGTGCCCGACCGAGACTCGAACTCGGGACCTTTGCCTTTCGCACTTTCCCGCGAAAGGCAAAGGTCCCGAGTTCGAGTCTCGGTCGGGCACACAGTTTTAATCTGCCAGGAAGTTTCATATAAGTTTTTTTCCCTCGCACACTTTAAGAACCATTCCCACACTACCTCATTAATTTCTTCATTTCCTGTCTTCTTCACATTTCTTTTCATTTGTCTGTTTCCTTTCATCCATTCATCCTGTATCTTAACCTTGTTTCTTAAAGCATCATAAACTTTTGTTTTACCCCGCTTGAAACGCAACACTATTTTATGCACAGAGAGTTTGTCTTTCTAACTCGCCATGATGACCTTAATCTTTTAGTGACTTACTTTTCGTTTGACATCATGTTACCACTTATTGCTACTAGTCAACTGAAAACGGCAGAAAATAATGCAAGGAGTGCATTTCTTTGGAATGCTTGACCTTGCTGGGTAAAGCAATTGTTTAAAGGAACCGTGCAGATGGCAGCAGAGTGTTTGTAAGTGTGAAACAATGTTCCAACATGCACCTGTATGCAACAGTAATAATTGTAAATGAGAAACGCTGACAGATTGCTCACAAACAAAACATTTCCTTCGATGCACCGACATTGCGTACAACTTGTTCATTGCTGCACAGAGGGGTGTAGTTTTATGCCTGCACCCACAGTGCAGTGCTGTGCCAAACCTCTTTTCTTGGTTTTGTGCCACTTAACAGCATTGCCAGACTGTACAGACTTTGTGCTAAAAGTAGTGACCCTCTAGAGTCATCAATAACTGATGTATATTGTAATACAGTAGTACTGTATAAACTATTTTCCACATTATACAGTGAATTATTAATTAAGTCTTAAAATTTGCATTCTGCTTCCACATTAGGCACATTGCATTTTTTTACAAAAATTTTGCGTATAAAAGTGTGTTGAACGTATTGAGACTGAAATAATTGTACAATTTGGGTAGATTTCCGAATTAGTTCCACTTTGATCAAGTTTTACTGTATTATCAAAATGTAGATAAGCAATATAAGGAAGTTTAGAATAGGTATAATATTAACTATTTAGGCAGATATTTTTTGAATTAAACAGTTTGTAATTTTGCTTAGCCAAAACATATTAAAAATAATTTTTTCTCGTGGAGCTTCCTCAATAAAAGGGGTCGTCTTATAATAATAATAATAATAATAATAATAATAATAATCTTAAATTTGGGTAAATACCACATTTAGTTTGTGCTTGAGTGAGGTGATGAGAAATGTGTGTTCCTGTTGTGAGAAGGTAGTATGCAAGGTCTTGTAATTCACGAATACTGTGACGGAAAATATGATGAGAAACAATGGCAAATTTACAGAAAATCCAGGAGGAACATTCTAATTTCAGGTGATGTTAATTTATCCGTTCTGTAATTACACATCATATCGCTCAAGGGATACACTTGTTTGCACATTTCAAAACATTTCACAGGTGCAGTTTAATATGAGCCGACCCAAGATGTTTATTGTGTAGTGTCGTGTATCTGAAATTTAAATAAAATGACATATGTAAAGAAATAAATTTAAAATATGTGTTTAAAATTACCAAAATAACTGTAGCTAGTGAAACCTGTCTGTTCATTTAACATGAATTCAGGCTTTGTGATTTTGTGGCTGTATACTTCCAGTTGTTCTAAAAGGCCTAGGGTCTTACCATTGGCTTCACTGTGTAGTACTACCACCAGATTGTTTTTTATTCTGTTGATTACATGTTTAGTTTCCAGCATGTGCTGTCTAATACCTGATTTTCTGATTTTTCAAAGTGGTTAAGTCCGAATGTATTCACGTGTTCTTGCAAACAAATTTTGAGAGAGAGAGAGAGAGAGAGAGAGAGGTAAGAAGCAGAAAAAACTGCTCAGCTTAACAAAGAAGAAAAGAAAATTGATCACTGTGTCCCTGATAAGTACGCAACAGTCTGTGCAGTTCACCATGGGCTTTTATTTTAAAATGTGGTCTATACTGCAAGTTTTACATAATTTTGCATACTCTTCCATACCAAACTGCTGCTATAAAGAAGCATGGAAACAGATGTTAGCAAACAGCATTGTATTACGTTTTGGCACTGTACCTTTACCTCAATATGCGTGCAAAATCTGATCATGAAACTTTGCAAATATAAATTCAAAGTTTTCTTCAAGGGAGTAAAAATTCTTTGTAACTATGATGAAACTACCTTGTTTTCAGACAATTGCACAATGGCGGGCTCAGCGCTACCAAGACATGCCGGAATATGAAAATTTCCGACAACTCCTGCAGGCACCTGTTGATGATGCTCAAGAGATATTACAGACACGTTTCCCAATGCCTCGGTACATTGATACAGAGCAGGGTGGATCACAGGTAAATAGGATGAAACTTGAACACTATTATAGCTTTCAAAACTGTGTTACTCTTTTACTACCAAAAAAATTGTATTTTCCAGGCAAGATTTCTTCTATCAAAAGTAAATCCCTCGCAGACCCACAACAACATGTATGCATATGGTGGGGTAAGTTATCAAAGTTTTGTGTGTTGTTTTCTAGTTATACAGCAGTTTAAAACTTATTACATTCATTTGATTTTCTTTAATCTGTAACGGCCATAACACAAAATCCGTTCTGTCTCAAACAATAGTATTATTTGTACTAAGCACAGTATGTAATTGGAATGTACTGGCTATACAGTGTGGGCAAATATGGTGTGATCGTATTTGTTCCCTTTTGTTTTTAAGAATTACTCCAGCTAAACAATGTAGGAGAACATGCAGGGATGTTATTGTCATTTGCATGTAGACCCTGCTGGACCACATACCCCTTTTGTGATTCGTCTTATGATCTTCTGTCCATGGACTATTTTTATTTGTAAATTCTATTTTTTTTCTAGCCCCTTCACAACCTAAATCTCTGGCTGTACTAAGCAACAGTTTACCTTTTGACTGAAAATGTTCATATCTGTAACTTACATTGTTTTTATATGGGCTTCCTCCAGGCAATTTTTAAGTTTCCAGAATGAGGAGACGAGATGCTGGCAGAATAGAAGCTGTGAGGGTAGGTCGTGAGTCATACTGGGGTAGCTCAGTTGGTAGAACACTTGCCAGCAAAAGGCAAAGGTCCCAAGTTTGAGTCTTGTTCCAGCACACAGTTTTATTCTGCCAGGAGGTTTCAGTTTTTAACTTGTTTGACCTACTGTATACTCTTTAATTTTCTGACGTATATCGTGATATTTTTGTGTAATCAATGTTGGGAGTCTCTGACTTCATCCATAAAATTTTAGTCTCCATTTTCTGCTGGTAGGTTAGACAATGTGATGGGATGTCAGATGGATTGAAGTTCTGCTCACATGTAGAGCTCAATATTTGACAGTGGGTAGTGTCTTAATGTTTTGTATGTAGACATGCACCTTTAGGTGTAGATGCCCATGTTCTACCATACACTCCCTTCACTTTCCATAATCTAAACAAAACAGGTGACCTTAACATCTTTTGCTTGTCCGGGTTTTAATAGGTTTCCTCTGTTTTTCACTTTTAGTTCTTTTTTTCAGTTCTGTAATAATTTTATCTGAAATTTAAAGGGCCACCAATATTTCACCCACATATTTTACTTCAAATTTTATGTCTATGAATGTATCATTATTATTATTATTATTATTGTTATTATTACTACTATTACTATTATTATCATCATCGTCACCATCATCATCATCATCGTCATCATCATCCGTTTTTCACATGAGAGGTTACATTATTGGCTATGAGGTCTATCTGTTACAGATTACTACCTCCTTCCTCAGCGTTAGGCATGGTGTTTTAAGTCATTTTACAATACATTACACATTACAAAAAGTGCTATGTCTTGTGTTTCACCATATTTATTACATACACAGATTCTAGACAGCTCTCCAAGATATGTGGTATTGATTTCAGAGCATGAATGATGACAGGGCTGACAACAGCTGACCTTGATGCTCTGATCCTTGTATTTCAGTTTCTTGCTAGCCACCTTATCACTAATGTTCCCATTACATTGCTGTAAGACATCAGTTAAGGGGCGTAATTCTTTATCTGGCTGATGTGCAACATCAGGCTTGTTAGTTGCAAGCATTGAGTTGATATGTATTTGTTGAACATATAGAATTGTTTTACATCCAAATGCTGTGACTGCTTTAGCTGAGTGATCATACAGTTCGTTGGAGTGATCTGGTACTCCTAGGGCTCCTCATACTTGCCAAAACTGGTGGTAGTACACCTAATTGTGGCTCTTGGTATTCATTCTTTGCCAAGATTGGGTGATCTTATAGTATGTGCTCTGTAGTCTCAGAGTGTATTCTACAAAGTCGATATCTATCATCTTGACACTGAGTTTCATAATTACTCTTTCACAGTTCTTTTCCCTCAAGGCACGATCTTGTGTTTCCACTTTTAGAGCTTCCAACCCTGTTCTCATTCTTCTGTGTTTAAGCCACAATGTGTGTGGTATATGTCATTATAAAATATCTCCAGCCGGCTTGGGTACTAACCATGCAGGAATTTGTCTCCAGGTTTTTTCTATTTTATTCTGAGCCTCAGTTCTGATTTTACAAGACTTAACAGAAGTGAGTCAGTGTCAGTACCTTCTGCATTGTGCAAGATCTTTCTTGCAGGCTTCTTAGTCTGGGCAATAATTTCTCTTTTTCCATTTGTTGTCTTTTGTTATTTGATACACTGATCATTCATGTGCAGAATCACATACCTACTGAAAACAAATAAGACATTATAGTATGTGGCCTCTGTTTGTACCAGTCCTTGCATTCCTTCCTTGAAATGTCACATATAGTCTTTACTATCGTTGTTTATTACTTCACTTACATTTACCATCTTTACTTTTTAAGATAATAAATTGTATTACCTGAACAAAAGGCTAAAATTTTGACGTAATTTCTAATGCAATAATGTAATAAATACTGCTATGTGCTGGTAAATTGTAAGTAATAAACTACATTGTAAGTAATAAAGTACATCAAAAGTATCAGGTGACTGACTCTTAGATAAGTAATAGAAATGTGACTGAGTCAGAAAAATTTTGCTTGTAAATTCTATATTTCATACGTGTAAAATTTTGGAGACTTCTATAGTAGCTATTTTGTTGTACTATGTTTGTTTTGGATTTTGTATGATACTTCTAGATTTCAACTTAAATATCAGTATTGTAATTCTAGTGTATTATTTATTCTCAGCAGGCGACGCAGATCCCAAATGCGGTAGAGTCACGTTTTCATTATTATTATTTGGTGTTGGGGAAACTCACTGAATTTATGGGAATTTGGAGCATTCTAGTTTTGGTCTCATTTACAATTGTTCATAAATGCTAAACTTTAACTCCATCAGAATATCCTTGCACTTAACATGTCTGTTAATTTTTGTGGCATCTCATGCCTAATTAGTGTAAGGTGGATAGAAGTGGAATTTGTCATTATTAGAGTGAAATGTTCCTGACTGTGTTTGGCTGCTAGAAACAGTTCTCTTTTGTCTTGTGCACATATGATTTCCACATGACACCCATAGAATAGAGCAGAAAAATGTGTTCATGTTTGTCACTTTCAGTGCCTTGGATGTCAAGTTCATACTACCTTAGGGAAAATTATCTGCCCATTGATTGAAACATTTCTGTCTCCATTATACAGCTAACAGTAAGGTTTCTTTGTATTTTTTTTACAAATTATGGGTACTAACTGGAAAAAATCTATCACAAGAATACCAGAACAAAAGTCTGATTGCAAAATGCCAGATAAAGTAATAAAAGGAGAACTGATGGAATGACTTCACTATAGGGACGGATGAAGACTTTCGAGGAAATAGGAAGCTCCCATATAAAGTAATGAAGAATAAAAGAAGTGAATACCATATTTTTGATAATATAGGCTGCATTTTTTCCCTAAATTTTGGCTTGAAAAATCATTGCATGCAGCCAATAATCGAGATTTTTCACCCTCAGATCATAGATTGTCAATTTCAAAGTGACATATACACGTGCATTGTATTTTGAAATAAATACCGTTGAAGTGGTGCAGTGTAAAGTCATGAGCTCTCACAAAAATATCAACTGTGAAGCTTTCTCCCTTGAGGAGTGTTTTCTGATTAAAAACCACAATAGTGGCAGTTTTTATCCATCCACTGTGCACCACTGCTTTTCAGCAGCATATGTACTTATTTGCACACTTTGTTCCTGTACATTGTTTACTGTAATGCTGATTGGCATATCAGAGTAGACTGGCACTAGGTCCACATACCCTACTTGGGAATCTAAATAAAATCTTTTGTAGTTGGATCACATAAAACTGAAAAGGTGTCAAACAACTTTTGTAAGCTTGAGGCAGTTTTTGCACAGTTATAGTTCTGTGAAAAACAGACAGATTATTTCGTGTTGTAAATAGCTGAACTCACCTATATGAAACATTAAATTCCATTGGCAAAATGTTTCTTTTACGTACTGTTCATTTCCATATGGTCCCAAATCACAAAGTCTAACATTGATGCTCTGCACTGCTCAATTGTTATATGCAGTTGTCAACATAATTTAATGCCTGTATCATGTATGTCTTGGCAGTACTTCGTAATTGAAGGTATATTGCTGTTTTATCTAAAGCTCAAGCCCCAGAATATGCTTAACAAAAATGATAATAACAAGGGCTATGAAGTATTGGAACAGGTCATAACTGTGTATGTGTGATGAGTCACTCTTACTCTTAGTTATACAGAAGTTGAAGAGGAGAGGAAATGAGATGCAGTTCAAAGTATTGTCTAATTGAATTTAGTAGTGTGGCATATATTTGAGATTTACATTTTACTTTAATCTCATGTCAAAAGTTGAGGTGTGGCCTATATTTGCATGCAGCCTAAATTCGTGCAAATATGGTATGTAAATGGCCTTACTTCAAAAACAGACAATGGAAGCTTAATAAGAACAGAGAAAGAAATCAGAGGTGAAATGGAGAGACATTTTGATATGTTGCTAAATGGAAACTGACTCATCAATAAGATACACACAAAATAGGAAATATTCATTAACCTGGCTTGATGTTGATAGAAAAGTTCTGGGGAACATGGAAAGAATATTGTCATTGAATTTTGGACAATGAGAAAGTCCATGATAGTTTCCTTCGAAACAAATTCTGGGAATGCTTGGAATGTCTCAACGTGCCAAAGTATTTAATTGGAAAATTAAAGATGTTACACCAGAACTGCTATGGCTATGTCCAGATAGGTAGTGGACGGTCGAAATGCTTCTAGGCAAAGAGAGCTGTCCAGCAAGGAAGTGCCTCATCATCACTTCTGTTCATAATAGTAAGGGACAAGATTGCAAAATCTATGTATGAAATGGGCAGTGATCCCAGTGTCCTAGTATTCACAGATGATGTTTTACAGGGAAAAACAGAAACTGAGGTGCAGAAAAAGCTGACAGAATGGAACAGTTTGTTTAAAACTTTTGAACTGGAGATAAGCAACACCTAGACCATATAAATTACCATCAAACAGGGAAGGAACAAGCTCAAACTTATATTTAAAAGAGACAAAATTAGAATCAGTTTTCCATTTCAAATACATGGGAAGCCTAACTTCCAAAACAACAATATTGATCAGGAAATAGTCAGTAGGACACACAAAGAACCTAGTTTTTACCCATACTTCATGCCTGTTCTCACTTAGTGTTGAGACATGTACCCTACTGAAAAAAGCTACAGCAGAATTCGGGTGACAAAAGAGATTCATCAGAACTACCAAAGTGCTAGAAAGGACAAGACCAAAAATCAGGTGAACAAGAGTATATCTGGCAGCAAAGTGCCTGTTATTAGTGTAATAAAGAAACATAGCCTGAAGTGATACGAGCACATTACAAGAAAGGATGAAAAATGATCTGCCAGAAAATATTTCAGAATAAATATCCAAGCCGAAAGACCACATAGAAGGATCGTAAAATGCTGGGTAGATACTGAGAAAGCAGATGAGGAGGAGAGAGAATTCTAGAGGGCATGAAATGAAATGAACTTCCAGTGGGAAGATGTCCAGGAACAGAATATCTATGAAGACAGCAGGGTATGGTGAGTGCATGTAACTATACCCAGGAAACTAGAGCTGGGAAGTGGTGATGAGGAAGACGATATGAACTGGAAATAAAAACTAAACCACATTGTTCAGTGTGTGTACCCCTATACTGCTCTCACTTATAAAGCAAAATTTCATTTAGGATATTTTTGTACATTGATAGTCCTTAATAAAGTAGTTTATTTCTTGCAATTTGTGTGTGTGTGTGTGTGTGTGTGTTATATTGAGGAGGATGTTTTCTGTGTGAAATATCAGAGAGGACTTCTTCCAAAAAGTTGTACTTAGGGTGGAGCCAGAAAGCTGTGTTTCTGAGACACATGGTTCATGCTCAGAACATTTTAGAACATTATGAGTGAACTAGAATGCTCCAACAAATATGGAAATCTGAATTATTTGTGTCATGCACAGTGATGGTGGGACCTTGTTTCATTGTAGTTTTGGGGAATTATTTGAGGCTGTTTTTGAGTGGTAGCTCTCTCTTCTTGTCTTTCTAAAGTAGTGCTAGTTATTGAACTGAACATAATAATTCTACTAACATCTACTTTTTTTCATTATTCATTATGTTAGGATCATTCTAATCTGGCGAAGAGTTCTCGGGCTTCCAGCCGGGTGGCGGTGTCTTCAAACTGCGACGTTTCGACGAGTGACATACTCATCATCTTCTGGCGAAGTGCCGAGACTTTGCGGATGCCGGTCCCTTTATACCCGGCTGGAAGCCCGAGAACTCTTCGCCAGCTGTATACGCCGGGAAAGCATACATTCACATTCATTCTAATCTGTTTTTTCCCTTGTCATACTTAAGTTTTGGCAATGCTGTAAATAGCTTCAGAGGCCTGTTTTGGATTTTGTGGGGTTGTTTTTTTTTTTTTTTTTTTTTTTTTTTTTTTTTTTTTTTTTTTTTTTTTTTTTTTAAGAATATATTTAACGATTTCTGAGCATTGTATTATATGCAACCATTGATGGTGGTGAACACTGCTTACAAACCATGTGAGAGTTGTTGAGCTCCTTTTGAACAAAGGTTTTGGACAGTACACTATGTGTAAAAGTGGGACAGTCTTAGTCTGTCCTTGAAGTGCACAAATTAAAATTGGCCTTTGTTCTCATATTGAATTTAAATTTGAAATGCCATGGCTGGAAAGACTTAAGTGCAAATGGAATAAAAATGGAGCTAATTACTTATTATTTAAATGAAACAAATTAATTAAATGCACGAACATCGGATGAGTGGATTGATGGGGATGAAACCAGTGAAAATGTAGTGATATGAAATGGTACGATGCTAACCATTAACATATGCAGGTTCTGTAGTCTGATGGATCTGTAGTGACACTTGAAAATTTGTGCAAGACTGGGACTCGAATCCAGACTCTTCTGCTCATTGTTATCAGTCATCTTAACTGTTAGGCTATCTGTGCCATCGGAAATGATAGGTGAGAACATCAACAACGATGGAATTTGAATGTGGCCTGGAGCTGCGCTCAGGTAACGTAATGGTGTTAAGGCCTGCATGCAATAAGTGGAAATTGTTGTTAGAGTTCTGGTCTCTCATACATTTTCAATTGTAACTATAGTTTCAACTTTTATTGCTTAATTTTATTATTATGCTACCAGTTCTGAATGAGACAACACATATTTGGGAGTTAGTGCTTCAGGGAAGTCTGAATTGTACATGTAATACTTCGGACATATTATTTAGTGTCTGCCTCATTTATTTTTTTGTTATGTAAGAGGAAATATTGTAACTCCTAACATGACACATATTTTTAAAGAAAGTGTGGCACAGTTATTTATATGCCAATCATGACATTATCAATTGTGGAATACTCAGTGATATCAATACTGAAAATGCTATTGCAAACACAAATGCACAATTGGAACAGCGTGTTACATGGAAACTTGTGATATACTACTGGAAAGTTGAGTGGTATGTTTACCAGTTCAGATTCTGCAAACATATCAGTAAATGGCTTTTTACTATTGTGTCACCCAGTTGATTTTAATAAATAACTTTGTTCATTGAAATATTACTTGAACCCTAGTAACAATGAGCAGTAATCTGTATGACACATTAAAATATGCAGCATTATTATTTTTACATTGTATACAATAAATAACTTAGCAGAGAGTAAGATGAAGCCAACAAGAGATAATTTTGAATTAGGGACAGAAAGCCCAAAGAAGAGGAGGTAGAGTTAGAAGAATGGATAAAGGCTTATGAGCAGAGGTTCAGCTCAAACGTGTAACATGTCACCATTGGTGGGTTACAAATTACAGAAAGAAAATAACAGTTCCCACTTGAACCAGTGTATTGATCGAGACACAGTTTATTCCCACAGGAACAATTGCGTTAGAAGAAGGCCTTTTGGCCAAAACCACAAACGTATACCAATCTCTTTGCTGTCTGTCTGCGACTCCTCTATGAGGGGAGTAGCATTCTACCCTTCTTCGTAATATTGCCATATTGGGACTAAGCCTCTCCACCCAGGTT
This sequence comes from Schistocerca cancellata, assembly GCF_023864275.1. NCBI lineage: Eukaryota > Metazoa > Arthropoda > Insecta > Orthoptera > Acrididae > Schistocerca > Schistocerca cancellata. Next base: position 1,117,738,037 of record NC_064626.1, on the reverse strand, counting down.
GACCTGCAGTGGTACGACCAGCTATACTGGTCCAGTAGCATTCTTTACATTTGGAGGATGAGTAGGGTGACAGTTCAGGATAGTCCATCTCATTATGTTAGTAGCTCCTTTATTCTGGTTTCCTTCAATATGTGGTAAGGAAGGATGTCCACTTGTAGAAGAACACTGTTTCCACTCCATATCTTCAGTGGTCTGCAGGTGTTTGTGATTGGAAGTGGTGTAAAGAGTACCTACTGTTCCTTCTGGTTCCATTCAAAGTCCATGGTTATTTTCTGCTGAAACTATAATTACCATTTGAGGTTCATTATCTTTGGTTGCCCAGACCTTGTGGGTAGGGTAATAACTTTTTCTCCAACAATAAATTACAATGGGATGAATATTTCATCCACAATTTATGTTGTAGGTCTCAGATACAGGGTAGCATATGTGTTCACGAGTATTCTTTGTAGGCCTGTCTTGTCCATGCTGCAGCAGTCAAACAATTTGTGGATAATTCATTTTGTGGAGCCTACTATCTATTCTCCCAGTCCTCCCCACCAAGACGCATGTGGTGCTATGAAGTCACACTTGATATGTCATTGTGTGATGAACTGGTTAGTTCTTTCAGCAGAGATAGCAAGCTGTCCATAGTTCTGCTATCTCTCAGTCACTGCAGGAAACATTTGGACATTTCACTGTAGATATTGTGTGAAATGCCATGCCAACCTATGAACCATTGAAGAGTTAATAAGAACCTGTCGGTAGTTGCCTTTGCAGAAATAGACATTTTGTCCGTGGAGAACATCCATTATCACTTGGTGAAAAAACTGATTCTTTACTGTCCATCAGGACTGCTTCAGTATGTTGTAAATGAAGACTTTCAATGCACTGGAATCATCCTCAGATCTGTAGGCAAAAGTAAAATAACTAATCAATATCTACTCTACGATACACTACACTGCCATTGTGCCATAACATCAGCTATCAAATGTACCAAATTGTACCGGAATGTATCAGTTACAAAAGTAATCCATAAAGCTTACATGCAAAATTTATGTGCTATGTCACAGGATGGAATAGTGGTCTGGTAGAATCCACATTGTTCATAAAACCTGAGAGACAACTGCCAGCAGGTGGTAACTGGTACATTTGTCATATATAAATGACAAATACATTTGCATTTGAGAATTAGAAATAACTTTTTTGTTTGATGAAAATTTTGTTTTGTAAGTAAACTTGTAGTCACTCAGGGGTAAAAACATTACAAAAAGTCACAAAAAATATATAATTCATTACGGATAGCTTGCATATCCATGGTATTGCCACAGGCCTGCCTCCATTGCGATATGCTCACTCTTGTGGTCACTGCTTTAATGATGAACCAAACAGTCATCTGCTAACCATAACCACGGGCAGAGGGGTATGCGGGAGGGCTACTTAACTGATTTCCGGCATTGTTCCAGATGCCCCACCCCACTCCCTCTATCCTTCCTCCCCCCTATCACCTTGACGTCTGTAAGCAACAATCACCAACTAAGTAACTCTTCATGCATGTTAAAATACGCATTGTTATTGAATTTTCTCTGTTCATTCAGGACTAGATTTAGATCTTGCTTTCTGTAATGATAAATTTAGAGTTCTTACAAGATGTCAAGCAGTTGACCCCTTTTGAGTTCTGTATGGGCTGTCTAAATTTGACAGTGTGTTTAAAAGTTTCTTTGCGTGCCTCAAAAATGGTTCTGTTTTGACAATAAGTACAGGGCTATTACAAATGATTGAAGCGATTTCATAAATTCACTGTAGTTCCATTCATTGACATATGGTCATGACACACTACAGATACGTAGAAAAACTCATAAAGTTTTGTTCGGCTGAAGCCGCACTTCAGGTTTCTGCCGCCAGAGCGCTCGAGAGCGCAGTGAGACAAAATGGCGATAGGAGCCGAGAAAGCGTATGTCGTGCTTGAAATGCACTCACATCAGTCAGTCATAACAGTGCAACGACACTTCAGGACGAAGTTCAACAAAGATCCACCAACTGCTAACTCCATTCGGTGATGGTACGCGCAGTTTAAAGCTTCTGGATGCCTCTGTAAGGGGAAATCAACGGGTCGGCCTGCAGTGAGCGAAGAAACGGTTGAACGCGTGCGGGCAAGTTTCACGCGTAGCCCGCGGAAGTCTACGAATAAAGCAAGCAGGGAGCTAAACGTACCACAGCCGACGGTTTGGAAAATCTTACGGAAAAAGCTAAAGCAGAAGCCTTACCATTTACAATTGCTACAAGCCCTGACACCCAATGACAAAGTCAAACGCTTTGAATTTTTGGCGCGGTTGCAACAGCTCACGGAAGAGGATGCGTTCAGTGCGAAACTTGTTTTCAGTGATGAAGCAACATTTTTTCTTAATGGTGAAGTGAACAGACACAATGTGCGAATCTGGGCGGTAGAGAATCCTCACGCATTCGTGCAGCAAATTCGCAGTTCAACAAAAGTTAACGTGTTTTGTGCAATCTCACGGTTTAAAGTTTACGGCCCCTTTTTCTTCTGTGAAAAAAACGTTACAGGACACGTGTATGTGGACATGCTGGAAAATTGGCTCATGCCACAACTGGAGACCGACAGCGCCGATTTCATCTTTCAACAGGATGGTGCTCCACCGCACTTCCATCATGATGTTCGGCATTTCTTAAACAGGAGATTGGAAAACCGATGGATCGGTCGTGGTGGAGATCATGATCAGCAATTCATGTCATGGCCTCCATGCTCTCCCGACTTAACCCCATGCGATTTCTTTCTGTGGGATTATGTGGAAGATTCAGTGTTTAAACCTCCTCTACCAAGAAACGTGCCAGAACTGTGAGCTCGCATCAACGATGCTTTCGAACTCATTGATGGGGACATGCTGCGCCGAGTGTGGGAGGAACTTGATTATCGGCTTGATGTCTTGATTATCGGCTTGATGTCTGCCGAATCACTAAAGGGGCACATATCGAACATTTGTGAATGCCTAAAAAAACTTTTTGAGTTTTTGTATGTGTGTGCAAGGCATTGTGAAAATATCTCAAATAATAAAGTTATTGTAGAGCTGTGAAATCGCTTAATCATTTGTTAATAACCCTGTATGGTCCCTGAATCAAGTTTCAAAGCTTCTCCCCATTTGCCCTATACACTGTCACTGCAGTCATTTTATTTAATCATTGCACACATGAATCCCAAAATTTATTCATACTTTTACAGACTTTATGTTGGAGCCACAAATTTAGCATGTTATTTGTACAAAGAAATATTTTTACATTTTGTTAAGGAAACATTTATCAATTTTGTCAGAAGTCTATCCATTGTTTGTCACAGCCACATACTTTTTGTATTCTGACCTGTGATGTGACCTTCACTTATTTGTTTTAGTTCTTTCCTCTTCATTGTGCTATAAATTTTCATTATGTCCCTATTTCTACATACAGACTGTCACCAGAAGTAAAAGTATTGTATGATATTGCGACAATGAGTAAATGTGAACAAATCATCCCAACACTTAAATTAAGGAAGTTAATCCTAAGTGAACTGCTCTCCGCTCATGAGAACAAAAAAGAGTTGCAAGTACTGAAAGATATAAATAAGAAGCTAGAATTACAGAAGGCAGATAAGGGCATTACGTGATTGTAATACATGATATGGACTATATTGAGAAAACCAAGAAGTTGTTGTTGTTATGGATAATATGTTTCAACAAAAAGAAACCTTAGACATATAGTTATGAACCCATGAATCCCAGAAATATTCTCATGAAATAAAGCTGCGTAAAGAGGAAAAATCTATACATCTAATCATGAATAATACACGTTGCCCAAATTATAAACCAAAGAAGCAGATGTACACCTTCTCAATCTTATATTATTAAGAACAGTTATAAACTTGCTGATGAAATCAAAGATGTAGTCCGTACCACAGAGAGCATCAGTAGCATTATTACAAATTACCAATCTATATACAAACATCCCATAAAATATACAATCACCTCACATACGAAAAAATGGCAATAGGAGAAGTGACTGCGCTAGTAGAAGTGTTGGAACTAATACAGTCTTTCAAGTATTTCACTTTTAATTGAAAAATTTATCAATAGAATGATGGATTGGCATTTGGTAACAGCTTGGATGGGGCTTGTCCGATATTTTTGTAAATAATCAGAAAAACAGATTTTTCAAGGTAAATCCTGATATTAAATGGAAAAATCATATATTGTGGACAGCATGTGGATGCTTCATTTTTATTGTACATGGGAGACAAAAATGACATTGAAAACTTAGAATAAAAATTGTGTTCCCAGCACCTGAAGTTTAAGCTTACTATGAAGTTTGAGGTAGACAAATCATATAAGCTACCTAGATTTAACTCTAACAAACATAGAAAGAAAGGGTTTACCATACTTACGAAATCTACAGGTAGAGATATCGTTATCAATAAGCACTTGTGCCATCCTTCATGTGTATTTTAATGCAGTGGTGTAGAGATCATTAAGAGTGCTGTTCTGCCATTGTCAAGTTGGAAGAGAACTGAACATTTTAAATCAAGTAGTCATGGTAAAAATGTGTAATAAGATAAAGAAAGAAGAACTAAAACAAATAAACAGAGGTCACATCACAGGTGGGGAAAAACCAGGAACAAAAGATTTGTGCCTATTACCTACAACAGAAATACTTATGACAAAATCGATAGACACTTTTTAAAGCAAATGTAACAATAGGTTTTAAACAAAAAGTAGGCTAAAATTCTTGCTCCATCAAAAACTCTGTAATAGTAGGAATAAATTTTGGGTTTCAGGTGTGTATAGGATTAAGTGCAATACTGCAGTAAATAGTACACAGAGCAAATGGGGAGGAACTTTGAAACTAGATGCAGGAAGTGTGCACACACTATCAAAACAAAATAATCTTTGAGGCACATATGACAATTTTAAGGACCCTGTTTTGAATATTGATCAAAATTTGGGCAGCCTAGGCAGAACTCAAAAAGACCGGTTACCTGACATCTTGGATGAAATCAAAATTTACCGCTGCAAAAACCGAGATCTGATTCTAACCATGAATAAGCAGAGCAGATTGAGTCAGAATGCCTGTTTTAAGAGGTATGAAGACTTACTAATGTGATGAATGTTACTTATGGATGGAGAGTTTATGGCGGGATAGCTGGAACATAACTAAATCGGTGAAGAGACCCTTCTGTGCAGCCCTCTGTGCATGGCAGTGGTTAGCAGACGACTGTTTGGCTTGTGGCACAACACCAAAGCGATTACTATGAGAGCAAGCATACTGCATCGGAAGCAGGCTGAATCAACTCCTTGTTTACGGATGCTATCTGTGCTTTTAAATCAAATAGTATTGTGAGTTGTTAATGATGCTTTTACGCTTGACAAGCCACAAGTTTTAATCGTGTATTTCTAAGACTATTATTCTGAACAAACAAACAATTATTAGTTCAGTTAGGAAATGTTTTTGTCATTCACATGTGAGAAATGTACGTGATGCAACATGCTGGCAGTTGTCTTAGGGTTATTTGAATAATATGCACTCTTCCAGACCCCTGTTATATCCTATAACGTAGCATGTAAATTTTGCTGATAGGTTGTACAGGTTACTTTTGTAAATTATGTAGTCAGATAAGTTCTTTTACCTTTAATGTTTGATGGGTGTTATAGTACCAATGTTGTATGTTGTAGAGTAGATGCTGATTAGTTACAATTACGTTCAGAAAAAACAGAACACCATGAACATCTAGAGATAGGATGTTCATATTCCCCAGACATGTACGTTAGTATGTTCTGCAGAGTGACTAGAGATAGGATGTTCATATTCACCAGACATGCATGTTAGTTGTTCTGCAGAGATGATTAGCATTTGAACCATGTTGACCCACAGGTTCTAAGTCAGCATTGATATTGCTGCACAACACCACCTTCCAGTAAAATGCACCTATGGCTCTTGTTGTTGCTGTAAACCAAAGGTAATGAATCAGTGTGACTTGAGAAGATGTACAGGATGACTAGCAGATGTATGTGTGAACTGTGCCATCAAATCACTGAGTTTGAAAGAGGGCACATTATTGGCATGAGAGAAAAATCCGGAAAGTTGCTGTTCGTGTGAGATGAAGTGTTTTGTCAGTGTGAGGGTGTGTGCAGAATTGTACATGGAAGGCCATACAACATGCTAGACGGTAATGGTGTAAGGACAGGAATGGCATCTGTTGTTGCACACTCAGACCACCCCTCCCTCCCTTCCCCTCCACCCAAGAAGACTGGAACCTCATCAGAATGGTATTGCAGGACACACCTGCATCCTCCTTCACTCCTGTGCAACAGTGGAGCAGCGTAACACATCGTACACAGTCAGGGGTGACAGTCCATCGCTGTTTATTATGGCATGCGTTACATGAATGTTGTCCACTTCTCCGCTTACCTTTGATGAATGTGCAGAAACATGCTAGACGGCAATGGTGTAAGGACAGGAATGGCATCTGACAGTGTTTTTGGACTGGCCATTAAAAAAAAAATGAAAGTGATCTAGACAGACAATTAAAAAAGAAAGTTGAGTTGGTTGTTAGCTCTTGGACAGCTGTAGTTGCAGCACAGATGAATACACATATAAATAAGACTGTACAACACTTGTTTGTAACACTTCATATTTTTGAGTATAGGCGTCCAGCAAAATCTAATCTACATCTATACTCTGCAAACCATGGTGAAGTGCATGCCAGACAGTATATACTGTTGTACCAGTTATCAGGGTTTTTTCTTCACATATGGAGCACAGGAGGAATAATTGTGCAAATGCCTTCATGTGTGCTGTAATTAATCTAATCTTGTCCTTACAATCCATATGGGAGTGATATGAATGGGATTGTAGTATATTCCTAGAGTCATTACTTAAAGCTGGTTTTTAAAACTTTATAGTTAGGCTTTCTTGGGGTAGTCTACATTTGTTTTCAAGATTGTGCCAGTTCATTTTCTTCAGTATCTCTGTGACACTCTCCCACAGATCAAACAAACCTGTGATCATTCCACTCTACAATGGGTCATGTGAGCGATTTGTAAATAATCTCTCTTATATCCTGCCAGTAAACTAAAGTCTGTCACTGCCAGAAACTCCAAATGGCTTGTGACACTTCACTCTTATAGTTTGGCAGTGATGATTCCATCTGTTGGCCAGCAAAGCTATGTGCAATTTTACAGGGAATATGACAAAACATGGACGATAAATAGTTTGGATAGGAAGAGAATAGAAGCTTTCGAAATGTGGTGCTACAGAAGAATGCTGAAGATTAGATGGGTAGATCACATAACTAATGAGGAGGTATTGAATAGAATTGGGGAGAAGAGGAGTTTGTGGCACAACTTGACGAGAAGAAGGGACCGGTTGGTAGGACGTGTTCTGAGGCATCAAGGGATCACAAATTTAGCATTGGAGGGCAGCGTGGAGGGTAAAAATCGTAGAGGGAGACCAAGAGATGAATACACTAAGCAGATTCAGAAGGATGTAGGTTGCAGTAGCTACTGGGAGATGATGAAACTTGCACAGGATAGGGTAGCATGGAGAGCTGCATCAAACCAGTCTCAGGACTGAAGACCACAACAACAACAACAACAACAACAACAACAACAACATGACAAAACAGAATCTTTTGGATGAGACATGTTGCATGTAATATCCAGACTATTCTCTTAGGTTCAAAAGAACCACTTGTATTCCCAAATAGTGTAGATTGATATGAGTGTACATGATGAGGAGTTTAGTAAATTGGTGGTTCCCATCTATCTGAGGAGTAGGTGTTCAGACATCCTTATCTTTGATGTGCTAGGTAGACATTGCCGCATTGATTTCCCAAAACAAGCACATGCCAAGTGTCTGCAACCTGAGGTGTGTTCCTCTCAAAAGAAAATATGCCAGCTAGTCTTTGCTGTCGCCACTGAGGCTGTGATGAGGATGATAGGATTTCTCTAACACACAAACATTTTCCCAGTTGAAGGATTGTCATTTATCAGTCCAAGAGTTATGACAGAATCAGTCCAGATTATTGCTTTGCCAAGGCCAGAGGTTGCGTAATATGTGAAAGTATTTGATAATCTAATATGCATGGGAAGTGGATCACAGTAATAGGTAAAGGAATAGAAGAAAGATTTATGGGAGAACATCGGATTGATAATAGGAGTGAGAGAGGAGAAAGACAAATTGTGTTCTGAAATAAATTTCTGTTTGTAACAGTAAATAAACTGTTCAAAAATGAGAAGAGGAAGTGGTACATGTGGTAAAGGCCTGGAGATACACAAGGTTTCCAGCTTGATTACATCATTGTCAGATAGGGATTCCAAAATAAGATATCAGATGTAAAGCATACCCAGGAGCACAATTTGGTGATGATGAAGAACAGTCAAATAAAAGAAAAGTTGGGAACCAATGTGAAAAGAAGTGGGATACTGAAGTATTGAGGGGAAAAGGTGCATTTGAAGTTCTCTAAGGCTGTAGATACTATGATAATGAATACCACAGCAGGTCCATTAGTGGAAGAGGGATAGACATTTCTAAAAGGGGCAGTCACAGAAGTTGGAGAGACAATTATAAGTACAAGGAAGGTAATTCAAAAGAAACCTTAAATAATGGAAGAAATACTTGAATGATGAAAGATGGCAGTACAAATATGTACAGAGAAATTTAAATCATTTATGAATGAATTAAATAGGAAGTGCAAGGAAGTCATGGCGAAATGGGGACAAGGAAAATGTGAAGAAATTGAAAAAGACATGGAAGGACAGGTTCAGCATACAGAAAACTCGAAATGACCTTCGATGAAACTAAAATGATGGGCTTCAACATTAAGAGTGCTATGATAATTCCGAGGAAAGAATGGATAGTTGAAAAGAGTACATTGAAGATGTCTGTGAGGGAGAGGACTTCTCTGATGACAAAGGGGATCCAGTATTAGAATCAGAGTTTAATAGAGCTGTGGAAGACTACTGATCAAATAAGGCAGAAAAGACAGATCATATTTCTTTGGAATTTCTAAACTCATTGGGAGAAGTGGCAATTAAATGGTTATTCAAGTCAAATCAGTGAGTCAGGAGATGTATCACCAGGTTTTGCAAAAAATATCATCCATATAATCCCAAAAATGACAAAGGCACATAAGTGTGAGAACTATCACATAATCAGCCTAATGGCTCATGCAAACAGGCTGCTGACAAGAATAATATGCAGAGGAAAGGAAAATAAAATTGAGGAGCTGCTAGGTATCAATGAGTTTGGATTTTGGAAAGGTAAAAGCACCAGAGATTGATAATGGAAGCAAGACCTGAGAAAAATCAAGATAAATACTTCCGTAGGATTTGCACCTTGAAGAGCATTTGATGGTATAAAATGGATCAGGGTGCTAGAAATTCTGAGAGAAATTCATGTAAGCTACAGGGAATGATGGATAATACACAAAAAGAGAGAACAATAAGTATAGAAGACCAAGAACAAAGTGCTAGAATTAAAAAAAGGTGTAAGACAGATATGTAATCTTTTGCCTCTTACTGTTCAGTCTACACATCAAAGAAGCAATGATGAAAAAAAAAAGCATCATGAGTGGCATTAACATTCAGGGCAAAAGCATTTCAGTGATACAATGCCGTTGCTATTGTCAGTGAAAGTGAAGAAGAATTACAGAATATTTTGAATGTGGAATGAACCATCTAATGAGTACAGAACATGGATTGCGAGTAAACTGAAGAAAGATGAAAGTAATGAGAACTGTGGGGAATGAGATTGGCCTTAAATTTGATGTCAAAACTGGGGACCATGAAGTAGATAAAGTTAAGGAATCCTGCTACCTTGGGAGATAGAATAACACATGATGGATGAAGCAAGGAGGATATAGACAGCAGATTTGGACAGCAAAGAGAGCATTCCTTGCCAAGAAAATCAGCTAGTATCAAATGTCAACCTTAATGTGAGCAAGAAATTTCTGGGAAAGTAGGTATTGTATGGTAATGAAACGTAGATTGTCAGTAAACCAGAAAAGAACAGAATCAAGGTATTTGAGAGTGGTGGTATACAAGGATGATGAAAATTAGAAGGCCTGGTAAGATAATGAGTGAGGTGGTTCTCTGCAGAATTGGTGAAGAAAGGAACACATGGGAAACACTGACAAGAAGAAGGGACAGAATGAAGGGGATTTTTTAAAACATCAGGGGATAACTTTCATGGTAGTAGAGAGAGCTGTAGAGGATAAAATCTGTAGAGGAAGACAGAGATTGGAGTTCATCCAATAGATAATTGATGAAGTAGGGTGCAAGAGCTACTCTGAGATGAAGTAGTTGTACAAGAGAGGATTTTTTGGTGGGCCACATCAAACCAGTCAGGAGTCTGATCAATCTAGCCTCTGCCAGAACTGCTAACAGTAAAAAATGTGGGAGTGTTGTTCTCTTTATGGGTGCTAACTGGCTCTTGCTTCACATTAGCGGAGAACAGTTATCCATAAAAGTTATGTACAAGTCTTTGGCATATGCTCACTACGATGTGTCACGTCAGACAAGAATATGAGAGTTTCCTTGTTCCATCATTTGGACTCAGGTTTGAACAGTAGTTCGAAATAGTTCAGGATGAATTGACATCCAGGTGTGCTGTCTAACACCTAGACTATGGGGGCAGAACTTTTTCCCACCATAGTCCACCAGCCAGTCCTAGTCTTGAACTAGGATTTGTCATAAAATGGATATTGGTGTTACTAATCCCAGAGGCTCCTGAATGTGTGCAGCAGACCATAATATATTTCTTTTAGCTGCTATTGTGTCCAAGATTTGTCACTGTCTTGTGGAAAAATCTGTCTCCTTCATGGCTCCAAGTACCATGGTGTTTGATTGGATAACCTGTCCTTTAGTCCCCCAGATCATATATAACTGCCATGAATTAATGAGTCACTTAGACAGTGGCAGTTGTATTTGCTTCAACAGCAAAGGCAACTCTTAATAAAGTAAGACTAGGCTGACTTCCATTTTAGTTTCTCCAGCAAATCATTCATCTGGGACTTATAAGAGACTGTAAGTACACGGAAGAAGGCTGAAAAAAGAAACGGGCTGCATGTGAGGCCGAATGGAAGATGTTTCAATCAATAAGCTGTTTGAATTAATTTATTCCCCAGCTTTATTAGCTAACAGCTCTCAAAACCCCTCAGTCACCTCAGGTAGCAAGTTAGGCTAAATTTGCAAAGTATCATTAAGAGTGGGGACACCTCATTCATGTGAAGATCAATCAAAGACTGTTTCCCATTTAGTGCGCTCTTGCCTCTCTCTCTTGGTAAATGATGCGACAAATAAAACCAGTCTGTAGATTCTTCCATTGGAGTCAACTCGGCATGGCCATTTTTAATATATTTCAACATTAATTGTCATAAACTCATTTAAGGTTATCCTTTCTCAATAATCTCCTTTCCAAGGCAATGAAATGCCTCTCAGCATTGTGAATGTTGTGTAGAATGACAGAGGATTTTCGAGAGGGATAAACTACTCGCCTCTGGTCTTCTAGTATGTAGAACACTTGAAATTATACAAATACCACAAAGTTTTTTTTCTGTGGATTAAATGTTCTTCATTGTTCCTAATTCCAGTTGCTTTGAAGCCTGAGAACCTATGAATTGTGTCGTCATTCTTCAAAAGCTCGGTTAATGATATAATAGTGGTGTGCTTTGCTAAGGTTCCTGGGTGGCATCCACTGAGATACCACCCAAGTTTGGAGGGCAATAATGCTAGAGACTGGGTAATATGTATTGGTTATGTGTCATCCACTACCTCCCAGTGATGATCCGCTCCATTAAGTAAATTTATAGGAATGTCACATTCTCCTCCAGTGGGTTCTACCAGCTATAAGATTTTGATGTGTTAAGTTAACTTGACATCCCTGGGTGCACTTCCATATGCTTCTTAGCTAGAGAAGTACGAGTCAGCAAGATATGGATCTGAAAGATGATTCGAGTGCTTTACTTACAAAGGCATGGTGTCAATCACATTTAAGTATTGTCCCGTCTTTGGCTACTGAAGACTGATTGGCTGCTGGCATCCAGAATGCAGCATGCAAGTCTATTCGCACCTGCAGGCCGCATCAGATATCCACGTCTCATCTGAAGGGGAGTGACACTAAAGCTTCCTGTGATGATACCGTTTGCTGAAATGATGGGGACATTGGAAGGATCAGATGGTTTCAGGCTGTCACAGACTGAGGGTAATGCCTCCTTTTGCAGTAAGGACAGGCAGCTCTTTCTGAATTTGAACAATCTCTGACAGAGTAATACTGATTAAGACAGAGAGAACACTGATTTATTATCTTAAGATATTAAGATGTTCCAGAACATCTTTTAATGTTTTGCAGTCTTGTATTGAGTGGCTGCATTGAACACACATTGCATAGTAAGGCTCCATGGTATGCCTAATGTTGCACTTCAAATGACCTCACTTGGAATGAACATTAAGAGCTGTGGTGACAGGTAGTCTGTTCAGGGATGAGCTGTCTTAGCAAATCTTATGTGTGGTGAGCATTCCATTGACCTATTCCCCTGAAAATTCCATTAATTTTAGTATGTTTCCTTTGTATTGTTTCAGCCTTTTGACATGGATTTTCTAGCAGCAGCAAGTGTCTATGGGAGGGTACACAAAATTTTTGATGTGAGAATCTTGCCTTAGGCATTTCCATTCTTGCCCCTAGTATTTCCGACATTGGATCTGTCCCTTGCATTCTATGGATGTTGAATTAAGACTTTCAGGACATTCAGATCGAATGTATTTTACCTCCTCTAAGTAATTAATCATAGCTAACACATGGTTTAAGAATCATGAAAGAAGGCTGTATACGTGGAAGAGGCCTGGAGACACTGGAAGGTTTCACATAGATTATATAATGGTAAGACAGAGACTTAGGAACCAGGTTTTAAATTGTAAGACATTTCCAGGGGCAGATGTGGACTCTGAACACAGTCTTATGGTTATAAACTGTAGATTAAAACGAAGAAACTGCGAAAAGACAGGAATTTAAGGAGAGGGGACCAGGGTAAACTGAAGGAACCAGAGGTTATAGAGAGTTTCAGAGAGAGCATTAGGGAACTATTGACAAGAGCAGGGGAAATAAATACAGTAGAAGAAGAATGGGTAGCTTTGAACGATGAAAAAGTGAAGGCAGCATTGGATCAAGTAGGTAGAAAGATGAGGGCTAGTAGAAATCTGTGGGTAACGGAAGAGATATTGAATTTAAATGATGAGAGGAGAAAATATAAAAATGCAGTAAGTGAAGAAGGCAAAAAGGAATACAAACATCTCAAATGTGAGATTGACAGGAAGTGCAAAATGGCTAAGAAGGGATGGCTAGATACAAGAGTAAGGATGTAGAGGCATATATCACTAGTGTTAAGACTGCCTACAGAAAAATTAAAGAGACCTTTGGAGAAAAGAGAACCACATGTATGAATATCAAGAGCTCAGATGGAAAACCAGTTCTAAGCAAAGAAGGGAAAGCAGAAAAGTGGAAGGAGTATATAGAGGGTCTATACAAGGACGATGTACTTGAGGACAATATTATGGAAATGGAAGAGGACATAGATCTAGATGAAATGGGAGATATGATACTGCGTGAAGAATTTAACAGAGCACTGAAAGACCTAAGTCAAAACAAGGCCCCGGGAGTAGAGAACGTTCCATTAGAACTACTGATGGCCTTGGGAGAGCCAGCCTTGACAAAACACTACCATCTGGTGAGCAAGATGTATGAGACAGGCGAAATACCCTCAGACTCCAAGAAGAATATAATAATTCCAGTCCCAAAGGAAGCAGGTGTTGACAGGTTGAAAATTATCAACTATCAGTTTAATAAGTCACAGATGCAAAATACTAACACGAATTTTTTACAGATGAATGGAAAAACTGGTAGAAGCCAACATCAGGGAAGAGCAGTTTGGATTCCGTAGAAATGTTGGAACACGTGAGGCAATACTGACCCTACGACTTATCTTAGAAGGTAGATTAAGGAAAGGCAAACATACATTTCTAGCAATTGTATATTTAGAAAAAGCTTTTAACAATGTTGACTGGAATACTCTCTTTCAAATTCTGAAGGTGGCAGGTGTCAAATACAGGGAGCAAAAGTCTATTTACAATTTGTACAGAAACCACATGGCAGTTATAAGAGTTGAGGGGCATGAAAGGGAAGCAGTGGTTGGGAAGGGAGTGAGACAGGGTTGTAGCCTATCCCCGATGTCATTCAGTCTGTATATTGAGCAAGCAGTAAAGAAAACAAAAGAAAAATTTGGAGTAGGAATTAAAATCCATGGAGAAGAAATAAAAACTTTGAGGTTTGCTGGTGACATTGTAATTCTATCAGAGACAGCAAAGGACCTGGAAGAGCAGTTGGACGGAATGGACAGTGTCTTGAAAAGAGAATGTTAGACAAACATCAACAAAGCAAAACGAGGATAATGGAATGTAGTCGAATTAAATCGGGTGATGCTGCCAGAATTAGATTAGGAAATGAGACACTTAAAGTAGTAGATGAGTTCTGCTATTTCGGGAGCAAAATAACTGATGATGGTCGAAGTAGAGAGGATTCAAAATGTAGACTGGCAATGGCAAGGAAATCATTTCTGAACAGGAGAAATTTGTTAACGTCAATCGTAGATTTAAGTGTGAGGAAGTCGTTTCTGAAAGTATTTGTATGGAGTGTAGCCATGTATGGAAGTGAACTAATTTGTGGCACTACTTGACTAAAAGAAGGGATCGATCGGTAGGACATGTTGTGAGGCATCAAGTGATCGTAGAGGGAGACCAAGAGATGAATACACTAAGCAGATTCAGAAGGCTGTAGGGTGCAGTAGTTACTTGGAGATGAAGAAGCTGGCACAGGATAGAGTAGCATGGAGAGCTGCATCAAACCAGTCTCTGGACTGAAGACCGTAACAACAACAACAACAACAACAAGTAAATTGCAGTGAGCCAATATTTTATGGCTGTGATCTCCATATGTTACCTAAAGAATTAGCCTACTGCTCGTATAAGTAGAAGCAATCACTGCAATGCCATTGACTAGGTGTTTGGGCTTACCTTCCAGACATCCTCAAAGGAATAAGCATTCATTGATAACTGGCACAAATAAATTACTGTTGATAGAACATTTAAACTGTTCTCAATATCTGCATGAGCTCTCAGTGTCTCCAGAGTAGTGTTAAAGCGTATTAGCTGGCTACTGAACAGTAGTAGTGATTTTGCGTATGACTGGTTCATTCAGAAGGCTGTGGCTGTGACAGACAGTATTTTCCTGATACCATGTTGAGCTTTAAAAATTGTGGCTCTCACCTTGTCAAGATATTCATTATAGAGAGCTAAATCTGTGGTACTCTCCTTGTCTGGCAGAAGGTTGTGGAGCAGAATGTGCTTTTGGTCTGGTTCTTGACTTGTCCTTGCCTATTGTTTGGCAGCTCAGTTCTTGGAAGTTGGTGGCAATGTGTACACAGTACTGTCATTACAAAGGTGGCAATGACATAGTATAAAGCACAGCTTTGACTCTAGTGTGATATAATTTTCTGCTGACAGGTTTATGGAGTATTTATACAGATGTAGATTTAACTCATTCACAGGAATGTTGATATAGTCGACAAGTTATTATATACAGTGTCTGCATAGAAGAATATTGTTTTGGAGGTGGTAGAAAGTATGTTTCTCATGTTAGTGATTCATTCATTTCTGTGTCTGGTCATAATTTCCAGAAGGTATCAACTCCGATGGCCTTGTTGTTTCCCTTGATCAGGTCGTGTGTTGTGCAGGGTTGTACAAGCTGAGGCCAAATTAGCAAGTGGGTTGGGTCTTATGTTGTTCCGCACTTGCTGGATGTATCTCCATCAGCTGGAAGAATGCCCCATTTTTGCATGTTGGTCTTGCAAAGAGGAACGCCCACCCTAAAACAATTGAGCAATCTCCAAATAGGCTAGGGCAAGTCATTTTCTGGGGATTGCTCTTCCTTTGCAGGGATATCGGTTGGTAGATTGCTCTTCCACCTGGTGATGCGGTTAGACTCTGGTATTCCCTGTAGTGGTTGAGACCTGGCAATGAAGCTCTTTCTTAACTTCAGTCAATGGTACAGTCTGATGATCGTGCAGTGGATGTTGGGGATCATAAGTTTGCTTAGCCCTCTCTACATCAGCAGCAACAGCCCTTCTAATAGTGGGGGGAGCTATTCCAACAATCAAGTAGATTTTATCGACTGGAGTTGGCTTCGTACATCCCGACAAGATTCGGACGATCTCATTGATTGCAATATCAACCTGTTTGGTGTGAGTGGATGCAGTCCACACAGGTGAAGCATACTCTGCAGCGGACACACACAAGCAAGAGCCGAAATTCTCAGGACGGGAGGACTTGCTCCCCAGGTGGTGGATGTGAGCTTCCTCAAGATGTTATTCTGTGAACTAACTTTCAGCCTGGTGTTATGGCAATGTTCCTTGAAGGACAGAGTTCGGTCAAGGGTAACACCCAGATATACTGGTGTTTAACAATGCTCCAGTCATTTGCCTGGCCATGTAATGTCCAGTTCCCGCCGAGCTTCCCTATTCTTCATGTGAAATGCGCACACTTGAGTCTTGTTATTATTTGGCTTTAGATGATTGGCTTTGTAGTAGGAGCCAAGCGTATCTAATGCAGAAGTCAACTTTTCCTCTACTTCTTCAAATGTCTTTCTTTGAGCAGCCACTGCAGTATCCTCAGCGTAGATGAAAAGCCTGGAATTTTCCGTTATGGGCTGGTCATTAATGTAAACATTGTAGAGCACAGGGGCGAGCACACTACCTTGAGGTAAGCCATTCTTTTGTATGCACCATCTGCTCTTCTTACCATGGAAAGAGACTTGGAATCTTCTGTTCTGCAGGAAAGTACCAATAAGGGATGTTAGTTGGTAATCCTTGATGAGTTGGTAGATTTTCCTCAGTAACTTTCTGTGGTTGGTAGTGTTGTATGCAGCTGTTAGGTCGATATAGGCAACTCCTGTTATCTTATCATGTTCAAAACCATCTTCAGTGTGTTGAGTGAGGTTCAGTATCTGACTACAGCACAACTTTCCACGTCGAAAGGATAAGATGCTCGAAGACCTTGAAACAGTGGCATAACAGTGATACTGGGCAAAAGTTTTTAGGTTTGTTTGGTTCCTTACCAGGCTCTAGTAGTGCAACCACGCGAGCTTTCCTCCAGAGCTTGGGAATATATATAACCTTGATACACATTCATTAAACATTCTAAGCAGCCATTGCAGAGTGGTATTGCCGAACTTCTTGATCTACTCTACTTTGATGTCATTGATGCCAGCAGCTTTGTTCAATTTCAAGGTGGAGATGGCAGAGTCTACCTGGGGTTTGTTCCAGTTGCTCCTGTGTACTCCAGCCTTTAGTCTTCCCGTTCATTAGTAACTGTGTTGCAATCTGGTCTGCTGTTATTGCGGAGATGTTTCTAGATTTCATTGGGTCACCGCTCAGGTTTTTCAGGAGATTCCAAGCCCACCTACTATTTAATTTCATGTCAAGCTTCTCTACCAACGAGGTCCACTTTGCGATTTGCTGATGATGTGCTTTGGCAGAAGTAATCACCAAGGGTGAAGTTTACGTCCTGGCAGTTAAAGTTGTTAGGTGCTTCAAACGTGAAGTTGGCACTATGGGGCTTGTATATAGAAGTAGCACAGAAGTGTGGCATACATACTGAAAGAATTTCAGTGTCATCCCTCTTGGTCAGAGAAGTTGATGTGACATTTAGGTTTGGTCCACTGAAAATGGCACTACCGTATTTATCATAGGACTGTTCCAGAACAAGTTCCGTGCCTGCAATTTTGGGCCAACGGCTATTGTAACCTTGGTGAGTCTCTTGTACTAAAAGGATGTCACATTTATATTCTGCACATAAATCAGCCAGTAAGGTCTCTTTGGCACACAAAAATCCCTCAGTATTTATCGAGATTATAACAAGTGGTCTTAAAAAAGACCTTTTAGGAAGATTACTACTTCTGTGTTAGTAATGGCCAAATTGGATGAAATCTTTATGGAGGATGTCATAGGTCTGGATAAATTTGGGATGGTACTGCATGAGGTGGAGGGGAGTGGTTATTTGCGGCCCGTTGATAATGGTATTGGAAATTTCAGAAGGGTTTACAGTATAGTTAGGAAAATTGATGAATATTATGGGAACTTTGGTGGATTTTTACATTTAACTATTTTCTAACTGGTTGGTTGCCCCAAGTAAGCGTATCTCATTGTGACTGCTTTTGTCTTTTGTACTTTTTGCACACTTATTTTTTAAAGTACAAAAAATTATGTAAATTGATTAGAACTGTATGTATAGTATAGAGGAACCAGCCTTACATTTGTTGGGGTATTAAAAAAAGCGGAATTTATATGGTTTTATAGATGTAGTTCTGTCATAATGAATAAATTTCTGAAAAAATTGTATATAGTTTTCTGATAAATGTTTTTATTCTTGTGTTTTTTGTTGATACCATACATTGGGGTAATAGTTTTAGATACTGAATGTCGGATATCGTAATGTCAGGTTGTGTGGGAACAATTTTTCTAATTACAAATGTGGTGTTGGTGTTTTGACTAGAATAAGTAGTAAGAATTCACTATATACAACAGCTGGTATTTAAAATACATTTTATAACAGCTGAATATATAATTCTTATGACACATGTTTATGGAATATTCCATTGGTACGTGACGGAACATAGACGTATAAAAAACTGAAATACACAATATTAATGTCCCATAATAATATTTGTTTTACAGTTTGTTGTGAACCAGCTTTCAGTGTTTTAGGCCTTGTCAGACGACTTTAGTCTTAAGTTCTCCCGAGGATGGCTTAAAAAGCCGAATCTGGTTCACAACTGTTCGTCTTCGTGCCTGTGTGATCATTGTGGTTGAATGTCATGTGAAGGAACCCTGCCGTGACGGAGATTTTATCCACTCAAGGACTAGGTATTGTGTTATCCACATCATCATTGAAATGCCAGTCACCGAAATGGTGCCAAATAAAAAGATTTATTTGCATCAGGCAATCAAATCCTTGAAAGGGAACTCCTAGCCAAAATATGCCATACACACATTAGCATTTGGTTCACAATGAACTATACAATAAATATTATTGTGGAACGTAAATACAGTGCAGTGTGTTTCAGTTTTTAACTGATATATGTCTACTTGACTACTCTGCAATTCACACTTAAGTGTTTAGCACTGCTTTCACTCTATTTCTCTGTCGTTCCGCTCTCGGACAGGGCATGGGGAAAAATGAACTCTTAAATCTTTCCGTGCAAGCTGTGATTTCTCGTACTTTGTTACAATGATCATTATTTCCTATGTAGGTGGGTATCGACAAAATATTTTTACATTCAGAGGTGCATGTGGCAGAAATTTTGTGAAAAGATCTTGCAGCAATGCAAAATGCATTTGTTTTAGTGATTGCCACCCCATGTTGCATATCATATCCGTGACAATTTCGCCCAAGTCTCCCAATGATACAAAACAAGCTGCCCTGATTTGAAGTTTTCAATGTCATTCAGCAATATTAATGTCCCATAATAATATTTGTTTTACAGTTTGTTGTGAACCAGCTTTCAGTGTTTTAGGCCTTGTCAGACGACTTTAGTCTTAAGTTCTCCCGAGGATGGCTTAAAAAGCCGAATCTGGTTCACAACTGGTAAGAATCCCATACCATGCAGTGATATTCTAGGTGAGGACCGACAATCATAGTGTTGGCAGTCTACTGAAGGGATTTGTTTCATCTTCTAAGTGTCCTGCCAATAAAATGTGGTCTTTGATTTATTTTACCACAACATTATCTGTGTGACAATACCAATTTAAGTCCATTCATAGTCGTAATTCTGAGATGTTTAATTGAATTGACAGCCTTTAGATTTGTGTGATTTATCATGTAACTGAAATTAAATGGATTCCTGTTAGTACTCACGTGGATGACCTCACGCTTTTCATTATTTAGTGTCACTTGCCACTTTTCCCACCATATGGATTTGTTTGTTTAAATCTAAATGACATATTATTTGTGAAAATGGTAGAAAGACAGGTTAGGAAGAATACTGGATTTTACTCTTGATTTTGGAATATAACTGGGAAAAAACTAATAGCAATATGTAATGTGATATGAATGAGTAAGGGTGTAGATGAATGGGTGGGAGTTTTTGAGTTTGTTTCATAATGGGCAGTAGATTTCTCTCTTAAAATTTGATAAATTCGTTCAGACATGGAATATGAGGAGATGAGTAGTAATGGGAACAACCAAATGAAAACAGTTGAATCGGCTGAATTATTGATTCATTCTTTTGAAAACCAGTGCGTGGGAACGTATGAATGAAAGCAATCAACACAGGCCATTGTAGTTTTGGATACTGGAATTATTCATTCTTTCTATTCAATTGATACCAGTCTGGAGTTTTTCTGACAGTTGAATCGTCTATGTGTTCTTTCAGCAGAAACCATTCTTCGCTGTTTTGATTTGTCTGAGAAATTCATTCATTCTTCTGAGAGAAACCAGTCTGTACTACTTTCATTAGTTTAACAAAGCATTTATATGAAACAGGGTACACAGTCCCAGAGGGTAGCTCTACCTCTGGTGGTACCTGTAGATATTTCAAAGGGTACACCAAAGTTAAAATTTAACGTTACTCATGTTCAGTTAATTATATACTGGATAGACTAATTCTGCTTTTCATCATTTAAAACCAATAAATATTTTGCTGTGGATGGAGTATGTAACTGACATACAACTAATTAAGCTGAAGTGCCACTGGTGGTATTAAGTTGAGTACAAAAGGCCCCTTAGCAGTAAGTGGAGAAAAAAGGAACATTGTCAAATTCTTGTGACTGTTTGCATTCTGTTTTTGTAAAAAGGTGTGATGATGTCCATTAATTAAAAATTGTTTTAATCTAGCCCTCAAACACTTAGTCAGCTATTTATTTTGTGTGGAAAATAAATATGTTGTGCTGAAGATTATGTTACCAGCTGCATAGGTACAAATCGTACCCTGCGCACAAACCTGTTTAAATTTCACAGCCTTTGAAAAGTAGCAGGTACTGGTTTAGTAGTTCAAGAGTATGAAGTAGCACAATTCACATTTAAAAAACATCTCTAGCCATCACTGTTCTAAGCAGAAACATTTGATCTTTTTGACGTGGTTGAATCATTATTGTTGGCTGAGCACTGTTATTACATGTCATCACTGTTATTATTGTTGAGTGCCAATAAATACCTCTTAGTTCAGTTTTTCATCCGTGTTTATGAATAGCTGTTTACTTAATACTGAAAAGACAGAGCTTTAATAAATTTGAATACAAATATAGCTTTTCGTTTGTAGAGTATCACCACTTATTAACCTTTCGCAACAAACCAGAAATCCAGATTTAATGCAGGAAATATGAAAAATTGATATTTAAGTAAATAAATACATAAATTTTGAAAACACATTTTTACAAATATATTTTTTATTCAGCCGACCTTGAATAATATATGTTATTTGTCCATAAAAGAAAAGCTGGTGCCCTAGTCATGGTTCGTGTAAACCAAAAACCCTGAAAAATTATGTAAGTGAAATCATTCCAACTGGAGACTGAGTGAAAACACTCATACAACTGATGTAACTGTTGGAGATTGTCAGTTGGTTGCCTCATATTGAGTGAAATCACTCAGTGAGCGAAAATATTCGTACAGTTGACTTGGCTGCAGAGTCTAGTTTCATTCAGTTGTGTAATTAGACTGAAAGAAACTGGTCAGTCAGCTGTTAAAACCAGTTGGTTGCCCTGTCATCAGTGATGAGAGATGGGTGCAAGGTGGTGATGGATGTGAGATGATGAGAGTTAGATGTGAAGACTTACGGAAGAACTGTACTGGAGCAACAGGACAATTTCATTAGATACCAGACTAAAAAGAGCAAGTTTTACTGGATGTGAAATAAGGGTGAATATGGATAGAGTGAAGAAAAGAGTATTTGAAACAAAAGGGAGGACAAGAGGAAAGATAGTAATGGAACTAAGTAATTGGTTGAACTCAAGAATGACTGGTTGCAGTTGGGTTCAAAGTGGAATCAAAGAAAAATTGGAGAAGCAAGTACATACCAACCAGCATGCCAGAGATTGACAACATAGGAGGAGATAGGGAAAAGATAGTCACCAGTGGAGCAGACAAGAGGGTACTGAAGATTTCAGGAGGAGGACTGGAGAAAAGGAGGGAGATGATGAAGAGTTTCTGGGAGGAGACGAGGAAAATGCAATCCATGAACCTACAGAGGCCATAATGAAAGAATGCTCATTCGAGGCAATAGACTTCCTGCTCATGTAAATGAAAATCTGCATTCGTTTATCATTTGCAGTATCTCTTGAAGAGATCATTGGAGTAGTTCTTTCAACAAGAACATGAACAGCTCACTAATTGTGCTTTGTTAAATCCTTGCTGATGTTTTGCTGCACAATTATCTTGGTATGAGCAGGGATTAAAAGTCAAAGTAGAAGAAATATGAAATTCAGAATACTGAACAACTGTACCACTAAGAAAAGAAAGAAACTCAAAATTAATGGAATGCTGTGAATCCCCTCAGAGGTTTTTAATTTGATAGAACACTAGGAATACTGCCCTCTCCCTCCCTTTGTTTTGGAGATAGAAGAGATTACATTATTTGATTGTGTGATGACATGTGTAACATGATAAAATCTGGTTTCAGAACAAGTTATTGTGATAAACTTGTTTTAAAAGAGATGAAATGTCAGACTGAAAATAAAATAAACAACAACAAGAATCAGGGAGGTACACAAAAAGAGTGTGAGGTATAGAGTACACAGAGAACTAGAGTGTGAAAATATGTTAGGTTTACTCAGTGCAAATACTGAAGAAAGAAAAGTGACATGAAAAAAATGAGGACATCTGAATTTATGTTCTCAGTGTGTGAGCAATGCTTCATCCTACCTCATGACAGCCAGCCTTGACACCATGTGCTCATTTTGGATTCCCTCACCCCCTCTCCCCCAGTACACACCTCAGGCCTGACACTTGGACATTCAGTACTCCTTTTCATTTCCTTCTCCATAAAATGTTATCTTTTGTATCACATACTAGAAATCATCCTTCTTTCTTAAAAAAGTTTATTGTTGAATATCAAGTAAAACAACTGTTTATAATACAATGGGGATGCTGAGTCGCAGATTTAAGGCTGTCACAAATAACGCTTTCAACCTGCAAGGCCTTCTTCAGTGTCTGTCTGTCTGTTTTTGCCAAAGGACTTGTGGGCCAAAAGCTATTTGTGACAATCTTTTTGTTGTACCTATCTGCGATTCACCATCTCTGCTATATGCTGAGTAGCAACTTTCCTTTTCATAATGTTATTACATTCCATAGTGGATTTTTCATTGTTTGATTTTTAACTGTTTGTTATTTTACTTTTAATAAACTTGTGTGAAAGAAAGGATTAAAGGTAATTTTTGTAAATGTATTGTGTTTTTTAATGAAACTGAGATTTGTCAGCTCTGTGTAATCAGTTTTACTAGAGATTTGCACAGCGTTGTCTTTAGAAAAATACTGCCTGCTTAAGTCATGTTGGAAATATTCAATTGTGTAACATTTCTTTGAAAGTGAATCATTTTGAAACTGGAAAAAAAACTGCATATGTTACAGTGGCTTTGTGAGTGACAGAATTATATATTTTTAAAAAAATTTAATTAACAGCTACATTTTTAATTTTAATTAACAGCCACAGTCCTCACAATGTAATCCATAATGGATCTTGAATTTTGGTTGGAGTAGTTTGTATATTTTTTTAAAACAATTAATTCTGTAGGACTGTTTAACTACCTTGCATGATGATTATGTACTCTTTTTTTTGTCTTTGTAGGAAAGTGGTGCTCCTGTTCTCACTGATGATGTCAGCCTGCAGTTATTTATGGAACACTTGAAGAAGCTAGCTGTGTCCTCTTCTTAACAACAGCTAGCATCATAACTCTATTGTGTTCCAGATATGGACTAATTCATAAATGTTTACATTATTTGTTGCTGTAATACCGCTAAAGATATTTAGTGATGTACTTTTTGTAATATACATATAATGAGCATTGGGTACATCAAATCATATATATATTCCAAGAAATTTGTCAATTATTGTAAATAATTTTTGCCCTTTAAAATAAATAGCTAGATTTTTATTGTATTGTAGGTGCTTTTATGGCTGTTTGGTTTGTTGTAAACTTTAGGGGCTCAGTTTAGAAGGCCATATACAAAGTATGTTATTCATATATGGTAGGAACATGTGAAAGTTTGCTGAACCATATTATTTCCTGTATAACAGGATTTTTTTTATGCTGGACATGTTACAACCATTGTCACTACCACTATATATCTGCAACAAGAACATCAGTTCAAATGTGTCCACCCATCCTGATTCAGTTTTTCCATGATTTTCTTAAATCACTGAAGGCAGGATGGTTCATGCGAGAAGTGTGTGGAAGATTTCCTTTCCCAACACCAGCTTGTGTTGCCTCTTATAACCTCATCATTGATGGGGATGGTAAACCCTGATCTTGCTTCCTTCTTTGAAATTCACAAGTCATTTGCAAGTGGGATTGACTGATTCCTGAGATCCACATCTAAAGGTAAATAACAGGTCAGACATTTATGTGCATTGAAAAAGACATTTTACAAAATTAAAAGAATACTTCTAATTTTTTGCCTGTTGTTCTGAATAGTCCAGTGGTTCAATCAGAAATTATATTTAATTCTGTAGAAATGTGCAAAATTATAAAAAAAAAAAAAGAAAAGAAAAAGGCATGGACAACCACTGGTGAGGCTTGGGCTGTTGGAGGGGCAGAGGACACTCATGAGGAAGAGATTTAGGGATTATGCTGTTTATCCTAAACTGCCAAAATACAGTTTAAATAGCAGTGTCATCTCTCTCAAACAGATCTCAAGAGCCCGCTATCATGAGAGAGTTTCAAAAAGTAAGTTACACATTATTATGGCAGGCCATGTAAAAACTTCTATTGAATGCAACACTATATGTCAAAGTGAGATAGATAGAGACATTTTTTCTTTTATATGGTAGTTACCAAGTTTGTGAGACCAACATTGGGAATGTTGTACCAGTTGTTAAGTTCATTGACAGTAGACATCTGTGTCTTGGTCATGGGGTCAATCAAGTGCTGTGTGAATGTTCTCATCATCAGATCCCCCTCCCAGATGTTCTTCCAGCTTGCCAAAAAAGTGGACATGACTCCCAATCAGTTATCACCCAGGCCTGTATGGACTTGGTCAAGTTATTGCCACCATTTCACTGTGACTAAATTGAAAACTACAGAGTACCCACTGAGAGGATAAAACATAGGACACTCTCACATTTGCAAAAGAGAGGGTCCTACCTGAAGATATGCTGAAGTTTGGGTGTCTTTGTGGTTGTGTGTGTGAATGTATGTACCTTTAATACAAAAAGAGCATGAGCTCAATAGCTAGTAACTGTTTTCTATAAAGTGTTTGTGCGTACCATGCACCAATTCTCCATAGGTAAGTAGTTGCTTTTCCCTTATTTTACATATTGATCAAGAAAATTCATCTGAGTGTAGCAGTACCACCAAGGTTATATGGCATGATAATCCACAATTAAGGGGTGCCATTACATCCCATTGTACCCTTCAGATTTGCGAAGTATTTAGTAGGGGTTCTTTGAGTTTCTTTCAAAAAATGTGTTTGACATATTTCCAGCTCCATAGAATTCATATGGCAGCTGCAATCTTTGTTCCTGGATCTGTCAAATATTCTTGTGAACTTTTTATTTGAAGAATCCTTGAACCTAATCCGTGAAAAGTTGGCTGTGGGAATGATGAAGCCCCACTGTCATGTTTTGACTCCAACCTACTTTGTTTAGTGACCAGGTTTCTGAACCAACTGATGGAGTGGCTATTGAATGTCCACTATCACCTATAGTTGCGAACTTATTTATGAAACATTTTAAAGATACGGCTTTGACAAGAGCAGCTTTGAAACCAATTTTGGAGCTGCAGAGACATCTCTCAGATGATCTAGCCATATGAAGTGGTTGCTCTTAATTGATTCCTGCAACACTTGAATTCTCTTCATACCGACCTTAAGTTTACAATGAGGTAAAAGTGATGGATAGGTCCATTTCTTGAATGTTTGTTTATAAAAGGAATGGGGAAACTATAGGATATGGTTACTGCAAACCCACTCACACCTGATGATATCTGCATGCATTGAACTACCAGCTGCCACATCAACGAGATGGAATCTTCTTACCAGAAGAAATTGGACACTCAGAGCCCGTGTTCAAGCAGAATGGTTACCCGTATAAGCAAGATTTACTGTATCTTGGAGTTTGGACCATTTCCAGAAGCACAAGAGTATGGATGTTCATCTGTCAATTTCCTGCCAAATGCTCCAAATTTTAATGTCAAGATGTTATCTCATCTGCCGCCCAAGATCAGAGCACTTCTCAACTCTCTCAACTGCGACTTGGGTCTAAAATATACAAAATTCTGTGTTCCTGTGGGAAAGAATGCAGGGATGTCAGACAAGTCATGTGGTAGCTGAGCACTGTTGCACTGAGATTCACTGGATGAATTATGAGGACACAGTTGTAGTCGTTGGTGCATCTTTGTTTTGGGACTCTGTCATTCAGTAGGTCACACAGATTAATTATCAGGTTATCTCATTAACACACACAGCATTTGCTTTAACCCATTCTTCTCAGTGTGTAGATGCAACACAAAGTTTAACTTCCAAAAATGCAGTTATGTGAATATATTATACAAAACTCATCATGCATATCTTTAAAGGCCCTCACAAGATCTCTGTCTACTATTTTTGTATTTCAAAATTAGTCTAAACCCTTGTGAAAGAAATAAATTACTGAAAACTTCATGCTACATATACGAAACACCGGGAATAAGAGGGTTAAGCGGGACATGGTAATGTGTATTGCCTCACAGTACTTGTGGCATGGTCGACTGCGTATCCTGGCGGCAACTCTCTCGGGTGCAACATGTCACTCATTCATCAATAGTGGTGCTGCCACATTCCCTCACAATACTTTTGGCATGGTCAGCTGCATAGCCTGGCGGCAACTGTGATACATCACTCCTTCCAACATTCATCAATGATGGTGCTGCATGTACTCTTTCCTAAGGTGGGCTTTATGTGGCCAATATGGGGGCAACTGTTCTGACTTCTCAGCAGTTCTACTATACAGCTAAAGACGATGGCCATTTGGAATACCAACATATTGTGTGCAACAGTACCAGAGAAGGAAAGTTGCTACTCACCATACAGCAGAGATGATGAGTCACAATAGGCACAACAAAAAGATTCACACAATTCTGTGCAGTTGATCTGAGGATCCAGCTGCAAACCCAACAAACATACCGTCAATCACTTCAACAGGACATCGTACACAGTCACCGTATACAGCACTACTATTGAAGGATGGATTCTTGATGTTGTCTAACAGTTTTTTCAATATGCAGAACATTTTCACTGTGAAATCCCCTATCGGAGTTTTCTGTGAGCTGTTTTACTACTATGTATACAGACCTCCAATTATGCAAAAGATTCAGATTGGCTGTGAATAATGCATTGCAGGATGGCAACAAGTGGAACCATTTGGTGGAGTGTATGTGAAATGTTTACAAATTTATGTCTAAGGAACCTAACTGAATCCTTAAGAATATCACTCATTTGGAGCCATGGCAAGATCAAATTAAGGTTTCCTCTGTGCATTTCTCATAGGTATTGATGATCTGAAATTAAAGAATATAGTTGTAAATCTAGGCATTGGTATTTTTTGGAAAAATCATTCAGCAATAGAAAAAGGGAAAAAAAACGAACATTGTTCCTCAGAATGAAATAATTTAACAGGATGAAATTTTCATTTATTTCACATGGTTGTGAAGAATGCAACTGTGGCTGCAGTACATGGTGTGAGTTCACACTGTGAAATAATTACACCAATTTAGGTGAAGAAATGTTTTTAGTGCATCTGGATTTACTTCCACACTCCTGTTCAAGTGTAGTGGTTATTATAAGGGGGTGTTCAAAAAGAAACAAGCCAGAGTCTGGAATGCGCAAACCGGTGACAACAGGCTAATATCATGGCGTGTGTAACAAGGTGTGGTTCTGACCAGAGCGTGGTAGTTCACAACCTGTTGCTAGAGGGCATGTGTGCACATCATGTGACTATACAGAGCTAGCAGCAGCATGCATCAATCGTCCAACGCTGCCAGTCGCATTGCAAACAGTGACATGGAGGCGTCAAAAGAAGAGCATAGAGGTGTTGTTCATTTTCTGACAGCGGAAGGAGGAGGAGGAAAGGACATTCATGGACGACTGTCACAAGTGTACAGCAAACACTGCATGACCCTTAGAAGGGTCAAGGCATGGCACAAGCACTTCAGGGAAGGATGGGTGGTGTTAGCTGATGATGCACGGTCTGGAGCACCACACTGAATTACCAATGACATCGTCCAGCTGGTGAGTAAACTCATTACCCAGGACTGCTGAGTGAAAATGAAAGCCATAGCCACCGCAGTCGGATTGAGCGTTGGAAGTGATCACACCATCATGAAGGAATGACTGCATATGTGCAAAGTGTGTGCCCAATGGGTGCCCCCACAGTCTTCGACCACACCAGGAAGCATGTCAAATGGCCCACAGTCTCGCTCATCTGCAGCACTATGCTTGGGTCAGGGAATGTGTTCCTGGCATGAGTGGTGGCTGTAGATGAGTCATTGTGTCATCAATTCGAACCAGAATCAAAACGACAAAGTCTCCAGTGGAAGCATCCAAGTTGGCCACCACCACCACCACCACCACAAAAAGCCAAGGCCATCCACACGAGTGCAGGAAAGGTGCTGACGTTCTTCTTTCACCCCAAGATGGCTCCCTTCTGATTCACTTCCTACAGCACAGGACAACAGTGAATGCCCCGCGCTACTTGCAAACCTTGACCACCCTTCGCCAGGAGATCAAATCAAAATATCCATGCAATCTCACCCATGGGGTCATTCTGCTCCACAACAATACAAAGCCTGATACGTCCAACACAGTTGCAACACTGCTGCATAAATTCAAATGGGAGGTTGTCGACCACCCTCCATACAGTTCAGACCTCTTTCCCTGTCATTACGCCAATTTTGGTCCCCTTAAAAAGGCTCTGAGGGGCAAATGATGCACCTCGGATGATGACATCCAGCTGTACATGCGGAACTGGTTAACATCACAGCCCCCAGGAATTTTATGAGAGAGGCATTCACTCACTGCCTTGGGTCACAGTGGGACAAGTGTCTCAACAGCCAGGGACAATACTTCTAACATGCAGGTACTAGTTTCTGTAATTATGCCTGTGGCTCGTTTCTTTTTGAACGCCCCTTATAAATGATGTTCCATAGCAGACACAGCCAGTAGAGTAGTGGAACAGGCTTGCAACTGGTTCACAATAAACAGCTTAATTTTAAATTCCACAAAAACTCTTATTATGCTAGTCAAGAGAAATGAAAATAACTTCCAGGTACCAGAAATAGAGATAAGTACACACTAAATGAAATGCCACGTGTGAAACTTGTAGGCATCCAGATGGATAACAAACTGAGATGTCACCAGCCCTTGGGTAAGGTAAGCAAAATGCTCACAAGGCAACAGTACAATCCAACATGTTGACACCCACTCTGAAATTTTTCAGCAGGGAAAATACACTGAAAGAAATGTACTGCCAAAATTTTACCTGCTAAGGTGCACTGTGAGGTGGTGGTGTTTTTTTTTTCCGCACAAAGAACCCCTTATAATAGTGGTTTTTACAGGTCTTCCTGCCTAGCGCGCGATCTGGTGAATAATCAGACACAGCTGTAATGAGAGACCTTAGTGCCACATCTCCAAAGTGCATACATGCAAATTTTAAGCATTTACACACACCAAAAATGTCACAACTTGTTAATTTTCTGAATAACTTGCAGTTCATATTGACAGCTAAACTGTTGCTGATGTAATTCTTGCACAAGTGAGCTGCAGAGGAAACAAAATTAAGGCAGTATATTATATTACATACAGGTAACTTTCATCAGTAGGGTCTTTAATTTGTTCACATTAAATGTTTTATAACATTTCTGCAGCATGGTTCTTATGATAAATTTTGAATAACACACATTTTACTAGCACGATAACAGTTCCTTGTTAATTACCTGTAGTAGTCAGAAAAATGCAAAGTGTATGTTGCATGACGAAAACAAACCCTTCCTTACACAATCAGTTTTTGAGAAAATAATTTAATTGGATAGATAAAAAATCTACTAACCAAGTGGCAGCAGAAAACACACACAAAATAGGGTTGTAATTAGGCAAGCTTTCAGAGCCAGTGGCTCCTTCAGGAAGAAGGGTTGAAGGGTAAGGAAGAGGGGTGAAGGAAAAGGACTGGAGAGGTCTAGGACAAGGGGTAGCTTTCGGGAAAGGCACCCAGAACTGCGGGTCATGGGAGACTTACTGTATGGGATGACAAGGAAAGAGTGATTATTGGGGATTTCACTGGACGAGATTTGAAAATCTGAGAGCTTAAAGGTGGAAGACAGGGTAATATGCAAGACAGAGATTACTGCTTAAACATCATGCATAAGTTAAGAGTGAGAAGTTTGTGTATTGTATGTAATGGGGGGGGGGGGGGTCAGTGAAAAATAGACGGATAAGACAATGAAAGATGTAGCCAACTAAAATGGAGTGAAGGAAAGAGTAGTTATCGTGAAGGAATGCCGAGACAGAAGAAATTAATGTAAATTAAGGCTAGGTGGGCAGTAAGAACCAAGGACATGTAGCACTAGTTCCCTCCTATGGAGTTCTGAGAAACTCAGTTTTGGGGAGGAATCCAGATGGCACGTGTGGTGAAACAGGCATCGAGGTCACAATTGTCATGCTATAGAGCATGCTCTGCAACAGGATATTGCATGTGGCAAGTATGCACCCTCTGCCCATGTCCATTAATCCTAATTGATAATTTGGTGGTAGTCATCCCGATGTAAAAGGCCAAACAGTGTTAATATAACAGATGGTATATGACGTGGCTCTCCCTTTGATAGTACATGTTTTGCCAGTTGCAGGGCTGGTGGTGGTGGTGTGTGCATAGGGCAAGTCTTGCAGCAGGGATGATCATCAAATTGATGACATCTTTACCATATAGACTCATGGTGTGCCACCCTATCTTATATATATAAAATTCCTGGAAGGTTCTCTTGTGTATTCTGGGATATTTGCATAAATAGCAGCACTCTCCATCCAGGAGTTCAGTTCTGGCTGTGTGTTGGCGTCCATAATAAAGGTGCTTTCAGTACAGTGTGTTGTACTCGACTGAGGACCCTGCTTTCAGATTTGGCCTTTATTCTAGTTACAATGTGACGCTGGTGAAGTACTTCAAAACATTTACATTCAACTTTGAAAAATCAATATAACAAAAGCCAACAAGTTCTGGCACTTGATGAATGGATTTGCAGAAGACATACACCAAGCTTTTATGGTAAACAATGTCACAGCATTTGAAAAAGTCATCAAGGGGTGGCAGCAAGTTGAGGAAATGCAATAGAAATGACTTGGGCGAAAGAAGTATGATTGACTCCGGAATGAGGTCCGTAAGGCAGTTGTGAAAAACCACCATGACCTCACTTCTCCCATACACCAGGTGTAAGAGCCTAAACAGCCTACTTACATAGTTCTAAGGACAATTCCAAAAACTTTGTGAGTGCACAAGTGGTGGTTTATGGACTTGCTATATTGTCTGCAAGACTCTTCGATGGTGATTGTGCACCTGCACAGTTGCAACAGATGGCTGCTGGCCGTCTCTACAAGGACTACAGTGGGTCTGCATCTCTGATGGCCCACCAATACCATTATTTCTACAAGGACTGCAGTGGGTCTGCATCTTTGATGACCCACCAATACCATACTCTCTACAAGGACTACAGTGGGTCTACTCTGTGATGACCTACCTATCAATATTCTTCAAATGTTCGAATGACTCTGCTATGGGTTTGCTCTGTTGTGGCCTATTACCTATCAGCATGTCAAGAGTCAGCACTGTCTTTCTGTTGGAAGGACAACACTACTTCTTCAAGACTCCATGGAATTCCACTACTTCCGTGTGCCTTTTCTTTTACTGCTCAGACTTTGAGAAAAACACTGCAATTTTACAGTGATGAACAATCTGGACTGTCTTTATGGACTGTAAGAAAATTTTAGCTTTTGACCAACATTGTATCAATAAGTGTGTGCATTTGATTCCTTTGTTATTGTAATTAAGATTATGAAAAATTTTAACAAATATGTATTGCCCAGTGCCCAAAACAATTTGTAAAATTTTTTGTGGGGAGCATGGGGGCTATGTAAGTAGGCTGTTTAGGTTCTTACATTCGTAATGCCACCGCCACGTAGCGCTCTGTATGAAAATCACTGGCTGTGCTGTGTGCAGTCTGTGGCTAGTTTGCATTGTTGTCTGCCATTGTAGTGTTGGGCAGCGGCAGCTGGATGTGAACAGCACATAGCGTTGCGCAGTAGGAGGTGAGCCGCCAGCAGTGGTGGATGTGGGGAGAGAAATGGCGGAGATTTGAAATTTGTAAGACGGGATGGCATATATATTATGATTATTAAGGTAAATACATTGTTTGTTCTCTATTAAAATCTTTCATTTGCTAACTATGCCTGTCAGTAGTTAGTGCCTTCAGTAGTTTGAATCTTTTATTTAGCTGGCAGTAGTGGCGCTCGCTGTATTGCAGTAGTTCGAGTAACGAAGATTTTTGGTGAGGTAAGTGATTTGTGAAAGGTACAGGTTAATGTTAGTCAGGGCCATTCCTTTGTAGGGATTTCTGAAAGTCAGATTGCGTTGCGCTAAAAAATATTGTGTGTCAGTTTAAGCACAGTCTTGTATAATTTTTAAGGGGACGTTTCACAGGCAGTAAGAGAGGAGATACAGCAGTGTAAGGCAGTCACAATGAGTATGTAAGAGACAGCAGCCACGAATGTCACCCCCATACTTCAGGAGGTAATAAAGCATATTGAAGAAGATGCGTATCGATCTATGGTACCAACATCCACCACCAGAAGAACTTGCCATGACAAATGTACTCTGCCAACCTGGTCTTGTGTACTAGCCATTAAACAACCACCCAGCATCCAAACAATCAAGTTACAACCAACTTCTCCACCAAGCAGAAGACCCTGTAGAATAAAAATCTGGAGAATGGAGAACATGCTGGTCTTTTTTCACTGTGGATACCCTGAAATTTTGTGCAGGAAAGATTTTCCCTTGTCCTTCAGGAGATACTAACATCGTCAGTTCTACTATTGTATGATGAGAATGCCAAGACAATGTCACACTGGCAGTAGCAGTTTTGGGATAGGGGCAATTCTTGTATAAATTCAGGAAGGTGCTGAAAAAGTGACAGATTATGCTTATAGAGTACTCCACAGGTCCAAGAGGAATTAGTCTACAACCTGGAAGAGTGCCTTGCAGTCGTTTGGGCCATCAAGAAGTTCTGACCATATTTATTTGGCAAACCATTCTCTGTTGTGATGGACTGTCAATCTCTCAGTCTTTTTGTTATGCCTATCTGCGACTCAGTATCTCCACCATATGATGAGTAGCAACTTTCCTTTTCATAATTTTGTTACATTCCATCCTGGATTTTCCATTGTTTAATCTATCCTTTCCATAATACTGTCATTATTTCCTGGAGCTTGAGTTACTTTCAATGAATCTCCACTAAGAAAAGTGCTGTGTTCTTCCAGTCACGATATCCTCAAACTAATCACAAATTTCGTCTGATATTTCATACGATTTTACCTTCATTAATAAGCATAGGAAACATTCGAGTGCTTTTTAGAAGCCATGAAATACTGCACCTGACTACTTTGATACATGGCTTTCAGGACGTCATGTCAGAAAACCTCAGGTGAGCCGAGTTGATCACCTCTTCCCCGTGTCTCCCATTCCTTCAGTCTGTATACCCTCCTCAGTTCACATTATGTCATTGTACACTGCAATGCTAGTGCTTGTGTTACATTAATACCCCGTGTACCAGCCGCATTCCTTTTTACCGTGCACCAGTTGCCTCCCTCCAGCCTAACAGCTTGTCTGAACACCTGGAAGCACATCATTGTATTGACAAAGCTGCCTTAGGGATTGCACTACAGTCAGTAACTGGCTATGTATATGTAGAACATGGACATTTCACTATGGACTCTTCATTTCTTTTGATGAAAATAATACTTATTATAATTTTTAAAAATTACTCTTACATAATAACTAGTACAATGGGGGAAGAACAGGTGCACTAGAACTTTTATTCCACCTTAGCAGCCATTTATTGATCTCTTCACAATGTAGCTCACTTTAAGATTGATGATTTTCTTTTGATGAAGGTTTACCAGTCTCAGTATACAGGTAGTCAAGCCAAAATGTCTACACTTCAAAGTGTTTCACTCTCCCAATCAACTGCAGCCACTAAAGTGTATGCAATACTACAGCACTGACTAGCCACAGTTCGGAGTTTGTTGAGTTCCTGAGATGTCTAGCATTAGCACCACCTTAGCTTATAGAACAATACAAATGTGACATTACCTTACAGCTTGTTGCTGAAGTCTAGATTACCTACGGCTGCCAAGGTCCAATGCTAACAGAAATAACAATAAGGAAACATTCAGTCCATAGTAAATCTGAGTGGAAAAGGTCTAAAAATAGTGTATGGTCAGATGTGGTTGTGTGGCAGCAGGCTCATATAGCTATCACAATGAAATACGAGCAGTCTTAAAAACCAACAGAATAAAAGAGCTAAAGGAAATAGCACAACAAAGACACTACAATGCCCCGTATTTTGTGAATCAACTAGCAAAATGAAACTCATCTGGGGGTCTATGCTTTGAATGATGGCAATTAATAGTTAGTAGGTGATGAAAGAACCCGCTGAAGTCTGGCTGTGGCCTGAGAGTAATCTGTGACATAGCACAAGGTCTACGTATGTTTGAAGGGGATAATTTGATCGAGTCAGTGACAGACCGATCGCAACCATAGCCTGGTGACTACGTACGCACCAATACTTAATGCACTCCGCCATTTTTAACACACTTTTTCATTGCGCAAACTAAAGCTGCAACTTCTACCCAGTTAACTAGAAATACCTATTCCAAGTATGTTGCACATTAGTGTTTAATACTATCACATACTCAGAATTATCGTTGTCGTGTAAATGCCCAAAGAAGCATATTAAGACACTAATAGTACTGCAGAACCAATTTTTAGAGAGACAAAATTTTAAAACGTTAATAGTTTTTGTTCGAAAGAGTAAAATAAACACATAACTTTTTGTAGAACTTTATATATCAAACAGCATATTTCACAATTACATACCAGTAATACATTGTTCCCTCAGATGATCAGTATGACCCTCTTATTACATATTAATGTACACTATATTACATTTATTCTGGTGCAACATTTAAATAATATATTTGTACTGGATCTATAGCTACAACACAATCTTTACTACAAGATAAGATATAAATAACAATTCTATTGACAAGAAATTAAGTCATTAAGACTGAACTGAGTCTATATAGCATGTGTTACCCAGAAGACAACATACCAAGAAAATCAAACCTATCCCAAAATTATTAAACAAAGTTACATATTCTCAAACGTTAAATGCACTGCATTTTTATGATCTCAATTAAGAAATCTAATCGACATCTTCTGTTCCACATCTGTCCGCTCCAAAGCCTTACAGAATTCTTCAAATGAAATCATTTGGTCACCATTTTGATCAGCTTCTAAAATTGTACGTTCAGCAATACTTGTCAGTTGCTCTTCACTGAAAAACAAATTAAATCAACATAAATGTCATGTGAACATTATAACAAATACTCTAAAGTAAATCATCACAGATTCCTGAAAGAAATCTTTATGCTTTAAGTATTATTTGTTAGCATGTTAAAGTAATATTTCTTCTCTCATTATTTGCAATAATAAGTTTTTTTACATTACAATAGTAAATATTCTTATTTTACAGTACATGACCTGATCATGTCTCCTGGTGGGAAAGTACTCTGAAATGTAACTGATGAAAATAGTTTTCGTACAGACAGTTACTACTATTATAAATTATTAGGCAGTCGGCAACTATAATCCACATTCCTTAAATTCAATGAACACATCTCTGAAAGTAGGTCATTGGTATCCTTAATTTTGGAGAGTGTATTTCAATCTATACAGAAACAGCATAATTTATTATGATAAAGACAAGATGAGTAACTTGAAAGGCAAACTATAAGCTCATATGTATCTCTGGGCAGCATCTTACTAACACTGAGTTAGAGACTAACACAAATTAATGATTCAGATGTCAGGAATATATGGAACTTGTGTACTTACTATACTGAACCTAAATCAGAGAGTAATTAATAATAAAGCAACAAATTTCGACTAAACAATAGCTGAAAGGGGGTGCAGTGTATTGAGGTGATATGTGTCACAAAATAACACTGAGGATGATAAATACTTTTATGACAATATGAAGCCCTCAACAACTCAAAACATGTCTCTCAGAAGACAAAGAACTATAGAATATTTAGTACAGTGAAGAATTAATAGACAGAAATGAAATGGGGCAGGGGAGGGGGTCGGTTGCAACTGTGGTTGGTAAGGCTAATGAAATTTAACACATCAGGGGAAATAAGAATGTACTAAACTACAAATGCACCACAGACGTAAACATTATTACATTTTTCAGTAAACAATGTGAGAAAAAGAGTCATATATGCCATTGATGATATCTCATCTTTAACCCCATTATCCTTTCGGTGCCAACATTTGAAGACCATATCGCATTGGCAAAGGGAGTTACCCTAAATAAGGAAATCATTACTATGAAAGTGAGTGCAGCACGTGTTGTGTCCACAGAGCACCATGAAGAAATGAATAACTAGAACTGAACACACAAAACATACCTGGCAGTATATCAAATTCTTGTTGGATTTCCAGCCGGATCAAACTGTCATCTGAGCACAATATTTCAGCAGTCCACCTGGCCACCATCATCAGGTGAGAAAAGCTACGCTGCTCTCGCCGATCACTGATATCACTCACAAATGACTGCACCTTTAACTGCATCGTAAGTACAACAGCGCATGCGCTAGATGCAGTGCCCACGCGCACAGTCATTCCTGCTGCCCCCTGGCGCAAAAAGAGTTGCAGCACCTCTGATGGTGAATACTGTCAAAAACAATATATCATTACAAATGATTATTCATAGCTGGCCGATTCAGAAGCCGTTCTTTCTTATATCTGATAAAACAGGTTTCCAAGTTTTACTTAGCGGGTATCCATTATTATGATTAATGATACTATCTGCTAGTCTGATTTTGACAGATTCTTTTAGAACACTATCACAATACCGCGAAGCATTTGCAACTACTTGTGTCTCATTATATAAATCCTGTGTCCCTCTGTAATGCAATGCTCAGCCACCACAGATTCATTTGGTTGTAACCATCGTATATGGTGATGATGTTCAATACACCTATAGTCGTTGATGGTACGAATAGTTTGGTCAATGTAAATTTTACTGCACTCATATGGTATTTTGTAAACACCAGACTTACTCAAACCTAAGTCATCTTTGACAGAGCCAAGAAGTGCTCGAATCTTAGCTGGAGGACAAAAAACACATCTGATCTCATTTTTCTTCAAAAGTCTACCTAGTGGCGGACACATTCTCAGGAGACGGAAGAAAAGCCACAGACCTAAAGTTGGCTTCAGAAGGTTCAGGTAGAGGTCCAAACTCAAAAGCATGTTGAATTTGTTGGTCCGTATAGCTGTTATTATTGAACACTTCCTTAAGATGTTGCGTCTCCTGTGGTAAATTTTCAGCATCCGAGACAGCATATGCTCATTTAACCAAGGTCCAGAGGACTCCTGTACGTTGAAAAGGTGGATGGCAACAAGTAGCATGTAAATACCTATCGGTATGAGTCAGTTTCCTGTAAACACTGTGTCCGAGTTCCGTCTTCTTTCAATAAACTAGTACATCCAAAAAAGGTAACTTCCCCTCCTTTTCAATTTCCATCATGAAGTTGATGTTCACATGAAGACAACTAAAATAGTCCAATAACTGGTGCAAATAGTCTATTCCATGTGCCCAAACAACAAACATATATCGTCAACATATCTTGGAAAACATGAAGGCTTCAAAAAAGATGTTTTCAGGGCCATATCCTCAAAGTCCTCCATAAAAATACTGTGTGAGTGCGGGAAAATTTACATTGGCTAAACTATTTGTACTGTCAACAACAGGTGTATTGAACATCACCATATGCAATTACTCCAACCAGATAAATCTGCATTTGCTGAGCATTGCCTTACAGAGGGACAGACGCAAGTAGTTGCAAATGCTTTGCAGTATTGGGATTGTGTTCTAAAGGAATCTGTCGAAATCAGACTAGCAGATAATATCATTAATCATGATAGTGGATATCCTCTAAGTAAAATGTGGAATCCTGTTTTGCCAGACATGAAAAAACAACGGCTTCTGAATCGGCCGGCTATGAATAATCATTTGTAACGATATATTGTTTTCAATTGCATTCACTACCAGAGGCGCTGCAACTCTTTTTGCGCCAGGGTGCAGCAGGAA
Organism: Schistocerca cancellata; assembly: GCF_023864275.1. Lineage (NCBI taxonomy): Eukaryota > Metazoa > Arthropoda > Insecta > Orthoptera > Acrididae > Schistocerca > Schistocerca cancellata. The sequence continues at coordinate 1,117,699,312 of NC_064626.1, read as the reverse complement.
TGATTGAGTGCGTGGACACTGCATCTAGCGCATGCACTGTTTTACTTTCAATGGATATAAAGGTGCAGTCATTTGCGAGTGATATCAGTTATATGTGACAGCAGCATAGCTTTTCTCATCTGATGATGGCGGCCAGGTGGACCGCTGAAATATTGTGCTCAGATGACAGTTTGATCCAGCTAGAAACCCGACACGAGTTTGATATTTTAATGCTTAGGGAAAGTCTACATAGTCACATACCTGGCAGTGTTGGTACTCCAAACTTCTTGTGAACATAAATGCTAAGGGACAGCTTCAGTGGCCCAAAACAGAGCAACATGGGAACAGTAACAGCAGCCCAATGAGTCTACTTTTACATGGTTTCTTACCATATGAGTAACTCGTCTGAAGAGCACCAAAGGATCATGTAACTTTGACCATTTTTCTTTCTGCTGTAAAGCTCGCTCAAGGTTTTGTAACTACCATAACCTGACTTAACTCTCAGCAATCCCTGCAACAATTAGCCTAGCTGAAAATAACTTGAGCAATGAAACACTTACTGTTTCAGTTAATTATAACTGAAACAAGTGAAATATTTGTAGTGACCACGTTTGTGGTAAGAGTCATGCGCAAAACATAACAAACCTGACCATTGTTTTCAACCCTCCCCCCCTCCCCTCAATCAGTCAGCGAAACCAATTGTACATACAAAATACAGCATTTATTAATAAATGACAATACATCTTACAACAGGCTGCATAGTGACTTGTCTCCTACCTAATGCCTGAAGGCGTAACATCAAACCACCCTTATTTATTACCATTAGATCGTTGTAAAACCAGTAGTTATTCGTTAAGCTTGCTTGTAACCATTCCAATGCATACACTACAGTGAATTGTACTACAACAATTTACAACATTTAGCACCATCCAGCACTACAAAAGTTCCCAAACATTCAATTCAGAATCAAATGCCAAATAGTCAGTCTGAAATTCTTTTTGCAAGCAATAATAGAAAATGTGGTTTATTGTTTGCATGTAAAATCCAGATTCACAGCCTTCCACATATATAAGAATAACTTTAAAATTTATGTTAGCTACAGCTGACATGCCACACTGGTTATGTTGGGTTGATTCTATTAAATTCAATTAAGGACTAAGGCTTCAAATGGACAAGAAAGGGTAATAAACCTGAGAATTTACCACAACTCACCTTATATTTGCTCCTACCATCATATGAAGAATGGCTAGTAATTCATCCCTAGATATTTTTTCATCATTATCCAAATCGTACATTTTGAAGGCAACTGAAAATCAACAAACATCAGAAAAATTAGCATTCCAAAGTAAAAATCTTATTTTGATTCTAAAATGTGGTACATCTCATTTCTGACAACAATTTACAAAAATTACCCTAACATTTAATCAAGCATTTTAGTATCACTGAGTCTCTAACAATTGTAACTACAGGATTACTGCAAAGTCAGATCCCACCCACCAGCTTTGACCCATGATATCAGCCTTACTTAACAATCATAGTAAACTCCAAATTAATCTAGGTTGCTACCCTCCCCTCCACAAACACAAAAATCACTCCAAATAACCACACCAACCAAACCAATGCTCCCCTCTTCCAACCACCACCATCCACCAATACTCATCATGACAAAGTACCCAGATAAAAACCAAATAAAACATACACACAACATTCACCATTTCAGAACAACACAAACCACAAAAATAAATAACACCTACACCTACACACACACACACACACACACACACACACACACACACACACACACACAAACCTTACATCCCCCCCCCCCTCCTGCCAAAAAACCACCCGAGCCCCATGCAACAACACAACACAACTAGGCAACCCCCCTCCCCATGCCACCCCCCCAAAAAAAACAACCTTCAGCCTATACATTTTACCTACCAACTTCACGAGAGCTTTGAAAGGACAGTAATTATTACACACAGTTTTTCTTCTTCCTTCCTACAACAGATTTAACAGCCCACAATGACCCTCTACTGTGTTAGTACATGCCCCCAGCACATAATATTTAAATTCCAAACTGATTAGCTGTCACACCTACAACCCCTATGACCCGCATCCCTGCCAGTAGACAAACAGTCAAATTATTTAAGACTACTCAACACATTGCTCAGTTACCCTACCAAAACCTCTTTAGTCTGTTGGTCCACAATCCTAAAAGTAACATCCAAACCTGTCCTTCACCCTTCCTGCTGAAACAACATACCTCCCTCCTTCCCACCGCACCCCTCCATACCCATAAATGCTCCCTCCTCCAATGCTCCACCTTACTGAACTGTGACTCAATGATTTCAACACCCACCTTCCACCCCAAAGACCACTACACTTAAACTCACTAGATACTGCATGACAGAACATATTACCATTCCAACACACCTCTCTCTCACACCAGTCTCACGCATACACAATCAAAGTGGATATTAGTAACACCGACAATAAGTCACACACCCAACTTCACACAAGGCCAACCTAAATCGCTTGAACCAAGAATCTCCTGTTATAGATCACTGCATATTATCTTTCTAGCCCCTCCACTTATATAGTCCCTGGTCCAAGAAACTTTCAACAACATTAGTTGCCCACCTTAGCAATCAGCCCAAGCAACTGCAAAAATGTAATGATACAAGGAAAATCTTCCCCTGTAGCAACATAAAGAGCCATGGAGCTTAATTTCACAGTTGGATACATATCTATAAAAATGATGAAAACATAAAATTCAATTTAACAGAAGAACAAATAGCAAATAAACTGACAGCTCAAAAACCAAAACCAGATAGCCTTCAACTACCAAAATTAAAAATACTCACTGATAAAACAACAAACTCTAAAACAACAGACTGCAAGCAATGAAATATTTCACCATGGCAAAACTCCAAGATTTCAATCCACCATTATATATCACAGACTCAATCCCATACAACTGTAACATTACTACAAACCAAATCACAAAAACAAACATCCAATACCAGCGTGCGTCACCCCTTACTACAACACGCCCCCTACAAACAATCTATTTCAAATACGCCACAACACAAGACAGTTATGTTACAGGCCAAAGTCGATGAGTGGAATTGCAGCAAACAATTGATCCAAAACTACTCAGCCTGTAAACACTAACATATCACTTCAATGTCTACAGGATATAGCATCTGATGAAGATACACCTGAGTTTATGGCAAAACAAACAGTTGTGCATGAAATTACCGAAGGTATTTTCATTAATTATTAGTCTTCTGTGGGAAAAAAAAAAAAAAAAAAAAAAAAGGTTGAAGTAAATAATTCACCTATGTATCAGCAGTCATGGTTTGGTGGGAAAGGTAAGGTCCAATAATTCATCTTGCACTAAAAGAAGCACCACACCTGTTTTCACATGTTAATGGATAGTCTTTTGTTATAACTAAAGAGGATTTTCAGAATTGCCATTAATTTTTCTACTTTCTTACATACCCAGCCATACTTCATCAGAGGAAAATACTATTTCCACATAAACTCCTAATCAAGGACAGACAAAAACCAGTTGCAATTCTAATATCTATCAGACCGTCTCTGAATTCACTGAATGACGAACTACCGTCACTTTGTAAGGTTTCAGTTTGCGTTTGTGCACTGTTGTGATCAGAGTCCACTGACACCATACTGTAGAACTAAGTAGTGTAAAGTGATTTTCTCTGACATCCAAAGTCACCTGTAACTGGTGTAATTCAGCTAACACTGACAATATTTGCCAATCTGAGGCCCAAGCCACAGTGCAATTGGCATTTGGAGTCTGCGTCCCTGTCTATAGCACTTGTGGCTTGTGCAAAACACTCCGCATACCACACTAATAATCCAAGACTATCAAGTATCTTTACCTTTTGTGGTCACAACACTTCACCTCTGGTTATCTAAAAAATAATATAGGCTTAACAGCCACTGACCCTATTTTAAATTTCAGTTGAAAAATTAGATCATTTTGTCAATGTTCTAGCACAATATACGAATACTTATTCTAACTTTTTCACACTAAATTGTGAATTGTGTGCAGAAATGGCAAAATGAACGTTTTTTCTTAACTTTCAAAGTAACTAATTTTCCACAGTTCATCTGCCACTCATTCAAGGCAGTTTTCAGCACACCTTCTGTAGCTAAAAGCAGGGGGGGGGGGGGCCTCAGGAGATTATGCAAGAGGAAAGTAGTCCTCCAAAGATTTCAGCAAATAGTTAATAATTCACTCTTCAGAGAACTGTTGGACCTGGTTCCTCATTTCAACTGAACTGTAAGAATGAGTCTTCAGGAAGTTCATTTCTAATGCTGTATTATTTTGCTGAAAGATAAAGGTGGAAGCTTTCAAGACCAGATACGACATTATTGTAATGATCCTGCTAAAAAACCTGTCACTGTCCACAGGCTTATTTTTGTCATTATTCATGTGAATGACATTTAGAACAGCCATAGTCTGACAGAAAAATGTTCAAGAATGAATTAATATAACTTACACTACTGCAAGATTAGAAATGATGACTGACTGCTTGTTAGTCTGCTTGGCAGATGGAAATACAGCTAGAGTTGTGTGTCCAAGAAACCCTGAGTACAGATCAAAAGTTTCTCTGTGGGCTCCCCAATTCCTAAAGATTATCAACCACTCCTAGAGAAACTAACTTAGGTTTAGGAAGTGAAACATTCTGTATCATAAAACTGATTTCGATACTTTTTCTGTCAATGAGCCACATTCAGTTGTAAGCAACGTTTTCATTACGACAGACAACTGGTACAGACAGTAATCAAACTACGAATATATGAGACATTCACATAGACTGCGGGATTATACGCCTCTTTCTAGGAATATACTCCTTCTTATTGCCTTATGAGACTATACGCCACTAGATTACTCACACTTAAGCTTCTGCTCTCTCGAATTTAGCTTATTGTCTCGACCTTTCTTAATCGGTCGGAAGTGTGCTAGAACTTGCATGAACTGTAGAAAATTGACGCGATCGCTGCAACCCTCTTCAAAAAATGCATGCACGATTCTGTCGCCAAGAGGATTGATTGCCAATTCCGGTATGCGAAGAAAGTCTTCCCTGCTTAATGTTCCGCAGTCACCGCGGTCTAAACTTGTGAACCTGCTGTACAATCTCTCAATCTGGTGGGGAGTAACTGAAACATGAAGAAAGTTAAATTAGGTTGTGATAGCAAATTAGCGGGAATTATCAAAATATGATTTAGAGATGTGAACTCCATGACAAACATACTCACATCCAGTTTCTTCTTGTATTTGCGCGATCTCCTCTTCCCTCAAAAGAAGCGAAGATCTGTTACCCATGACTAGCTGATGGCAGACGACGCAAACAAACAGAAAGATGTAGAGATATTATATTATAGTCGACTATTCCAAATCTTACTAAAGAAAAGTGGAAACTCTAGCCCTTCATAACGGCACCTTAAAATGACAAATAAAAAAACTGAAACGAAAAAAACTCTACTAACCAAACCTCCACAGCACACAGTTTAAATGCCACTCACAAATTGTGTCAAAAACAAAGATGATCTGCAGTCGACACACTTACACTTTGACAAAGTCGATCGTATAGTGTAAGGTCGATAGACGCCGGATTATACCACAGCATCATGTTTGGGAGCCACATTGGCATAACAGTAGCGACACTCCGTCTGGTTTTTCTTACCAACAGACGTAGCAGCACGCCAAGCGGCCAGCAAGTAACACTTCTGAGTACGATATTGGATGAAGGCGAATACAATCGTTTGTACTAATTTTCAACATAGTTTTAACTATTAGGAACGTGTGTACTGCCATAAAAATCGACAATGACTAAAAATGACACTACTGTTGTCGTTTTTTAATTTCCTAAGAACTATAGGAGGTATGGACCGTAGATTACAGGACAGTTTATACATTTTTTTCTTGTAAGATACGGGTACCTACTGAAGAATATCATTTTCCTTTAATAACAATAAAATAAGATCTGACCTTTTGCAGAAAGTCGTCTTATATATCGACCTAACAACGTGAAGTTTTGTTCGCTACACATAAAACACAAATCACTGAATGTGGAGCATATGAAACTTACATGGAATGTAATATGTACTGCATAAGTCACTACACCTGTAGCAGAAGGGAAAATCGCACATACGTCACAATAAAACATAAAAAAGCAATAAAAAATGTTTCGCATCTGAGCCACAAATGGCGAGAATTTCCAAAATACTTGCTTTTAAAGCAAAATCAATTACATTTACAAAAATATTTGTCTATCAGAAAGTCGAGTGAAGAGTAAGAATGCACGAATCATTAGACTCCATAAAATTATTTTTATGTGTCAGGGAAAGTACCTATCACAGTAAGAGACAAGAACAGAAATATATGCTGTTCCTGTATGAAATATGTACATATTTTCTCTCGCTGTAAGCGAAGTAAGCTGCAATTATGCACATATTCAAAAGCATTTCTTCTTGAATAAGTTGTACCTTATGTCACTGAATCAGTGAAATGCAGGTGTTTTTACATTTATTTCACGACGATTCATGACCCTTGGTAACTCACTAATGCAAAGAACGCAAAAATGTAACATTTATTTCGTTAATTAAGTAGAAAAATAATTAAAACTTTCATTATCATAACGACACATATCACTGTCCGCTTTCTTACTGCTTGCAGTGCAAGTATCGCTCCATCTGTCAAACGGTAACAACTTTTACACCAGACAGTGTCGCGACTGTTATGTCAGACTGTGATGGGGGCCATGATTGTACCATAACCTATCTACACAAGCAAATATACCACAACTTTGCACTGGCTGGACTCGCAGAATGGACATCTCATTGCACAATAAAAACAAAGCTATTTTACTCTCTAAAAACTCCAGTTGTCCATTTAACACAAGCACATAAGAATGAATCACTGATATTCCCATTTAAAATGCCACAAATGCAATTTTACCAAGTGTGGAATATTATAAAACTCGGAAATGCAACATTGTGCAGAAAGCAGAAATCAAATGTGCAGTGCTGAACTGTATAGGCAGTGATGAAGATGAATAATCATAAAATACAGACACAATATAGCATACTTTTATCAACGAAAGGAGCATACACTTCAGAAACCTCCAAACCCAACAAAGTCTTAAGGCAGACTAACAGTCAGAAAGTTTTGCATGAGGTTCTTGTCAACTCCCAGCGATGAAACTGCACAGAGATGGGTAGGTCTTTCGGGCTTCTTGTCATCTGCAGCAGAGTAGTGATTGGGAGGTGATGTATGCAGGATGGCGTACAGGCGGCAGTCATGGAAGTAGGCCAGAAGGTAGTGTGGGTGGCTGTAGCCTGTGTGTGTGGTGGGGTCTGAGGTTGAGGAGTGGTGGATGTGTCACCAGAGCCAGATGTTGCCAGTGAAGGTATGAGATCTGTCAGAGGCAAGTGTGGGGCCATGATAGTGATGATACCTATAACAGAAAAGTTGCAGGGCAAAGTGGCAGTATCAGTGTCGTGTGGTAATATGATGCTCTTAAGGAAATGCACTACAATTGAGCCATCTGCAGTCTGACAGTCTGCATGCTGACCTTCAATGAGAAGTTCATTGTCTGTGAGCTGTATTTGGATTCTTTGGGAAGGAAATTGCGGACATCCAGTCACAATTCAGAGGCTGGCGCTGGTAGTGGGAGGGTTGAAATATGTAGATCCACAGGGTACAGGAGATAGTTATGATGAATAATCTCTCAATCCATATACTCTTTGTATGCAGTAGGGCTGGCCATAGAGTGAGTGTTTGGTGGCTTCAGGGGGAGCTCAACTGAAATGTACATTGCAAGGGCAGGACGATGTCGGTGATGGTGTGGGGTTTATAAGAAGTAAAAGTGGTGCTATAGTTGTGAGGATACCTTCACTAAAAATGTGGGATGTGAGGGAGGCAGCATCAATATCATGTGGCAATCTTGGGAGTTGAATGGAGGGGAGGATGTAGGGCATGCTACACTTAAATTACAAAGTGTTGATCTGCAAGTGCATTGTGAACAAAGACTTTATGCAAGGAGTGTGGGAGGGTTGGTGGTATATGGAGGTATGCTATGAGGCTACTGAAACAAAGTCACATAGGTCTGAGGGCATAGGTGATGGTTTTTGAAGGACGAAGTCTGCTGGGAGTTATAGGGTCTTCAGTCTAGAATTTCGACCAATGAGGCTACCAGGTGTTGTTTGTGTGCTGTGCAAACTCCCAGGAGAACCCACAGAAGCGCCTCTGCCTGCTCTGGTATGTTGGGTGTACATGGGGCAGCCAAAGCATGAGATCCATGCTCTGGCAGTAGATTTTAGTCATGTTGCTCTGACCCATCATGTGACCTGATCAGTCACTGAGAGGATATAGTGAAAGCCATCGGAGATGGGTAGTGAGCCATTTATATCAATATGTACGTATTAAAAGTGCCCTTTTGGAATTTGGAGGTTGCACATGACATGAGACATTGCTCCTTTGACACAGGATACACACACAAGCCCAAAGTATACAGTGTATCTCTACATTCGATCACATCGACCTGTTGGTCACTAGTTGAGTGGTTGGGCGAATTCCTGGATGCGCTAAATTGTGGACATATTCGCATATGACACAGCAAAATCATTGAAGTACGTGAGAGTGTATTCGTTTTTTTGTGAGACATCTTAAAGTATAGGATGGGTCGCTCCCAGAATAGGCTGAGATTCAATCCGTAGTTTCGTGGACGATTCGTGAATGAGTGCTTGTAGCTGTCCATTGTGTTCTTGTGTCTCAACAAAATGATCATATTTGAGGGTAGATGACAAGGCGCAGATGTGTGAAAAGTAATCTGACACTAGGTTCTCTGCATCTTTGACAAGGCTGAGGTCCTTGTTAAACTGGGCAACATAGTACAAATGCTGAAACGGTTGGGAGCAGGTATTACTGAATGTGTTTCAGACAGAATTAGTGAGTGAATTGTGATCAATGTAGGTAAGTGGAGGGATTCTTCTACATTCTATCATGTACACATGCTGTGCTGTGGGGCGATCAGTATAGTTGACAATGATCACAATTCATATGTCACAATGCAGATGTATTTATTATCCCAAGACGACCAGTTTCAACAATCTTATGCTGCTTTCATCTGATCTAAGAGAAAAACAGAGATAATAAGGGGAGGGGGTGGTGGGAGACTACAATTCATATGATGGATATATGAAATATACAACATTCCACATACCTTCTGGAACTTGCTTTAAAACTGCTGTGTTACATTACATGAAGTCAAAGCATAAAAAGTAGCTGGTTAATCTGTGTGTATTTATCGATTGGATTTTTGTCAAGATATGTATACATGGAGAGAGATTTTTATGCATTGACTCCATGTAATGTAACATGGAAATTTCATAGCAATTTCCAGAAGTTACTTGGAATATTGTATAGTTTAATGCATCCACTGTATGAATTGTATTCTCTCCCCATACACTTGTTATCTTTAGTTTCCTGTTAGATCAGATGATGGCAGCATAAGACTGTTGAAACGAGTCGTCTTGGAGCAATAAATGTGTCTGCACTGTGATGACGATGTATGAATTGTGTCCATTGTATTCTACATATTGTATGAAGTAGCATACTGCTTTGTAGAGCGCCAGTAACTCCCTGTCATGGGCAGACCCCTTGGTTTGTGGTAACGTTAGCTTGCATGGAAAGAAACAGAGTGGCTGCTGCACAACCCACACTTCTTGTTGCAGCACAACTCCAATAGCGCTGTCGCTCATGTCTGTTGTAATGAAGAGCTAGGCATCAGGGAGTGGGTGTCCCAAGGTGATGGCCTGGGAACGGCAATCTTTAATGCTTTCGAAAACGTATTTCATCTCGTTAATCCACGTAAGTTTGCGTTTGTTGGTGGTATTCTCGCCAACGAGGGCTTGTGTTAGGGTGCTTGCATGAAGCTGCCTGTGGGAGGTGTCTTCTGTAGAAATTTATCATGTCTAAGAACCGACGTAGATTTGATATAGATTTGTGGAGCAGGCAGTTGTTGGATTGACTCTATACATTGTGGTGTGGGGTGGATGCCTAATGTACTGATTGTGTGTCCAAGGAAAATGATTTCTTTGAATCGAATTTGACATTTGTATTCATTGATTATGATGCCATTGTTAGAGAGGGTGTCGAAAACTTGAGATGCTTTTTGTGAGATTCCTAATCTGGTGAGAAAATTAAAATGTCATAGCAGAATGAGAATTTGAAGAGTAAACCATCAACAAAGGGTTGTCATATTTGTGATATATTCTTAAATCTGTATGGCAGGAACATGCATACGGACAGACTGTTTTGTATATGTTATCTGGACACAGAGGTAATTGCAGGCAAGCTACTGTACAGTCAATGACACTAAAAACAGAGGCGTTTACTAAATGATGGAGAAGTCCTGGATATTTGGTACCAGGTAGTTGTCCATAATGGTACAAGCATTGATGATTCTCTATCAACACAAAACCTGAGAGATCTGTTCTTTCTTGGGACCAGTTTTATGGGAGAAGACCAGGAATTGTTGGAGGGGCGAACTATCTCTTCTTGTAAGAGCTCATCCTCTGCCGATTTGGCAGCTCTAAGTTGGTCTGGCAGTAGTTGACGTGGTCTGTAGTGCACTGGAGGGGCCAAGTGTGGTGATGCTCTTGTGGACTGTTCCATTCATAATTGTTCAATGTCTGAACCATTCTGGTGGGAGGGCACATGATTTGGTAGTGGGTGGGCAAGTGAATAGTGCAGTACTGACCTCTCTAGTGATTTACAGAAGCAGTAGTTGTGAGTATCTCTGTGGATAGTGATAGAGAAGTCGGCAAGATGATGGCGATGGGTGTAGGTTATTTATCTAGCCGGTTGAGGTGTTGCTGTGTTGCGCAGACTTCCTGCTTGACATCTTGAATCCTATGTTGCATGATGTTGTTATGATATCGTAGATGAAAGTTTGTTTCACACATCTCAGAGCAGAACTGTCGAACATGTTTAATATGGTTTATAGTGTGGAAGCCCTACTGAAGGAGCTGTTGACCATTGGATGTGTCCATGAGAAGTGGGGATTGGTGCGAGAAGTAGGTCATATCGTTACATTGGGCCGCTGAAATGGCATGGCTGACAGTGGCTGCAGTGGAGCAGGTGCTGCCTGTGTGAGAATGCCGTTTGAAAGGTCTAGGATCAAATGGAAGTGCCAGAGAAAGTCTGATTCAGCTACATCCACAATGATAAGTGTACAAGTGAATTTTTCATTGAGACCGAGGTCTACCGTGCAGACTTGTGAGCTGTAGACTCCGATTGTGGATTTATTTGCTGCACAGAGCTGAAAGAAAACATGGGATGGTGTTTGAGCTGGTGAGGGGGCAGCAGTGCTGTACAAAATGTCTGTTTTCGTGGAGCGGCAGGGAGAATGCAGTTCGTCGATGATGTCATGGGTATCGAGGTGACTTATAAACTTTGTGTGGTCTGGTGTGCCTCTGGCGAACTGTGGGAGTAGTTTGGGAAACTGTATGGAGGACGGCAGTTACAGGTGGAATCGGCGTATGTTGTAAGATACCAACCAAAATGATTTTGTGAAAGACAGAATCATAGAAGGAACATGGGTGACCATGTTCTGTGCAGACATGGGTGTGGCGTTGATGGCAGGGAGGTGAGACTTTGCTGATGTTGTAGAAGGTCATCGCTCTGGCTGTGCGCAGTGTTGTCAGCAGTGGTGGAAGTGAAATGTGGTTGAGTTGGCTCATAGTTGGCAGTCTGTTGCTTGTGCTGCAATCGAAGTTGCGAGTCATGCTCCCTGTTGTAGTTGTCAGTGTTACTGATGTACTGTCTGTGTTGCATGATCAGACATATTCGATCAGCATGCTTGGTGTGAATCCAAGGGCTTATGTTCATGGGCGACCATGGCTAGTTGGACTTGCGGATGAAGCTTCACTACCTACAAGGTCCATAACATGTGGTCAGGTATGAGGTGAAGATTAATCTGTGTGTGGAGGAGACGCTATAGTTGCGATAGGGTCTTGTCACTTGGGAAAACTTCGTCGAAATTGACGTGATGGGTTTGCCTCTCCAGGGTTTGGGTGAGTCAGTGGATTAGAGCAGTTTTCACCATCTGGTAATTTTGTCTGCTGCTGGTGGGGGAGGGGAGGCGAGGATTATATCATATCACTTATTGTGCGCGTATGTTCTCCAAAATGGCTTAATAAAGTGACGAACATATTGTCCAAAAGACGAACCACAAAGTAGGCTCCTATGACCAGAAAGGCGGTAGTTTGAGTGGTGTCTTATGGCTAGAAGACTGCCATGGTGGTGTTATAGTGGAATAACAGCCGAGTAAGTATTGTCTATATGTGGCACATCATGATGTCTGGGAGGCGGTGAGAGAGGCGATACATTGAATGCATAAGTTCCAGAATGATCTTGTTCACGCTCAGCGCGGTTGTCTTTTCGAAAGCAATTATGTACGAATCCGACCGGTTGGGTTGCCGTGGTTCAGGTGTAGCCCAATTTGCGAAGGGAACAGGGTCCATGCAAGATCATGAAATACATTGTTTGTTATGGTACATTGTTCAGCGGTGTTACGCGTTAACATGGCACTGTCCAGGAGAGAGCCATAGTCACTTTTTATCACAAGAGCTGAGTATGAGGCGTTATGCATAACGGTGGATGTTGTGGTTAGAGAAGCGTTGTCCAGAAACTAAAATTGACCCGCACAGTGTGGGCACGGCGACAGTGTTGTTTTGCAGTAGTCCATGTGATCACAATCATCAGGAGTAACCAATACATGTCAGGACCGTGTCAACTGATTCCGTTGATATCACATGTGACCGATTCGTCTTTTAATTTCGAGCACACAAATCGCTTGTAACCGAACTTTTTAATGTTTTTGTAGCAGGGAAAGAATTTATTTTTAACTACAAAACTAGCAATTTTTAGTTAGTGTAATAGCTGTGTTTGCTTTAAATGAGGCGTAATATGGAACAATGTTTGAAGATACTAGAAAGAAGAAACTTCGACGCCTACAGAGCTACAGGAAACATGCCATTATACTGGCTGCTTTTACAGCAGCACGGGCCCCCTCCTGTCTAATGTAACGTCATAAAAAGTGATCTCCGTGAGCAACCTGTTTCTCTTTCCAGAGAAATACAGCCTTTCATTCACTCTCAAAAGCACTGGCATTAAATCTGCAAGACATCACTGTTACTACTTTTGCTTATTCTAACAATATAAGTTATTAAATTGGCCATGTGCAACCTAACAGAATTTGTTAATTTTAGGCAACTGAATTCTTTTGAACTTCACTCCCAAGCACAACGAGAATAACGGGGTTCGAACTGCAATATTTGCGGTACACAACAAAGAATGTTACACTGGATACACTGTGCTGCCTACCAGGTAGTTTTGTCCACACACCATTATCTAACAGAGTGTAAATCTTACATACTACAGTCTCCCTCAAACAGATACTAATGCTATTTAGATATGTTGTCACCAGCTTTGAAGTTGCAATTTAAGTCAATTCTTTCAAAAGTAATTTAACTGTTACTAAAATGAATTTAAGTTATTACTATTAATTGTCAATGTTTTATTTGGAATCAAGATGTATGTAAGCTGTGAGATTATGATGTATCTCAATGGCCACCATCTTTACAATTAATAGTTATGTATCAATAAAAATAGAATAACTGAAAATTAAGTGAAAGTAGTTTAAAAAATTTGAAACTGTGAGTGAATCAACAGCGCAAACAGATAATTTTAGATCCACAAAAATAAATTTAAAGCCTTGCTTTAAAGCTATATAGTCTTGTGACAATCTTTCATTGTCATGATTCTGAAATTATTTTTTATACAATCCTTTGACTATACATTTTTACTCAAAATTATTTAAACAAATTGAGAAGTAATATAGGATTCAGTTTCTTACTTTATACAATGACTTTAGCAAATGCTTTAGAAAAAAAACTGGACCTGTTCAATAATTAGATGTTAGAAGATGACTGCAAAATGATAGTTAGGTAGGTTCTTCATGTCTCCAGTGAAATTGAATTAATTTGTTATTACCACATTGCTTGCAGTAGCCATTTTCCCTGAAAGGGTGTTGGCTCCAAATTCCATCTTAGATAAGTATTGAATGTTCTAGCTGTTCAAAACCAACAATTTCTGGAGACTACTCTAGGGCTCAAACGCCAACTTTCATTCACATAAACACCGTTTTAGCATTCACAGAATTTTGACATTGCCAGATACAGAGCAACCGCAATTTCTGGAGACAACTTTAGGGTGCAAATGCCAACTTTCGTTCAGATAAACACCGTTTTAGCACTCACAGAATTTTGACATTGTCATATACAGAGCAACGACATACAACAATCATGATAGTCTGTCTCTGGCTGCTTCCTTTTCTCGTTTTATTCTTTCCATTTCCCACATCACTTGTACCAAGGTCATTCATACAACCACATGTTGAAAACCCAAAGTGGATTCCCAACTTTCTTAGGTACATTGTCACAAGGAATTTACCGTTTTAAAGAACCTATGAATATTATAGTCCATAAGATTATAAAAAAACATTCCTTACAGTGCTTCACAATATCTACTACTTAATTTACCTTTTACAGATTGTCAAAGACGCTTAAAACAGCCATGCAAATAGCTAATTATAATGTAATTTTGAAAACTTCTATATTTTTATGTATCGATTTTAGTAGCCACTGTTTAATTGAAAAAAATATTATATTTTTTGGTGAAATTTATGCTATTATGTTACATATGCCCCACATTTCGTTAAACCATCCTTTACGAAACACTTCAAAGAAATATTTCTTTGGACAACATTGAATCATTAGTTACTTTAAATCATGTCACATTTTCCAAGGCAATATAGAAAGAAAAAAACATATTAACTAATACTTTTTAAATGTAACATGTATGTTTGTCATTACATAATGTAAAATTTTGTACACAGAAGTTATTTATTACTTACTTAATGAAGTGTCCAGTATAATTTTCAAATTGAAACCTACTTACTAATTTACTAAGCGACTGCTCTTTTTACATGTTTATTAACACAACTAATTTAAAAAATTAATAATTATTTTGATAATGTTTAAGAGGGCAATGTGCCCTGGAGTGTCCCTTGCTCACACTTCATTTTTTTTCTTTATGTCATACTGCATTCAGTGAATCTTTTATCACTCTCTTTGACATCCACTTTCTCACTGTTTTGTGAGTCCTTCTTTACAACTCACTTTCTTGTTTTTCACACTTAAGGTAGTTTTATAAAAGCACAGTGCTTTTTTTATAGTTTATGTGGAATGTGGTTTTCTCTGAAACTTGTAAAACTGTATTTAGACTTTGCCTTTTATCATTAACATAACATACAAAATTATTATCTTCAAGGAACAATAACTAATTTAATTATTATTGTTTTGTGTATTTTAAATACTTTTATCTTTCTGACTATGTTTTGCATGTGTTCATCTTTGTTTTAACAAAGACAGTGGCGATGGCAGTCAACAGAGATGGACAGCCAGAAAGTATAAAACTAGGAGACCACCAACTAGAGTGTGTGGACAGTTTTCCTTACCTTGGAAGTGTTATCTCCAATGATAATTTGGTTAGAAATGAAATCACCAACAGAGTGCAAAAAGGATCTGAATTCTACCAACAAGTAAGATCAATTTCATGGGATGACTTGACTCCAAAACTGGCCAAACTGATGATGTTTAATAGCTGTTTCATACCAATATTGACCTATGGTATTGAAACATGTACCCTCACAAAAAGAGAATCATCAGGACTGCAAGCATCAGAGATGGAATTTCTTAGATCCACCATCCAGAAGACCAAGATGGACAAGTTAAGGAATGAGGAGGTGGGGAAAGAAGCTGTAATAAAGGCATCCCTATTAGATCGAATTGGCGCATCTAGACTTCGATGGTACAGGCGTGTGATGAGAGTGGAGCCAATTAGAACAGCCAAAATAAATTTGGAAAGACAGGTAGATGGGAAAACACCTCAAAGAAGACCGCAAACCCGATGGATGGACTTGATTAAGGCTGATCTAGTGACCAGAGGATGGACAGTGGATGATGTTCTCTGTGAACAGGTGTATTTGAACAGGACGAAGTGGAAGAAACTCATTACCTTTACCTGGAAAATTGGAACTGTTAAACGATGATGATGAATCTTTGTTTTAACTCTTGGTTCAGATTTTCTCAAATTTATTATGCTTCTTATACCTAGATTCTTTCTTGAAACTGGATATTCTAAAAAATAAGTATTATCATGAGATTGCCAATTTTGTAAGGTGAATTAAAATTAAATTCCAATTTGCTAATTTCGTGTTAAAATTTCACTTTATTTCTCATAAGTCTTACTGAGAACCAAATCTCCTATTCTGAAATTTGAAAATTTCATATTTTCGTCATGCCAACGAATCTCATCTTCAGCTTGTTTTGCCTTCTTGTTTGTAAGGAGACGGTTTTTTCTCATCTAGAGTGATTTCCTTACATGGAGGAAAATCAGGTAAGTTTTCCACTAGACTCTTTGATTTCAACCTTTTTACTGTCGAGGGCAGAGTCTCTTCTAGGTCATTACTGGTCGTATCCTGCTGGAATTTCCTATTCAACCAATCATGTATTTGACAAAGTTCCCTAACCCAAATAATGTCGTCCGACCCATCTTCTAAATTGCGCTTATTGATACCTTCCACTGTAATAAACCCCTTCTTCAGTACTTCCGATTCTTCCTCTTTCTTATACACAATCTCCATTTCTCTTCCTCTCTTTATACCCTGGACTGTTTAAATATTTTCAACTTCATCTGCCTCCTTCTCTAACACCATGTGTCTGTACTCTGGTGCTTACCCTTTCATTGTCTCGGTTGCTAAAATATTTTCCAACAAGACTGTCCTCTACCTTTGTGCTCCTATCTTCATGCTGATAGTATTCTCACTGTTGTCCTTTCTTGGGAAAGTTTCTTTTTTCCAAATCCGACAGACCCGAAATTTGCAAGGACGTTAGTTTTCCTCATCTCTGTGTCCCCTACAATTGTTGAAGTTATCTCTAAGATGGTTACCAAAATCTCCTCTACTTCGTCCTCTCATCATATTTATTTGGTGGCCATTGTGGATTCCTCTTCCAAGTCCATTCTGGTTCCTGAAAGTTCTGTGGTCACATGTATCATGCCACAGATCTTCGTCTCCTACTTTCTGTAAGTTGACCATTTTGTGATTGTTGCGGGCTTAAAATTTCGAATCATCGGACAGTTTCTTCCATAACTCTTACTCTATCTCTGATTCTGAACGTCCATCTTTCAAATATTCCAACCTCTTAAACAAGGGCTCACAGCAGTTCTTCATGATACTACATCCATGATTGTTTTGCATTTTTATACGACGAAGAACTCTCTCTACAACTTATTTTGTTTGTGAAAACACGAAAAATTCTCTAAAAACTTCTCTTTGAACTGAAATAACGCCATATTCGACGTGTCTAAGTTCAACTCCCATGTTTTTGCACTTCCAGTCATAGCATCAATTGCTAAACTGACCTTTTCCCGATCTTTCATGTCCTTTGACAGCATTCGTTCTCAGTTCTTTATTAAATCCGCCAGATGGCAACCCCATTTTTGTGTTTGAGGTTTGTATTTTTTCTCTTTATTCAATAGCTGTGATTTTTGCATAACCAGAGAGGTACTACTAGCTTTATTTTGTACTCAATGGAGTGCACCAAATAAGAACTGAACGCCAAAAGCACGCACCATATTATGTGACAATAGGTGGCTCATATGATGGTCAACAGTAAATCTGATCTGGCTGTGGGCAGGAGGGCCATGTCCAAATTGATTGTCTTCAGCGACGTCTCGTACAGTTACCGCAGGACATCCAGCATCAGCCACAGCAGATGACATCGCTGCTACGGAGCGAAGTGGGTGACGCGCATGTCAGGCCATTGCCCATAGACTCTATGAGTATCGCCCCCAATCCCACATCACTGATGGCGCAAATGACCTTGTCACACCATCAGCCAGACGACCCACGACAGCTGCGGAGCCAAGGTCCTACCACGCTCCAGTCGAACCCATCTTAGATATGGAGGCTGATCCGCAAGAGGGACGCACTGAACAGCATCCCTGGAGGATCCACCACGAAAACAGCGGTCGAAGAAGCGAAAGAAGAGGCAGCTGTCCACAGACGACGAACACCACAACCGAGGCGATGAACAAGATAGTGGGAACGATCATGATTCATTTCCACTGACTGGCCAGGACGACGTCACACCCGTAGTGTCTGAGCTACAGACCATGGAGAAGCCGGAATATCAGAGACGCCATGGATACAATTATGCAACAGGATGAAGTCCAACCTGAAGATGAATGCCCATCAACAGTGAGAGTCCTCACCAATGCATTAGGAGATTGGGCGCAAGAAATGGAACAAAGTAATGACGTACAGGATGTCGACATTCAGTTATTGGTTCCCACTGACAACGAGTCGGGAAGGAACCTTGTCCATGGTGGGCAATGAGGCCGTGTCTTGTGGTCCCGGTCCAGGAAGAATACTCCATAGATAGCTGATTCCTAGGTGCGTCAGGTGCTTCAGTCTGGAGCCGCGCGACCGCTAAGGTCGCAGGTTCGAATCCTGCCTCGGGCATGGATGTGTGTGGTGTCCTTAGGTTGGTTAGGTTTAAGTAGTTCTAAGTTCTAGGGGACTGATGACCTCAGATGTTAAGTCCCATAGTGCTCAGAGCCATTTGAACCTAGGTGCGTGGCTTCCCAGCAGGTTCAATGGAATACTACTCTCAGACAGGGACGTTAAATTGAATATAAGAACGGAATTGGATATTTAGCTTTGTGAAAGTAAAGGCGTAAGAAGCTTGAATGACTGTGTCAAAGCAAAGTGATGGAACATAGTCTTTGCTATAATACCTTTGAGTGACGAACTATAAAAATCACGGACATTTTAGTTGCTGCAATTGCTGAGAGTAATTGTCGGATCAACCTTCCTTTTCCCTATATACAAAACACAATCATTCAAGATCATTTAATTATTATTAAATGTTGTTAATAAAAAACTAAAGTGATTTCCATAATAGCGTGTGTATTAGTCAATGATAATCATAGGCAAGCTGCATACGGTATCTCTGGATGACGGAAGGTTCGATTAAGAAATATTACAAAGTTAACTTGTGACTTAAAAACTATTTAACATTTCGTTTCCAATACGACAGAAGTAGTACAACATGAGAAACAGTGTGAACAACTCGTAACGTCGGAAATAGGAAGTTGAATAACAACTTGGTGAAAGGTGCTAGCTCAGAACTTACCACGATACAGCACTCAGTGCGACTACATTGCTCACTTTTGGCCATCTTATTTGCAGTCACTCTTGAACCTGCACTACACGGCCTCAAAAGGCATCTTGAAGGCGACCAACTATTGACCGCCTCTTTCCAATGCCACACATCTGCTGACGATATCCTTCAGGAGATGGAATCCAGTTGGCGCTGGGATGGCTTCAGCAGCACGGAACAGTGGCCGGTATTGTCATAAACATACGAAAGACCCAACGTATGGAAGTGGGCAGAGGGCTGCCACTAGAGACAGCAGTGCCCATCACCAAAGTCACCACTCTCAAGTGTTCGGGAGTGGTATTCCATGGAAACATACGACTTACAGCGGCTGAAAGTTATAGATGGCTACTGCGACAGATTCGCACACCAGTACGACAACACACACTGCGTGCCACAGATGTGTTCCAGTGGGCACATTATGTCAACGTCTATTTGTCACCAAAAATCATTTGGCACACATACTGCCGTTGCCCACAACGCTCGCGTCAAGACTACAGTCGGCCTTCGGACATTTCGTAAGTGCTGACCTCCTCTTCAAAGTCCGCTACGATACCTTCACGCTGCCACCGAGAGGAGGAGGCATCGGACCCATAAACGTGAGGAACAGGGAGCGTGTATTATTTCTTAGTACTATGCAGTGCTATTAGAGAACCCTTAATGGGTGCTATAATCAAAACGTGGCTCCCCATTCACTCTGTCCACCAGTCATTGTTGGCTACATCACGGCACTGTTCGCACACCTTCAGGATTTCTTTGTAGATTACAGTTACATTCCGGACAGTTTACCAGAGACGAGGCTGCCCACAATGAAAGACATCTATCGAAGCTTCCTTCAGCAACATTCTAAAAATGTTCAAATGGTTCAAATGGCTCTGGGCACTATGGGACTCAACTTCTGAGGTCATTAATCCCCTAGAACTTAGAACTACTTAAACCTAACTAACTTAAGGACATCACACACATCCATGCCCGAGGCAGGATTCGAACCTGCGACCGTAGCGGTCTCGCGGTTCCAGACTGCAGCGCCTAGAACCGCACGGCCACTACGGCCGGCTCTAACAATGTGGTCGGACAGAAGTATCTAGCGATACAGTGGCATAGAATACGGAAAGCAGTTCATCTTCACTCTCTCCCTACAGAGGTACGTGCGTTGTGGTATGTAGTGCTGAACTGCAGGTTCCCGAACCGTCAACGACTGCGCTCTATATACCTGGTCAAGACGTCGATATGCCCCCACGGCGCGGTCGTCGACTCCGACGAGCACCGTTTGGTTTGTGCCGAGGCAATCGACTGTTGGCTTCTGAGGAAAATGCCGGCCCTTTTACTGCGTACGGCGCACACAGCGATCAAAGCTAACGACCTACTGTTCCTGGACAAAGTATTCTTTCTTACACCAGGACAAACGCCTTAAACTGGATACACAGGATGGCGATGTATTATCTGTACTGCACCGATGACAAGAACATCACAGAGTTCTGATACATACTGCAAGAGCAACATGTGATCTTGCGGCGACACGTGAAATATACGAGGTGCGACAATAAAGTAGTGAGACTGATCTGGAAAAAAAAAAAAAAAAAATGTTGCTTACTTTTTAGTGAAGTTTAGTGTTGTCTCCTTCAAAGTAGTTCCCTTCTGATTGCACAAACTTTTTCCAGCGCTTCTGCCATTGATGGTAACATTTATGGAACTCATCTTCTGTAATATCCTCCAAGACCCTCGTCACAGGTTTTTAAACATCTAGTATTGTTTGAAAATGGTGTCCCTTGACCGCCGTTTTCACTCTTGGAAATAGAAAAAAGTCTGGTGAATAAGGTGGCTGTGGTAGTACTGAAATTTGTTTTGAGGTTAAAAATTACTGTACTAATAATAATGGCGTGTGACGAGGGCCTCCCGTCGGGTAGACCGCTCGCCTGGTGCAAGTCTTTCGATTTGACGCCACTTCGGCGACTTGCGCGTCGATGGGGATGAAATGATGATGATTAGGACAACACAACACCCAGTCCCTGATCGGAGAAAATCTCCGACTAAGCCGGGAATCGAACCCAGGCCCTTAGGATTGACAGTCCGTCGCGCTGACTGACAGAGAAGTATGGGATGGCGCATTATCGTGATGCAGAATCCAAATATCAGCAATGTTGGCACGGACACAAAGAACTCTTTTACGAAGTCTTTCTAAAATTTCTTTGTAGTAATATTGGTTAACTGTTTGTCCAGGAGGCACCGACTCTTTATGAACAATTCCCTTGGAATCAAAGAAGCACACAAGCATGCATTTCACTTTTGACTTTGACATGCGAACTTTATTTGGTCTGGGTGATCCTTCTGAGCACCATTGCGAACTTTGGCATCTTTCTCTGGATCGTACTGAAAAAACCAACTTTCATCACCAGTGATAACACGGCTTAACAATTCTGGATTGATTTCCATTTGCTCTAACAGATCGGATGCCAGATTTTTCCGTGTTTCTCGCTGTTGTGGTGTGAGATTTTTGGGTACAATTTTTGCACAAATCTTTCTCATACCAAGATCTTCAGTTATTATTAGACGAACAGTTTCTCGATTGATGTTCTGTTCTTCTGCAATCATTTTCATGGATAACCTTCGATCAAATCGTACCCTGGCCAAGTTGACATCCGTCCGTGAGGTTGATGGTCGTCCACTGCGGTCTTCATCCTCAACATTGCTTCTGCCTTCACTAAACAACTTATGCCAACGAAAAACTTGAGCTCTTAACATAACCTCCTCTCCAAAATCCTTCTGAAGCTTACCGTAAGTTGTCGTCACGTTTTCACCCAATATAACGCAAAAAGAAATGGCATACCGTTGCGCAATATTATGCGGTTCCATTTCCGTGACGAGAGATACAAACATGTCTTAACTTATTACAGCGCAACTTACGACTGATCAGTTGCATCAAAAAATGGTTCAAATGGCTCTGAGCACTGTGGGATTCAACTGCTGTGGTCATAAGTCCCCTAGAACTTAGAACTACTTAAACCTACCTAACCTAAGGACATCACACACATCCATGCCCGAGGCAGGATTCGAACCTGCGACCGTAGCGGTCGTGCGGTTCCAGACTGTAGCGCCTTTAACCGCTTGGCCACTCAGGCCGGCTCAGTTGCATCGATGTGCTGCTTCGACTAGAAGCAGCTTATAGACCAAGGTCAAAGATATTGTGCCTATGCAAGCCTGCACAGTTGCCACATCTTGCAAAGAAAATCAATCTCATTACTTTGTTGTCGCACCTTGTATGTACGCCTCTTCGCCTGTTTTCACCGGTCTAGTTAGTATTTCCACCCCTGTGTTCCAGACACGTACAAAAATTTACATACTAATCTGCAGTTGAATGTCTTGGATTTTCCTCATTTTCTCATCGCATTTTGAATTCACCACACAGGAATGACGGGTCGATTCCCCACGGTATTACCTCTGTCATGCTACCCTCGATGTCAAACCTTCTTCCTTTTCTCTCCTCCTCCGCTGCTATTTTTGCGCAGAAGTCAAAACTGTGTTCATTACATTTTTCTTGTCATGTAAGCTGTGGTCTGCAGGCTATTACTTATTTCAGAGTAATCGAATTCATCTTTGTAATCAATTTCGTAGTCATTCGTTTTTATTATAAACGGGTAGTCGGATGAAAAACGAACACCCGCCACAATGATACCACCGAATGGCGAATGGCTCTATCCAAAAGTAATCACCATACGTGCTAGCCGTTCTGTCCTCTAGAATACCGAAGCAACTGCACAAACACCGATACTGCAGACCAATAACTCTACATGCACTCCCACCCGCGAGAAAGTAAAATACCTTGGTGTCTGGGTGGACTCAGGGGGGACCACACACAATACATGACCAGCAGAGCTAGCGCGAGGCTGGAACAGCTCTACCCTATGCTCAACAGGCGTAGCACACTGAACAGACGGGTGTCGAGGTCCATGTACGTGACACTTATTCGACCCCTGATGACGTACGCAGACCCTTTCTGGGGATACCCTGCGCCCACACGCCTGCGCCGTCTGCAGATCATACAAAACAAAGTACTCAAAATTATAAGCAATGCTCCACGATACACACGCATCGCGGATCTTCACAGGGAATACCGACTTGAGACTCTCACGGAGGTAATCCACAAACTCACCACAAGACTATACAGAAACTCCAGATATTCGCAGAACCCGTTCATTCTGAATCTGGGGAACTACGACCACAACCATAGATGGAAACGTAACAGAGCAAAAGACATACTTGAAAGGACCTAACATCTACATCTATGGCCAAGTACACTCAAACACAACGGTACAGGTGAGCCGCTGTTTATCAGCCACCATTACTGGATATCCAGTTGGAACACACTTGCCGAATAACTGGCACCACACAGGGAAGCCGTACCGTACATGCATTCTGGTAAGGTACTGGGAACTACTTTGCACCTCGACGCTTCGAGCTGCAGACACAAAGGCAGGTCCCATATAGGAATTGAAGTGCGTGGCGATGAGACATTGCTAATGCAGCAAGAACGAATAGTGTAGGTGCAAATTTTTTGAATATCACAGATTTCACACTTGTACTACAAAAATAAAGGTGACTCCCTATTCTTCGACTACTGCAGATAGTGAATGTCATGACTATTTGAAGCGTCACGTGGTCCACGACACATCCTGCAAAGCGCGAACACCAACTTCTTAACTGCGCTGACTTCTTATGGCTGGAACTTCCGCACAGATACATTAGTTACGTAACAGATGCGTAAACCTTCTCTTACGATTTTCTCGGAACTGCAAGAGCAATGTACTTTACTTGTTGTACATTATGACATGTTGTTTTAATGGCCTACTAAAGGTGTACAAAGTTTGAAGTAAATCCATGATCCCTAATGTGATGTTTAGAGGTGAGACCAATGTCAGTTTGGTAGTTCCCGTAACCAGCAGCAGATGACAACACTTATCTCTATGCTTTTACGTTTGAGGATTAGCCCAATTTTCCATGCATGTCTTCAGTTTATTCCCTATGATCTGTTCTTTGTAATTTAATGTCAGGTCTCTCGTTGATGCCTGTTACTTCGTTTGGACATTGTTAATTCATCTTTTACTGAAGAAATGAAAGTACTTAGTTCAATAATCCTTTGGCTCCGTAAATTCAGTTTAGCCAAATTCGCTTCTGTCTTATTCGGTATGTTCACATCTAACTCTTTAACCTGGTCGCCAGTTCCTGGTTCTCGGTTTTGAGTCTCCAAATTTTTATTTTCCGTTTCCAACTTCTGGATCTCAGTTTGGGTAGGAGACCAAATATTAGTTTGTAGCATCCCCATATTACAATTCATTTTAAGGCATGTTCATTGCCATGTATTTGAACATTTCCATTAATTCGGTGGCAGAAGGTTGCTGTTCTGCCGAAATTGTTCGATTCTGTTGAGCGTTTTGCTGTTCGAAAAATGTAGTATCACTCTCTATTTTGATCACGGCCGGTGTGGATTCGTACAATGGGGCGTAATCTCAGGCACATATCACAAGCTAATGGTAGTGCCATCTGTTGGCAATTGCTTTCACTCTCTCCGCCCGTGCATGCGCCATCAGCAAGCTCTTCGTCATTGCTAACACTCTCTGGCTCCATCCAGTGGCGGGTTTAAAAATTTTACGTGACTAGGCACACCATCACTTCACAATTGCAGTTCAGGGTGGGAGCGCTGGGAGCTGTTTCCGTACTCTGCTATTCGTTGTTCTGAAGGACGCGTCAGCAGTCTAGTCGCTCTCAATCAAAATGTAATATGATTCCTGAACTGGACTTAGTGTACGGCAGCGAATAAAACAAACTTAAAACTGCATTGTGTTAACACATTCTTCTGTCGAAAGACAACAGAAAGGAACACAAGGAAAATAACTTTTCTTTTATGGCCTAAAAATTCGGCAGAGCGTGTACGAGACAACGGTTTTTTGTTATACATTCACTTTCAATATGTTCTTTTATACGAAACCGTTGAAAATGAAAATAAAAAAAGTTGTGTTACAATCTAAAAAAAATGAAGCAAACATGTCATACCTTAGAAATTAATACGTGCTTTTACAGATACGCGTTCAAAATTTAAAATTAAACTGTCGTTTTACGATCTAATGTCTTGAATGTGTAGCAGATAAAAAAAACGCGTTCGGTATTAATACGTGAATCTATAGGAAAGCGTAAGAAATGAAAATGAATTAGAGATTTCCGTGCGCGAACTCATAACTGTGCGCGAACTCATACTAAATACAGACGAACAATCACAGAACTGGATTTGCTATTAGATAACTTTACAGACTAGTGTGGAAAAATCAAATCTGTTTTATAATCTGACAGTTAACGCGTAAAGCGTTAGGGTCTGTGTAGCTAGATGCTGCGTGATAGGTGTACACAGTACCTTTAATCCATGTAGGGGCTGAACAGTTTTGTACTGCAAGTACTGCTCTCACCATAGCTCTTCCTAACGGTATTAGCAAAGCTTTTACGTATTTATCGACAGAACTGAACTACGTTATTTATTAACACTTTTTCATTTGAGTGTACTCTCCGATAACGTATATTTCTGCGATAGCTAAATATTTAAGCAGACGCCAAGAATACGCACCCGTTGTAATATACTACAGTATCAGTATGACTTGACTGCACAGCGGCGAGCGGCCTGGGTCATTCGTGTATTGTTTAGTGTTGTCGGGCGCCTTCAGTCACGTCTGCACGTAAACGAGGTTTGGTTCCGCGTTCTGCCATCGGCAATTGTAAAAAAAAAAAAAAAAAAAAAAAAAAAAGTAATACGTAGTTTGTAAATCCAATGAACATGCTCTAAGTTATAATAAAAATCACATTATAATCTTAAATTTTTAAAACTAATATGAATAAATAAATAAACTCACCAGTCAGCAAAGTTTGCGTCTGGCTTTGACGGCAGGAAACTCGTTGATCACATCTTCATAGTTCAGACGGTTATCATTTAGAAGGTCGGCTTCTATGTGAAGAATGGACGTTCAATCTCTCCTCCGTCAACCTAGAACGTAGATACGGTTTCAATCTTTTAAGAGCCGAAAACGACCGTTCTGCTGAACAATTTGTAAGTGCCATACATAGAAATATTCTAAGGGCAATGTCAACATTCGGAAACACGGACTGTAACCTCTCTTTTCGTAAAAATTTACTCATTTCGACTGGTATATCACTAATCTCAGAAGATTTCAAAAGTTCCGCTAAATGTACACGTTCACTAGGGAAGGAAGGCTCTAAATCTGGAGTTTTGGAGCACGTTCAACAATATCGTCAGATAAACTGTTCTAAAGGTTACTGAAAACTGCGAAGGAGTTCAACAGTTTTCTATAGCTTTCCTTCCTCCTCACTAATTCGGCGTACAAGCTGTCGAGTACTGGAAGAAATGTTTGGACTCTAAACTTTTCAAAAATGGTTCAAATGGCTCTGAGCACTATGGGACTTAACATCTGAGGTCATCAGTCCCCTAGAACTTAGAACTACTTAAACCTAACTAACCTAAGGACACCACACACATCCATGCCTGAGGCAGGATTCGATCCTGCGACCGTAGCGGTCGCGCGGTTCCAAACTGTAGCGCCTAGAACCGCTCGGCCATCCTGGCCGGCTGTAAACTTTCCCTTCCATTCATAAAAGCTTCTTCAGAGTCCGCTTCTTCGTCATCTTGAAGTTTGCGTTTTCGTGCTCTTTTATAGGTGGATTCATAGTCTGTATCAGTCACATCTCCATGGATTTATTTTCATAATAGTCGAACATGCCACAAATAGATGCAATAAATTCTACAAGTGATTCATATAATTCATGGACTATTTTAGTGTCAATATTTACACTTTGCAATTTCAGATTTACACTATTAAATCTCTGGAGTATGACCTTCCAAACTGTCATCATGAATACTGTTTCTAGTCTGCTGAGTTGATTCAATAAAGCTGAAGCCTCTTTTGGCACAAGTGATTTTTCAAAGGTATTATTGACAATATGTGCGAGAGCATTGATAACGCCCTCCCAGTTTTCCCGCTTCCTCTCTTGCTGACCAACGTGTTTTTAATAAACTTTATACCGTTTTGCTTTCTGGTTTCATGAAAGAAAGAAGTTTATCTCAGCGCCGTGTAGAAGCAGAGAAAAAATTATAAAGAATTTCCTCTATATTGAAAAATGGACATACTTCCCGACAACAGCTTGCAGCACCAGTGCCGACTAAATCCAAAGAATATGTTGCACAAGGCACATAATGCACTTTCGGAATTCGTTCTTTAATGCGTGCCTGCAAACCAGTGTATGTTACTGACATATTGCTTGCGTTGTCATATCATTGGCCTCTAGAGTCAGTAATATCAAAAATGGCTCTGAGCACTATGGGACTTAACATCTGAGGTCATCAGTCCCCTAGATCTCAGAACTACTTAAACCTAACTAACCTAAGGACATCACACACATCCATGCCCAAGGCAGGATTTGAACCTGCGACCGTAGCGGTCGCGAGGTTCCAGACTGAAGCGCCTAGAACCGCTCGGCCACTTCGGCCGGCAGAGTCAGTAATATCAATGGAATTTGTAGACAGAACTTTTAGTACGGCCTCAGCTGAGCTTTCGGACTTGTGTCACGGGTTTGGTAAAAACAGAAGGAAACGTTCAACAGGTTCACCATTCTCGTTCACATATCTTAATATGAAAGATAATTGAACAATATTTGAAATGTTCACAGTAGAATATACTATTTTAGAGAAATATTTGACTTGTTTTATTTCACTTATGATAATTCTTTTTATTCGTTCAGAAAGGAGCTCTATTATTTCATCACTGCTTGTTGAAGAAATATGTCCCTACCCTGGATATCCATATCATTCAATGTGCTCTGCGAGAAAAGGATCAAACTCGGCTATAAGTTCAAGAGATATCATAAATTGACCTTTATGTAATGAATGCAATCTTTCAACGTGTCCACGTAGGGGAAGTCCACGACTTGTTAGCTTCTTCACTATTACAAACACCCTTTTCAAAACACTGCACCAGTACATTTTTTCTGTGTCAACATATGACTCGAAATGATTATTGTTCCAAGTGACTTTTTTCTTGTTAAGAGTGATAACTCAGAATTTTTGTGTTCAAGTGAATTCTCATTATAAGATAAAATATTAGAAATATTTTTCCAATTGGCAATAACATTAGTAGCAACCGCGGCCTTACCTCCAAACAATTTACACTGTGGACAAAAAACAGTACCGGTGCTACAGTAGTATACTAGAAAATCACGCCAAGTTTACGGTAAAATACATTTTTGTTTAAATATCTGGTTTTATCGCCTATTGATATTCTTGAATTAGAAAAATCACCGTTATAGTTTTGATTAATGCCACATTGTATGAGAATGTCGATTGTTGATTCATTGATACACTATTCTGCTGGATCATCACTAACGAGGTTATTTCTTTTTGTAATGTCTGATTGGACACTTAGTTTTTGTGAAACTCGAAATCAGTAACAATTTGCTTTTCTTCATTTTTATCGTTTGGTTTCGTCTGTATTTACTTCTTTTACAACAGCTGCGGTGCCAGAAATATCATCCGCACTACTTGAAGTCGAACGAGCAACATATTTTACGAAAAATTTATCTACTCTGCGAAGCGTTTTTAGAACCTTGGCTTCTCGTTCTCGCCTTTCCTTCGATAATTACCGAAATGCCGCAGCACTTAATTTTGCGGGTTTGCTTTTTCACTGTTATTCGTGTTAAGGCACTTACAAAATTGTCAACCAACAGTCAAAACAAAAGAAAAAAAATTGTAAAAGGAAAGAAAGAAAGACTGTATCCAGTTCCAATCGTACTACACCGCACACGAGCACAAAGTTTTTTACTTTAATCACGCCACACGAGCACAAAGATTTCTCCTTCAAACATGGTGCGATGAACTGACCAACTCGGTTTACTCGACGTAACTGTGCTACGAAAGAACGACAATGCAGAAAAATTTAATTCAATTGTCGCCTTTTTCTCTCTTGTCAGTCAACAGTAGAAGCACACCTGCCGGCTGGAATTCGTCTTGTAAAGATAACGGGACAGTCCCTTTTTTATATGAATTTATGAAGATGGTGATCTTGCAGCTCGCGAGAATGAAATTACAATGAAATCCAGACCTTTAGCTGTTTAAAGGCGTCGATAAACATCAGCGGGGAGAGTTGAAAATGTGTGCAGGACTCGAACCCAGGATCTCCTATTTACATGTCAGACGCTCTGTCCGACCTTTTTTTTTTATAAAACCTTTATTAAAAAAACAATGTTACACATTGCAAATACATACTAAGTTATACATACATGAAGTTATTTAAACAAAACGGTTTGATCATTTCAATTGCGCTGACATTAAGGAAAGACAACAGAAGATTGTTACTGACTAAATCACCAGAAAGAATTAAATTAAACATAAATACTTGAGAATGGCGGAAAGGAGATATATAATAAAGTTGACTAGCCTTCCAACTACACTTTCTGGACATTAATTGAATCTAAGTATTTGAAGTGATCAGATCTATATAATCAGTCTTTCACTGCAAAAATGAACAGGGCAATGTGCCAGCCATTGAATATTACATTTATCGGATAGAATCTTATGGTTTTAACCAATCGATAAGGAGATCTCTGAGCCATCGAGGACACATGGGATAGTGTGACTGCAGGGACTCCTGGCACGTTCCCCGTGATACCCACACTTCCAACTTACTGTCCACACACTACATTTGTAGTGCCCTACCCACTATACTCACTACTTGCGGCAGTCAATTTACCGATTCCCATAAGAGTTCGGGCAATGTGATTGCATCCGCACTGAAGAAGGTCTTTGGCCGGTAAGCCTTATCTATATGAAGATAGTAGCTGTTCTTTCGGACATGTCCGAACAGATAAGGCTTACCGGGCAATGATATTCTTCAGTGCAGATGCAATCACATTGCCCGAACTCTTATGGGAATCGGTAAATTGACTGCCACGAGTAATGAGTATAGTGGGCAGGGGCACTCACAAAGGAACCTCCCCATCGCACCCCCCTCAGATTTAGTTATAAGTTGGCACAGTGGATAGGCCTCGAAAAACTGAACACAGATCAATCGAGAAAACAGGAAGAAGTTGTGTGGAACTATGAAAAAAACAGCAAAATATACAAACTGAGTAGTCCATGCGCAAGATAGGCAACATCAAGGATAATGTGAGCTTAGGAGCGCCGTGGTCCCGTTGTTAGCGTGAGCACCTGCGGATCGAGAGGTACGTGGTTCAAGTCTACCCTCGAGCGAGAAGTTTAATTTTTTGTTTTCAGATAATTATCAAAGTTCAGGCACTCACACATAATCAACTTCGCTCTTCAAAATTCCAGGACATGTTCAGATTTGCTTGCACATATGCAGGATTTGACGGCCTACACACGGAAAAATTTGAAAACGTTAAAAACATATGTTTTGACAGAGCACAGGGAAAACTGCGACTGTGAAACTGTTTCATTCATTTGTTGCAGTTTATGTGACAAACTCTTATGTTTTCATCACTTTTTGGGAGTGAGTATCACATCCACAAGAAAACCTAAATCGGGCAAGGTAGAAGAATCTTTTTACCCATTCGCCAAGTGTACAAGTTACGTGGGTCGACAACATATTCCTGTCATGTGAAGCACATGCCGTCACCAGTGTCGTATAGAATATATCAGACGTGTTTTCCTGTGGAGGAATCGGTTGACCTCTCGGTTGACTTCTGACCTTGCGATCAAATGTTTTCGGTTCCCATTGGAGAGGCACGTCCTTTCGTCTACTAATCGCACGGTTTTGCGGTTCGGTCGCGAAAACACAGACACTAAACTTATTACAGTGAACAGAGACATCAATGAACGAACGGACAGATCATAAATAAAGAATTAAAATTTTCACTTGAGAGAAGACTTGAACCAGGGACCCCTCGTTCCCCAGGTGCTCACACTAACCACGGGACCACGGCACTCCTGCGCTCAAAATATCCTTGATGTTGCTTATGTTACACATGGACTACTCAGTTTGTATATTTTGCTTTTTTTTCATAGTTCCACACAACTTCTTCCTGTTTTCTCGATTGATCTGTGTTCAGTTTTTCAAGGCCTATCCACTGTCTAAATCTGAGGGGGGTGCGATGGGGAGGTTCCCTTGTCAGTCGGCTATCAGCCAAGTTGTGAAGCGGGCGTGCGCGGGGCTCTGTGTGGCGCTCCGCCAGCGGGCCTTTGTTTACTCGCGCGGGTAGTGGTATGGCAGTATAAACAGATCACCTCGAACGACGATGGCGCTTTCTTATAGAAAGGCCACGATTAAAGTAACGTCTGATGCCCGGTACGCACGACCTAAGGCATACGAAGTAGAGCGTTTACTGCGTGAAGTCATGCACGTCGATCCACAGGAACTTATAAGTATACATCTTTCGATCGTCTCCAGCACAGTTTACCTGAAACTTGACGATGAAGCAGCGTGCGAAAGGCTTCTTCTCCGTTTCGTTTCTACCACTCGGACGGCAACGTGGGTGTATTGACTGTCGACTATGCAGGACTCGGCGTTCCGAACATACGAATCTTCGAACTACCTTTTGAAGTACCGGCCACGCTTGTCGTAAATGCGCTGCGTCAGGTGTGAATCGAACTGCGTAAACACATCCCATCATACGTGACTGTTGGTGGCTGTCGAGCGTTCGTCATTTATGACGGTCAAACGCGGACTTGTTCAGGGTGCAGGCAGGAAGGGCATGTACGCTCTGAATGCATGCAGCGACGCCTCGTCCAGATACCACGTACAGACACGACGCCTACATCGCAACCGACAACGCTGCCTATTACATACGTTGAGGCAGCGAGGAACATGTCGGACGTGGACGTTGTTCCGTTCCAGTTGCCGACCCCCGCGTGCACGGTTTCCGTGCCCACGACGACGCAGCCTCCATCGGAACCGTCGCCGTGTTCGACAGCAGCGACCACGTCTGCACCCCAGCCGTGTGTGGAAGGAGAGCATCAGCAAATCGATTCGAGCTCGGACACGGAGATGCGGGAGGTGCCTGCTGTTTGTCGTGGTCCACAGGACGCAGACACTCGTTCCCACAAGCAGTAGTCGCCCAAGTGAGGAAAGAAGAGGAGCCTATTTGCAGGAAATGATTCGCGAGACGGTGACACATTGCAGGAGGATGAGGAAAGTTCATCTGCAGCCAGGGCTGTGGACCTCACACCAACGGTTCCTGGTTCGCTGCCTGCAACGTCCGCCCAAGGAAAGAGCCAAGTTGACGATGCTCAGCTCACCGACGAGCCCCCTGGCGATTTTGTGGCTAAGACGTCGGATGAACGTCATGCGTCGCCTAACGTACCACACCTCCATCTTGGTGATTGGGGGTCCGAGATGGAGATGGAAAGAATGATATCAGACTCGAGCGACAACCAGATGCCCGCGGCCGGCGGATCGTCGGACGGACATCTTGTCTCAGTCGATCAATAATATATACTCGTACGTGCAGGTGACAGGGACGGTCTGACGGACGACGTGGTGCATACTGGCTTGCACGACTGCAGGATACGTCATCGTACTATCAAATGATCCAGGTGTATTGGATGGGTACAGTCAATGTCAACGGCATTAGTTCAGTTGTTAAAGGACATGATTCGGGCGGTGGGAATTGATATCGTGTTTCTTCAAGAGGTATGGCCTGATCTGCGCCTGGATGTTTATGGATACGCGTGTTATGTCAACCCAACTTCCGACGGTGGTGGTGGTGCGGCCATACTACTACGCGATGGCATCGAACCAACGGATATTCAATTTTTGCCATCAGCGAGAGGCATTGCGCTCACCATCGGCGCAATCCGTCTTGTGTATCTGTATGCCCCTTCTGGTACTGCGAAGCGTCGAGAGCGAACACGCTATTACTCCACGGAGGTAGCTCCATTGTTTCAAGGTGCTACAGAGCACCTGGAGGTGGGCGGGGACTTGAACAGCGTTTTACGCTCTGAGGATCAGATCCCTCACCACGTTCCATGTCCAGCCCTTCATGCTATAGACAGAGATCTCGCTTTGCGTGATACGTGGACGCTCATCCACGGTGACAGACGCGGATATACACACTTCACCAGCCACTCGGCCAGCATTCTGGACAGGATTTATGTCTCCCGAGGTCTTCAGGCAGCAACTGTCGGTGCTGAGCTGCGGTCCACTGCATTCACCGACCATCAGGCCTTCATCTGCGCCGTGACTCTGCCACGACAACAGACGATCCGTAGTAGAGGACCTTGAGCTCTTAATGTTAACATTCTCCAGGAATAGGCTTGTCGTGTAGCCGTCATTGATACCTGGCACGAATGTGAGCGACGGCGTCATGCCTATGATTCCACGACACGATGGTGGACATACTACGCCAAACCAGCTCTTCGTCGCACGCTCATGGCGTATGGACGAGACGGGGCGCTTACGCTCCGATTCACCTCTCAGTTTTGCTACCCGGTCTTGCGGGAAATAGCGTCACAACAACCCTCGCCAGAGCGCCAAATGGCCGTCCACCGGACACAGGCACAGCTTCTGCAGATCACGGCTGACAGATTGGACGGCAAACGGGTTCGATCGAGACTACAAGATTCCAGCGCAGTGGAACGTGCCTCTCTCTATCACATCGTCAGAGAACGGAGACACCGTAAGAGACACCTCATCACGGCAGTTATTTCGGCGGACGGGCAACGTGCAGAGACACACAACACCATATCCCGTGACCTCACAGTTTATTACCGCACTCTGTATCTAGCAGATCAAGGGCGTGATAATGACATTGAGGACGTCTTGCACGACCTGCCACCTTCGGGTAGGGCGCAAGGTGAAGCCACATTTTTGGAGGCCGTCACGTGGGAAGAAATGGGCATGGCCCTTTCGCGGGGCGCGAGAAACAAATCACCTGGATCTGATGGTCTTTCGCCTGAATTTTATAGCACTTTTTCTGATCTGATGGGGGAAGTTTGGCAACAGATGTGCTGCGAACTCCTCGATCCGGTCTTCCGCGTCGCCCCCCCCCCACCTTCCCCCGAATTTTTGGAGGGAATGATCGTCCCTGTGCCAAAACCAAACGGGGTGTGCAGACCGCAAGACCTCCGGCCTTCGACGTTATTGAACTGGGATTACAAGCTGTTCGCCCGCATTCTTCGTGCTCGCCTCCTCGCTATTGTTAAAGATGCCATTCACGCCGACCAAACATGTCTGGGAGTTGGCAGTAATATACACACGGCGTTAAGCTCTTATAGAGATGTGGTGGCGCTCATGTCAGCATGCCGTTTAGAAGGTGCCCTCGTGGCATTTGATCTAGACCACGCATTTGACGGAGTTGAGCACAGTTTCTTGCAGTCTGTCTTAGAGAAGATGGGACTGTGCCCAATATCGGCAGGTGTGGTTCTCCGTCTCATCAACTAAGCCCCTTCCAAAGTTCTGGTCAATGGCTACCGCTCGCCACCGTTCACTATTGAACGCCAAGTGCGACAAGGATGTCCCCTGTCAGCCTTTCTCTTCGCCGTCGCTCTCGAGCCTGCACTTCATGGTCTCGACAGCGTTTGCAGGGCATTTGCCTCCGCGATGTGCGTTTTAAATGTTGTGCCTATGCGGACGATGTAGTATTCTTGGCGAGGTCGGCGGAAGATATACACTCCTGGAAATGGAAAAAAGAACACATTGACACCGGTGTGTCAGACCCACCATACTTGCTCCGGACACTGCGAGAGGGCTGTACAAGCAATGATCACACGCACGGCACAGCGGACACACCAGGAACCGCGGTGTTGGCCGTCGAATGGCGCTAGCTGCGCAGCATTTGTGCACCGCCGCCGTCAGTGTCAGCCAGTTTGCCGTGGCGTACGGAGCTCCATCGCAGTCTTTAACACTGGTAGCATGCCGCGACAGCGTGGACGTGAACCGTATGTGCAGTTGACGGACTTTGAGCGAGGGCGTATAGTGGGCATGCGAGAGGCCGGGTGGACGTACCGCCGAATTGCTCAACACGTGGGGCGTGAGGTCTCCACAGTACATCGATGTTGTCGCCAGTGGTCGGCGGAAGGTGCACGTGCCCGTCGACCTGGGACCGGACCGCAGCGACGCACGGATGCACGCCAAGACCGTAGGATCCTACGCAGTGCCGTAGGGGACCGCACCGCCACTTCCCAGCAAATTAGGGACACTGTTGCTCCTGGGGTATCAGCGAGGACCATTCGCAACCGTCTCCATGAAGCTGGGCTACGGTCCCGCACACCGTTAGGCCGTCTTCCGCTCACGCCCCAACATCGTGCAGCCCGCCTCCAGTGGTGTCGCGACAGGCGTGAATGGAGGGACGAATGGAGACGTGTCGTCTTCAGCGATGAGAGTCGCTTCTGCCTTGGTGCCAATGATGGTCGTATGCGTGTTTGGCGCCGTGCAGGTGAGCGCCACAATCAGGACTGCATACGACCGAGGCACACAGGGCCAACACCCGGCATCATGGTGTGGGAAGCGATCTCCTACACTGGCCGTACACTGGTGATCGTCGAGGGGACACTGAATAGTGCACGGTACATCCAAACCGTCATCGAACCCATCGTTCTACCATTCCTAGACCGGCAAGGGAACTTGCTGTTCCAACAGGACAATGCACGTCCGCATGTATCCCGTGCCACCCAACGTGCTCTAGAAGGTGTAAGTCAACTACCCTGGCCAGCAAGATCTCCGGATCTATCCCCCATTGAGCATGTCTGGGACTGGATGAAGCGTCGTCTCACGCGGTCTGCACGTCCAGCACGAACGCTGGTCCAACTGAGGCGTCAGGTGGAAATGGCATGGCAAGCCGTTCCACAGGACTACATCCAGCATCTCTACGATCGTCTCCATGGAAGAATAGCAGCCTGCATTGCTGCGAAAGGTGGATATACACTGTACTAGTGCCGACATTGTGCATGCTCTGTTGCCTGTGTCTATGTGCCTGTGGTTCTGTCAGTGTGATCATGTGATGTATCTGACCCCAGGAATGTGTCAATAAAGTTTCCCCTTCCTGGGACAATGAATTCACGGTGTTCTTATTTCAATTTCCAGGAGTGTATATATGTACGGCTTCAGCAATACGGAGAGGTGGCCGGCAGCCGTATCAACGTGCGAAAGTCGCACTACATGGATGTGGGCAGAGGATTGCAAATGCGTACGCCAGTGCCCATTACCAAAGTCCCGGCGATGAAGTGTTTGGGAGTGACCTTCCATGGGAACGTGCAGCGAACAGGAGCAGATACATATCGCAGACTACTTGGTGTGATCCGAACGCAAGTTCGTCTCCATCACTTTCGAACACTTCACTTGATCATGCGGGTACATTTTGTCAACGTCTACCTCGCTCCGAAACTTAATCGTTACACCCACGTTCTCCCGATGACCGCTACGGTAGCTGCCAAGTTCAAGGCAGCCTTCGGTCATTTCGTCAGCGAGGGTAGGGTGTTCAAGAACCATTACGGGAAGCTAACGTTGCCCACACATGCAGGTGGCATTGGAATGATAAACGTGCACAACAGGGCGCGCTCTCTTCCTGCGGACGATGCCTCGTCTACGTACTTCGAACAAGGACACCCTCCCTGGTACACTGATTCAGGAGGTGGTGCCTCAATCCCTCCGTCTGCCGATTCCTGTTGGTCATATCACACCAGCACTGTGTCACATTCGCACCTACCTGGTCGACATGAGTTATCTGTCGGATGTCTTGCCGACCACGCGGGATCCTAGAACCAAGGACTTCTACCGCTACTTTCAACGAACGCTGGCTGCTAATGCGGTTTAACGCCGACATCCGGCGGTTGGCTGGAGGCGGGTGAGGAGTGACATACACTCGCCTTTCCTTCCCACCACGGTCAGGGCGCTGTGGTATGTGATAACCACAGAAAAATTCCCCACCCGACAACGTTTACACATGATACATCTTGCCGAGGATCCTCTCTGCCCCAGATGCGCCGCTGTCGACACCGACATGCACCGTTTCATTTATAATACGGCTACCGACTGCTGGCTGCTCACACGGCAGATGTTGGCATTGTTGCTGTGACGGACGCCTCAGTCCGTAGAGCCCACCGAACTGATCCATCCCGACGTCACTTACTTCCCTGCTACTCGTCGTAACGCCACGGTGTGGGTTAAGGGTATGGCATTGTCATACTTTTTTTAATGAGAGCGTTGCAGGGTTGTTATATTTTTAGCATTATTTAACGAATAACTACACGATTTTACAGCGAAAAGCGTCATATGTTACGCTCTTTGCGAATTACTTGGGGTCGTTCTTTACGCACCCTCCAGACCATGGGGGTGTACGAGGCGTGAGAAGAGACTGAGATATTACACATGATGGACTGATGAGAGACATCAACGGTAATTATAGAGTGTTTCACCCTCACTGAACGAGAAGACGACCATGCCATCCCTCCGTCTGGCTGCTGTGGTCACCCCCGAAAAAAAAGAACAAAAAAGAATTACAAATAAAAACATAAGAACAAAATGAACAATAAATAAAATATAATGAAGTTTTGTACCCCTTCCTTTATCCTTTTCTTTTTTTAATAAAACGTTCCGAACCATATTTAACTTTTGTTTGTGGGTGGAGCCTGAAGTGGTGGCGCACGATCGTCCTAGTTAGCTTTCGGGTGAAAGTGGCGGTGGCACTAGCTTTGTTTTTGTTTTTAGGTTAGCGAGGTTTTGTGGGTAGTATGGGTGATATGGGCCAACGCGTGAAGTGGAAGAGGTAATTTTCTTTATATACATAAGAAAAATGGGTAGCATCGAAAAAAGAAAGAAAGATGGAGCTTCTGTCATGTAAGTAGGAGATCCTGGGTTCGAGACCTGGTCGGGGCACACATTTTCAACTGTCAACGTTGATGTTTATCAACGCTTGTAAGCAGTTAAAGGTCTGGATTTCATTCTTATTAAAGTCCCTTTCTTTGGCTTCTGTTTCCCACGTCGTCGGAAGTTTAGCTGGGACGCAAATATGTTCTGAATATTCTTGACACTGTCCTTCTAATTTAAAAAGCAAATAATTTTTGCAATTTCTTGCAGTGAGGTGTGCTGGATCGACTCTTATCCCACTTATTCTTATAATATTTTAGCGGTTTCTGTGGGCAGAGAAGGCAGCTACAAAGTTTTAGTCTTGTTGGCAGTTGATGTGGTTTGTTGTCATTTGTGTGAACACTGCTGCTATGTCTACACGCAATGCACTTTTTGTTCCAACATAATATAAAAATAACCTTTCCTCGAAGAAAAAAACCTTAGTTAAGACGTTTAATGTAAAATTTTCAATGCCACGTACTGTTCAATTGCACAGAGTGGGAACTTTGTTATCGTTTAAGCTGCAGCACAATAAATGAGACAAACGAAAGTTGGTTTCTTCTTCTTTTTTTTTCAAAAAAAGTAACTAAGTAAATAAATAAATGAAATTTTTAAACTGTTGTGAAATGTATTTCACACATTATTAGATATTCAGCTTATGTTCTTTTCGTATAAACATGTGTTTAAAAATGTAAAACATTTGCAGTATCAACATGTTTTGTTAAATGGGTGTCATTAAATCAAAGCTCAGATATAGAAAACCACAGAGCTTTTACATTAATTACAGTAATGGTGAGTTGACTTGATACTTACCCGCAATTTCTACAATAAATTGAAATAGAGTCGGGTTTAAAATACTGAGGCCCACACATGTTACAGTATTTAAGAAACTGCCGATTAGTTTATCACAGCTTTTTAGGGATCCTGGTATTTTCACGGGGAAAATATGGTAGGGTTAAGTAGGAGCCGACAACATTCTCGGAATAATAACGTTTCAAACATTGTATTATAGATTGCCTCCTGACAGCTTACTTCAAAATATTTTGAACAATCATGAAGATGACATCAGACAGAAACCCCACGTTAAATTTCCATTCAGTCACCAAGTAAACTGTGTATATTTCACACTTGTATTGTCGAATTTCGTCGTTAAGACTAATTTAAACTAGAAAGTTGTTTAACAATATTAAAAATTTTTGTCGTTTGTAAGCGAAGTTATTTTAAAACGTAAAAGGTTAAAATGAGTACAGAGCAAGAAATGCCGCCCCCTTAAGGTGTCGCCCCTAGACCCGTGCCTAGTGGGCCTATATGTAAATCCGCCACTAACTCCATCTTGATTATTTTGGGTCCCTGATTATTGTTAGGACCCGCCATACATTTTTTCGTGAACGGCACGTAAGTCCCTCTTCATCAGAAAAGTCTTAAGTCATGTTACGGTTGCCACATGTAACCGAACCCAGCGATTCCACGTGTGACCGATTCCTCTTTCAATTTCAAAGTACACAAAGCACGTGTAATCTTTTTAATGTTTTCTTAGCAGGTAAATTATTTCTTGTTCACCACAAAACTAGCAATTTTTAGCTCTTGTAAAAGATGTATTTGCTTTAAACGATGCTTAATATGGTACAGAACAATGTTTTAAGTTGCTAGAAAGAAGATGCTTTGACGGTGACAGAGCTACGGAAAACCTTCTAGGTAAGAGCGGCCTAACACCCTGTCGTCTCATGTATCGTTCAAAAGAAAAACGTCCTAAACGGCCTCCCTGAGCAACTTGTTTCTCTTCCCAGACAAATACAGCGAGGCACTGGCAACAAATCTGCACAATATCACACTGTAGATGTGTAGCTCTCTACCACTGATATGACAACTTCTTGCACATCCTGGGATAATAGATGTGTCTGGCATCTGGAAAATGTTGATTAACACATGTATTGTAAAAATGAATGTATTTATGTCTGTATGTATGCTCGTATATATGTATGTTCTACATCTCCTCCTAAATTACTGGAATGATTTCACACAAGATTCCAACAATATTCAGACTGTGTGTCACATAACGGAATATTGTTAATTTTTGCAAATAATTTCCTTAGGATTTCACTCCAAAGCACAATGAAGGTAACAGGGTTCGATTTGCAGTAGTTTCATTATACAGGACAGAATATTACACTTGATACACAGCACTGCCTTTCCGGTAGTCTTATGTGCACCACAGTAGCGAACGGGTTGTAGATTGCTATAATCTTACTGCACAGCAGTCCCTCTGAAAAAGGTACTAATACTGTGTAGTTTTGTGGCTGCCAGCTCTGAAGGAGCAAATTACAGAAGTCATTTGCCTGTTACAGAGGTGGATTTATGTAATTACTATTAATTTTTATTGTTCTTCTTGGAATCAAGATGGATGCAAGTTGAGAGTATGACGTAGCTCAAATGCAACTATTTTTAAAATGAGCTGTTATGTATCAATGAAAATTGGATAACTGAAACAATGTGAGCAGATAATTCTACATAAATAAATAACTTTAAAGCTGTTTTTATAGCTATATACTTTTGCAGGAATCTTTCACTGTCCTGATTTTGAAATTATTTTTATGTGATACTTCAATCATTCGTTTTTACTCAAAATTATTTAAACAAACTGACAAGGAATTTAGGATACAGTCTGTTACTTTATGATAATGATTTTAACGAACGCTTTAGAAAAAAACTGAGTCTATTCAATAATTAGATATGATGATTGTGACTGTAATATCTATTATGTTTCTGATTACTTGAATTTTATAAAAAGTCTTGCCTCTATTGTCGTTGTGGTGCTGTTGAAGACGGTTGCAGAATGAAAACTGGGTACGTTCTTCACGTCTCCAGTGAGATGGAAGTAATTTGTTACTACCACGTTGCCTACGGTAGCCATTTTCCTTGAAACTGTGTTGGCTCCGAATTCCATCTTAGATATGTTTTGGATGGTCTTGCTGTGCAAAACCGACAATTTCTGGAGACAACTTTAGGACATAAAGGTCACTGCCACACTAAGTTTCACTTGCATCAGCACCGCTTTAGTACTGTCAGAATTTTGACATAGCCAGATATAGTGCAGCCACATATGTATACCTTGCTAACCCGTCTGCGACTACTGCTTTTTCTCGTTCAATTCTGGACTTGTGGGGTGTCGCGTTGTCCTGCTGGAATTGCCCAAGTCCGTCGGAAAGCATAATATACATGAATGGATGCAGGTGCTCAGACAGGATGCTTACGCATGTGTCACTTGTCAGAGTTGTCTCTAGAAGCATCAGGGGTGCCATACCACTTCAACTGCACACGCCCCCACACCATTACAGAGTTTCCACCAGCTTGAACAGTCCCCTGCTGACGTGCAGGGTCAATGGATTCTTGAGGTTGTCTCCATACCCGTACACATCCATCCACTGGATACAATTTCAAGTGAGACTCGTCCGACCAGGCAACATGTTTTCAGTCATGAACAGTCCAATGTCGGTGCTGACGGGCCCAGGCGAGGAGTAAAGCTTTGTGTCGTGCAGTCATAAAGGGTACATGAGTGGGCCTTCGGCTTTGAAAGCCCATATCGATGATGTTTCGTTGAATGGTTCGCACGCTGACACTTGTTGATGGCCCAGCATTGAAATCTGCAGCAATTTGCGAAAGGGTTACACTTCTGTCACGTTGAACGATTCTCTTCAGTCATCGTTGGTCCCGTTCTTGCAGGATGTTTTCTGGCCGCGGTGATGTCGGCGATTTGATGTTTTAGCAGATTCCTGATATTCACAGTACACTCGTGGGATGGGCGTATTGTAAAATCCCCACTTCATCCTACCTCGGAGATGCTGTGTCTCATCGCTCGTGCGCTGACTACAATACTATGTTCAAACTCACTTAAATCTTGATTACCTGCCATTCTGGCAGGAGTAATCGACCTAACAACTGCGCCAGACCCTTGTTGTGTTATATAGGCGTTGCTGAGCGCAGAGCCGTATTCTGCCTTGCCTATACCAGTTTCTCTGGCGTTTCCGTATAGTTTCCTGTAATATGGGGACCACTTGATTTGTGATGGCGTGAGCTTACTCAAGAAAAAACGGAGTGGCTGCTGAACGCCCCTCACCTCTTACTGCAGCACAGTGCCAATGGCTGAGGCAGTCGCATCTGCTTTTATTATCAGCTGTTTGTCAGGGAGGGGTGTGCCAAGACAATGGAATGGGTAGGGCAATCTTTAATACGATCAAGAGGAAATTGCATCTCAATTGTCCATGTGAGTCTGCATTTGCCACTTGGTTGTGTTAACAGTACCTGCAGCAAGATTCCTGTTGGAAAGTGTCTACTGTAGAAAGTTATCACGCCTAGACCCGATGTAGCTCTTGACAAACTTTGGGTAGTGCTAATTGCTGAATAGCTTTTACATATTGTCATGCAGGATGGATACCTGAAACGTTTACAATGCGATTTCTTTGAGTCAAAGTCGGCATTTGTCTTCGTTGATCATGATGTCATTGTAAGAGTGGCTATCAAGAACTTGTTTGAGGTGTGTGTTTTGGGAGACATAGTCCAGTGAGGAAATTAAGATACGATCAAGGTAAGTGTAAAAGAATGGGAACTTTTATTAGTAAACCATCAATAAAGCATTGCCATGGTTGTGCCATGTTCGTAAGTCCATATGGCACAAAAAACTCCAACAAATTGAAAGGCTTGATAATGGTCATTTTGTGAAGGCCTTCTGGTTCAAATGGCTCTGAGCACTATGGGACTTAACATCTATGGTCATCAGTCCCCTAGAACTTAGAACTACTTAAACCTAACTAACCAAAGGACAGCACACAACACCCAGCCATCACGAGGCAGAGAAAATCCCTGATCCCGCCGGGAATCGAACCCGGGAACCCGGGCGTGGGAAGCGAGAACGCTACCGCACGACCACGAGATGCGGGCGAAGGCCTTCTGGACACAAAGATATTTGCAGGTATGCCATCTTACAGTCAATGACAATATAAACCAGAGTCATTGGTTAAGTAATGGGTGGAGTCTTAGATGTTTGGTTCTAGGTTACTGTCCATAATGGTATGAGCATTAAGGACTCTGTAATCATCACACAACATGAAAGAACTGTTCTTTTGGGGTGACCAATCTTATGGATGAAGCCCAGGAACTGTTGGAGAGGTGAAGTATCTCAGCTTGGAAGAGTTCATGCACTGCCACTTTGGTGGCCCTAAGCAGATCTGGTTTTAGTCGAAGTGGTCTGTGAGACTCTGGAGAACTAGGCATGATGATAATATTATTAACTGTTCCGTTCTTAATGGCACACTGTATGAATCGTTCTTGCAGGTGACATGGTGCGAGTGGGCAAGCAAGCA
This sequence comes from Schistocerca cancellata, assembly GCF_023864275.1. Lineage (NCBI taxonomy): Eukaryota > Metazoa > Arthropoda > Insecta > Orthoptera > Acrididae > Schistocerca > Schistocerca cancellata. The sequence continues at coordinate 1,117,655,742 of NC_064626.1, read as the reverse complement.
GTACAATACTGAAATTTGTAATGCTAGGTGGAAGCAGTGCTGTGAGCACCTTCATGGATGGTAGCAGATGTGCCGAGTTGGCATGGTGTGGAGATGTCAGTGAAGTGGTGGCGATGGGTATAGGTTGTTAATGTAGCTGGTCGAGATGTTTCCTTGTTGCACGGAGCTCCTACTCGAAGTCTTGAATTCTTTGTTGAGTGATATTTTTGTCACATTGTAAGTGAAAGTTCATTTGACGCATGTTAAAGTAGAGCTGCTGAACATATTGAAATGTGGTTGATAGGTGGAGGTACACCTGAAGGAGTCAACGACCGTCAGGTGTATCCAGAAGAGGTGGAGGTTGTGGCATTAAGAGGGCTGTGCCGTATGTTGGGCCACTGAAGGGCTGTGGCCGATTGCACTTGTGGTGGAGTGGATTCTAGTCATGTGAGGTAGTATGCTGCCAAAGAGGTCTGGAACCAAATGGAAGTGACATAGAAATTTGCACTGATAACTGATTTGGCAATATTTGCAATGATAATTTTCAAAGTGAAGACATGGTCTAGGATGAGGTCTATTCCTTGGATCTGCACAACGTTGACTCGGATCATCATATCATTAGCTGTACAAAGTTGGATGGACATGGAAACTGGCATTTGACATGGTAAAGAGGCCAGCGAAGTACTGACCTTTGAGTTGGATGGACATGGAAACTGGCATTTGACATGGTAAAGAGGCCAGCGAAGTACTGACCTCTGCGCCGATGTTGACGAGATGTAGTCAGTCACTGATGCGGTCATATACCAAGAACCTGTTGTGAAAAGGGCAGGGTGGATGCAGATGGTCGTCATCATTGTGGGTGTCCAGGCAACTCAGACATCCTGCACAATCTGGTGCGTTTCCTGTGAACTGTGTGTGAAGTTTGGGAATTCGCACTGTGGTCGACAGTTGCGAGTGGAATCGGCATATGATGCATGATACTGGCAAAAGCGATTCTGCACAGACACAGTGTGGTCAATGGTACACTGTGCGGGTGTGGACACAATGTCATCGCTTCGACCGAGTGCAGTGACGTCAGAAAGGGTGGAAGATGGGCGAGGTCGTCTCAGCTTGCGTTGGCAGGAGGTGGTTGTCCAGCTGTTGTAGTTGCAAGTCACGTCCCCTGACATTGTTGTCGACATTATTTATGTTTACGATATTGCAGTGCCGGTGTTATTCTGATGGAGATGCACTGCGGCGACCACAGCCGTTACTAAACACATCAGATGAATTCGCAATTGCGAATAATGAGTACCAACAGCTGTAGAACGGAATGACGTCAATGAAAATTAGTGCCAGACTGGGACTCGAACCCGGATTTCCCGCTTATCGCGACTGGTCGCCTTACCACTTGGCTATCAGTCCACGACTCATGGCCAGACCCAAACTTCCATACGTCGTCAACCATACGTCTACGACGTGTACTGTACGTCCATTATGTGGTGTATTCCCGTACAGACCAGATGTTGTGCTTGAAAGTGACAAGCCCGGTATCAGCAGATAAATACGATATTGCAGTGCCGGTGTTATTCTGATGACAATGCACTGCGGCGACCACAGCTATTACTAAATACATCAGATGAATTCGCAATTGCGAATAGTGACTACCGTCAGCTGTGGAATGGAATGACGACACTGCAGCTGACAAGGAAAGAGCACCATATATGGTATGCACACACAAAACCTACTAGAAAATAATTTTTTCATTGCAACAAATGTAAAAAATGATGACTAATTGCTATCATATATTAAATGCAAGATGAAAAAAGTGCTTTTTAATGTTATTATACAATAATTTAATTTAAGGGAATTTCATTACTGGTTTTCTCAGTGTAAACAGTAGGACGTGACATGTCTGGTTTCATAAACGATACACTTCTGATAAGCTATATTGATAGATTAATTCCTGGCGTTTTTCTGTCTGGAAGCAATTACTCAGAGGTAAATATCAGAAATTGGGGAAAGCAGGAACAGATGCACAACGTTAACACAACTTCAATTTAAATAACAGTTATAAATATTTAATGGTAGGAGAAGGTTTTGTGTGGTGGTGTTTGAAATTGATATATGCTTTGCATTATGCTGTTGTATTAGTACTGTTTAATTACGTAATCAGAAAAACCAAGAGCTTAAAATTAGAATCAGATACACTATGTGATCAAAAGTATCCGGACGACTTACAAGTTCGTGGCGTCCTCCATCGGTAATGCTGGAATTCAGTATGGTGTTGGCCCACCCTTACCCTTGATGACAGCTTCCACTCTCGCAGGCATACGTTCAGTCAGGTGCTGGAAGGTTTCTTGGGGAATGGCAACCCATTCTTCACGGAGTGCTGCACAGAGGAGAGTATCACTGTCGCTCAGTGAGGCCTGGCACGAAGTCGGCGTTCCAGAACATCCCAAAGGTGTTCTATAGGATTCAGGTCAGGACTCTGTGGAGGTCAGTCCATTACAGGGATGTTATTCTTGTGTAACCACTCTACCACAGGCCGTGCATTATGAACAGGTGCTCGGTCATGTTGAAAAATGCAGTTGCCATCCCCGAATTGCTCTTCAACAGTGGCAATCAAGAAGGTACTTAAAACATCAATGTAGGCCTGTGCTGTGATAGTGCAAGTTCCCTCTGTGAAAGACACGACTACACCATACCACCGCCTCCGAATTTTACTTTTGGCACTACACACCCTGGCAGATGACATTCACTGGGCATTCGCCATACCCACACCCTGCCATCGGATCACTACATTTTTTACCGTGATTCGTCACTCCACACAACGTTTTTCCACTGTTCAGTCGTCCAATGTTTACAGTCCTTACATTAAGCAAGGCATCGTTTGGCATTTACCGGCGTGATGTGTGACTTATGAGCAGCCGCTCGACCATGAAATCCAGGTTTCCTCACATCCTGCCTAACTGTCATAGCAGTTGCAGTGGATCCTGATACAGTTTGGAACACCTGTGTGATGGTTTGGATAGATGTCTGCCTTCTACACATTACGACCCTCTTCAAGTGTCGGCAGTCTCTATCAGTCAACAGACGAGGTAGAGCTGTAGGCTTTTGTGCTGTATGTGTCCCTTCACGTTTCCACTTCCCCATAACATCGGAAACAGTGGACCTAGGGATGTTTAAGAGTGTGGAAATCTCGCGTACAGGCGTATGACATTAGTGACACCCAATCACCTGACCACGTTCGAAGTCAGTGAGTTCTGCAGAGCGCCCAATTCTGCTCTCTCATGATGTCTAATAACTACTGAGGTGGCTGATATGGAGTACCTGGCAGTAGGTGGCAGCACCATGCACCTAATATGAAAAAAAGGTATGTTTTTGTGGGTTTCTGGATACTTCTGATCATGTAGTGTGGAAGAGGGCAATGTATGAGACTACTTGAATACAGGTATATTTGATTATTTTCAGTTGAATAGTGTTAGAAGGTAGTAATTTTAGAACTATCAGTCTTTAAATCAGTTTAAAATTTTCGAATTCATTCCACTGATAACCAGTGGAAACATAATGAATCGTTTATTACACTATAATACAACCTAATGTACATTTTCACACACATTGGTAAACCTTTTAATCATACTTTCTGCAAGCCTCTCTTCGTTTCTTTTATGAATATCTTCCTCTTGCTTCAGTATTTTCTCATTAATATCTTTACTTTCTTTAGTCGGTTTACTTAATTAATAAGGTAAACTGGGAAAATTCTTGGAATCGCAGCTTCACATAATTTTGATCTATCTCTTGGGTACCTGTGCTCATTTCCTTGCAATTCTGGAAAATTGTTGCTATTAATATTCTCTTCTTCAAAATGTTTCACATAAAGCATTCAGAATTGCTCCGTGTACGCAAATATCTGGTGAGAAACCCACAAGTGTATATGCGTTTATTGTGTTCCACATTTCACGTCGTTTTTGTGAGACACATTGAAGGTGTCACGTTCATCTTTGGCACACTAGTGTAAAAGTGGGCGCAAAATCGAATAAGTTACAAAATCTGTGTATTTTCTTATGCAATATAATCCACATACACCTATTTGCATTGTCTTGCAGTAAAATCACGTGTGTTATATAAAATTGTTTTGAAAACTTCAGTACAAATAATTTGTCATTAAATTTAAACGCGTTTTTCGAGGTGATCAGAACTGATGCACGTGCCATGATATGTTGCGGAGTACTAAATCGTAAATTGTAGACATAAAATGTGCTTTTCAGGAATATAATATATTTTGTAATATTATAGCTATGATTATATCTTGAACTTAAATTTGATCTACGCTAATGTTTGTTCACAACCAACAGCTCCATAATTTCATTATATATTTATGTGAAAAAAGGCACTCTTTGAGACGTTTCGGATTCTTCAAAAGATTTTCATAAATTACCATTGTTTTGCATAACCTATTTAGTAATAAATGTATGTTTGTGATTTATGGTAACATATTATGTCACATGAGTTCTAGTCTTTAATAGAAGTGTATTTTGTCTGCATTTATCGCAAATTAACGTTACTGTCGAATTTGCTTAGCGACCATGGCATGAAAAAGGTTTTGGAGAAAAAGTAAAACTTATACCAAGCTTTCTATTGTTGTAATAGGTATCTCATTTTTGACTGTAAATCACTTTAGTTCCAAAAGTCTGTTGGTAATACTTGTAGAATATCAGGGCTCATAAATTAAAAAGAAGCAGCAAGCTTAGTACAAAATTATTAGTTTGCAATTCTGTAAAATACTGGGGCAGGCGTAAGTTATCTGTTTACTGCACTGTAAAATATTTCACCAGACATAGTGCAGTCCCCACCCCCATGAACCATAGACCTTGCCATTGGTGGGGAGGCTTGCGTGCCTCAGCGATACAGGTGGCCGTACCATAGTTGCAACCACAACGGAGGGGTATCTGTTCAGAGGCCAGACAAACGTATGTTTCCTGAAGAGGGGCAGCAGCCTTTTCAGTAGTTGCAAGGGCAACAGTATGGATGATTGACTGATCTGGCCATGTAAGACTAACCAAAACGGCCTTGCTGTGATGGTACTGCGAATGGCTGAAAGCAAGGGGAAACTACGGCCGTAATTTTTCCCGAGGGCATGCAGCTTTACTATATGGATAAATGATGATGGCGTCCTCTTGGGTAAAATATTCCGGAGGTAAAATAATCCCCCATTCGGATCTCTGGGTGGGGACTACTCAGGAGGACGTCATTATCAGGAGAAAGAAAACTGGCGTTCTACGGATCGGAGCGTGGAATGTTAGATCCCTTAATCGGGCAAGTAGGTTAGAAAATTTAATAAGGGAAATGGATAGGTTAAAGTTGGATATAGTAGGAATTACTGAAGTTCGGTGGCAGGAGGAACAAGACTTTTGGTCAGGTGAATACAGGGTTATAAATAGAAAATCAAATAGGGGTAATGCAGGAGTAGGTTTAATAATGAATAAAACAATAGGAATGCGGGTAAGCTACTACAAACAGCACAGCGAACGCATTGTTGTGGCCAAGATAAACACGAAGCCCACGCCTACCACAGTAGTACAAGTCTATATGCCAACTAGCTCTGCAGATGACGAAGAAATTGAAGAAATGTATGATGAAATAAATGAAATTATTCAGATAGTGAAGGGAAAGGAAAATTTAATGGTCATGGGTGACTGGAATTCGGTAGTAGGAAAAGGGAGAGAAGGAAACGTAGTAGGTGAATATGGATTGGGGGTAAGAAATAAAGGAGGAAGCCGCCTGGTGGAATTTTGCACAGAGCACAACTTAATCATAGCTAACACTTGGTTCAAGAATCATAAAAGAAGGTTGTATACATGGAAGAAGCCTGGAGATACTAAAAGGTATCAGATAGATTATACGAGTATAATGTTAATACAGAGATTTAGAAACCAAGTTTTAAATTGTAAGACATTTCCAGGGGCAGATGTGGACTCCGACCACAATCTATTGGTTATGAACTGTAGATTAAAACTGAAGAAACTGCAAAAGGTGGGAATTTAAGGAGGTGGAACCTGGATAAACTGACTAAACCAGAGGTTGTAGAGAGTTTCAGGGAGAGCATAAGGGAACAATTGGCAAGAATGGGGGAAAGAAATACAGTAGAAGAAGAATGGGTAGCTTTGAGGGATGAAATAGTGAAGGCAGCAGAGGATCAAGTAGGTAAAAAGACGAGGGCTAGTAGAAATCCTTGGGTGACAGAAGATATATTGAATTTAATTGAAAAAAAGAGAAAATATAAAAATGCTGTAAATGAAGCAGGCAAAAAGGAACACAAACGTCTCAAAAATGAGATCGACAGGAAGTGCAAAATGGCTAAGCAGTCATGGCTAGAGGACAAATGTAAGGATGTAGAGGCTTAGCTCACTAGGGATAAGATAGATACTGCCTACAGGAAAGTTAAAGAGACCTTTGGAGAAAAGAGAACGACTTGTATGAATATCAAGAGCTCAGATGGGAACCCAGTTCTAAGCAAAGAAGGGAAAGCAGAAATGTGGAAGCAGTATATAGAGGTCTATACAAGGGCGATGTACTTCAGGGCAATGTTATAGAATGGAAGAGGATGTAGATGAAGATGAAATGGGAGATATGATACTGCGTGACGAGTTTGATAGAGCACTGAAAGACCTAAGTCGAAACAAGGCCCCGGGAGTAGACAACATATCATCAGAACTACCGACAGCCTCGGGAGAGCCAGGCAAAGGTCCCAAGTTCGAGTCTCGCTCCGGCACACAGTTTTAATCTGCCAGGAAGTTTCATATCAGCGCACACTCCGCTGCAGAGTGAAAATCTCATTCTGGAAACATCCCCCAGGCTGTGGCTAAGCCATGTCTCCGCAATATCCTTTCTTTCAGGAGCGCTAGTTCTGCAAGGTTCGCAGGAGAGCTTCTGTAAAGTTTGGAAGGTAGGAGGCGAGGTACTGGCAGAAGTAAAGCTGTGAGGACGGGGCGTGAGTCGTGCTTGGGTAGCTCAGTTGGTAGAGCACTTGCCCACGAAAGGCAAAGGTCCTGAGCTCGAGTCTCGGTCTGGCACACAGTTTTAATCTGCCAGGAAGTTTCAAGTGCCATAGTGTTAAGCGCTCCTAAAAAGCACTGAAGCTCATACAATTCCAGGCAGAGAAAGCTGGTTAAAACCTAAAGCTGACAGACGTGATAAATTTGGGGAGAATTTAAGTATGTACCAAAAGGATAGAGAAATGGTACATGAAGGTAATGTATTTGTCACAGCAGACAAGAAACTCAAACCCACTGAGATAGAAACTGAGGCTCCATGTGAGATTGTTTGGCCAAGACATTGTATCAACTGTGGTCACAAAATTATAATAGGATCCTTCTGTTGTCCACGAGACTCATTTCCTGATGTAATCTAAAACTTTAAGAGAAACCCTCACTTCACTTGTATGTAAGTGGCCTAATCATAGTGTAATCATTAGCCGGCCGGGGTGGCCGTGCGGTTCTAGGCACTACAGTCTGGCACTGCGTGACCGCTACGGTTTCAGGTTCGAATCCTGCCTTGGGCATGGATGTGTGTGATGCCCTTAGGTTAGTTAGGTTTAATTAGTTCTAAGTTCTAGGGGACTAATGACCATAGCAGTTAAGTCCCATAGTGCTCAGAGCCACTTTTGTAATCATTAGAGGAGACTTCAATCAATCAACAGTCAGGTGACATAATTATAGTTTTGTTAATGATGGGCAGGATAATACATTCTTTAAAACATTACTAATTGGCTTTCTGAAAACTATCCAGAACACAAAGTTTGGAACATTTATGATGGAGATATATTAGATCAAACGGCAACAAACAGACCTGACCTTTTTGAGGAAGTCCCTCAAACAAAAACTGTGGCAAGTAATTGAAAGAAAGCAAGGGTCACATAAGTTTACAAGAAGGGTAGCAGAAGTGATCCACAAATCTAGGTTTCCCAAGGAAATATGTTGAGTCCCTTGCTGTTCATGTTGAATATTAATGACCTTGTAGACAATATTAATAGTAACCTCAGACTTTTCGCGATGAATGAAGCTACAAAAATATTCAATTAGACCATGATAATATTTCAAAGTGGTGTAAGGATTGGCAACTTGCTTTAAATGTTCAGAATTGTAAAATTGTGCACTTTACAAAACAAAAAAATTGTATGCTACGAATGCATCAGTGAGTCACAGTCATAATTGGAAAACTCATATTAAAATCTGGGTGTAACACTTATTAGTGATCACACGGGCTCAGCCATGGGCAAAGCAGGTAGTAAACTTCGATATATTGGTAGAATACCAGGGAAATACAATCAGTGTACAAGCTTACAACTCACTTGTGCAAATCACCTTATAAGTGTGTGGGACCAGTACCAAATAGAACAGGGGATATTGAAGGTATACATGAAGGGGCAGTATAAATGGGCACAGGCTTGATTGATCCATTGAACAGTGTCACAAAGATGGTGAAAGGACTGGTGGACATTTGGAGATAGACGGAAATTATCCTGAGAAAGTCTACCAACAAAGTTTCAAGAACAGGCTTTAAATGATGGCTCTACTGTGAGGACAAGACTGGATTAATTATGAAACGCACAAGGACAGCTAAACAATCGTTCTTCCCACACTCTATACATAAATGGAGTGGAAAAAAGTCCTAATAACTGGCACAATGATGTTTACCCTCTACCATGTAATTCACTGTGGTTCATGGAGTGTAGATGCGGATGTAGATGTGTAGCTCTCTACCACTGATATGACAACTTCTTGCACATCCTGGGATAATAGATGTGTCTGGCATCTGGAAAATGTTATTTAAACCACATGTATTGTAAAAATGAATGTATTTATGTCTGTATGTATGCTCGTATATATGTATGTTCTACATCTCCTCCTAAATTACAGGAATGCTTTCACACAAGATTGCTACCCATATCCCTTATTGTCAGGCAACAATTGCGAAGGAGTAAGAGCCACATATCATAGTTCAGGAGATATGACATAACCAATGAATTCATGAAAAACTACTACTACATCATGCATGAGACCTGACTTTATTACTTCTGTGCTATTAACCCTATTCCAATAAAATTCGCAGATAGTATCAACATATACCAGTAAACGCATGTACAAAATTTTATCGTGATACCTGATATATTTCAAGGGATATGACATCACAAACACTGACCTGCATGAAAACTGCCTCATCATGCATGATGTTGAAATTTATTACATCTTTGCTGATAACTCTATTCGCAAAATATATCGTAGGAAGTATCCACAGATGCTGCTGAATGTACCTATCCAAACATAGGATTGTATGACATATAGTTCAAGAGATATGATGTCATAAACACTGAAAAAATGCCACCTCATGCATGACATATTAATTTATTTGCATCCAATTTCCTAGCCACTACCCAAAGGAGACAGACCCACACAGGGGGAGGAGGAGGTGTATAGAGAGAGGGGGAGGAGGAAATGAACAGAGAAAGGAAAAATGATGAGATGGTCAGAGTGAGGGAGAAGTGGAGCTGGACAGAGAGAGGGGAGAGGAGGACATGGACAGAGAGAGTTAAGAGGAGAAGATGGACAGAGAGAGGGAGGATGGATAGATAGAGGGGGAAAGGGAAAATGAACTGACAGGATTGGAATACATAACCTGGGCAATATGGCTGCTCAGCTAGTTGATAGTAATATACATTTACCATAAATAACACAAAACTTTTTACATCTGTGCAATTTATTATGTATCTTCACACTCTTATGTGATCTTTAAATATTGTTCCTTTAATACCAAATCAGTTTGAAAACTCGCCTTTACGTACAGGCCAGCAGTCTTTCAACAGCCAGTGGAAACATTTTTCCAAATGCATGTCTTACAACAACTGAAGTCAGAAAGTAAACAATTTGTATTTCCATTAACACTGCATCAGCAGTAAGCTGCTTTCACAGTGTTGCTACTTATCATACCTCTCATTTGTGTAAAGTCAACTGTGATATTACATCACATCTGAAACTTCCCTCCAAGCAGATATATCGCCAAAATCATATCAAGTACCACAATAATCTTCACTGAATCATGAAGTCAATGATACACGATTGGTAGTCTTACAAAAAGTCGAAATTTAGTCTCAGCATTAGGAAAGTAGAGATAGTATTAACTGAATTTGTAGCAGGGAAAAAGAAACATAAGGTGAATGTTATCGATAAAGTTCCTAAGATGAATTCTATTCACTGCAGATGAGTGGAAATTAGAAAGCATTTGTCACAAACATTCTATGACATGAATTATGGGAATGGCCTATTTGTTCAGTTAAAATGGCAGGAAATTCGAAAACGGAGTAGCCAATATCAAAAGGACAGGAAAAATGTCAAGATAAACTAGTCTACTTATCATATCAAAAAATGAGGCAGAAATTAAGAGAATTGCGTCACTTTCACACTTCACTGCAGTTGTGGTGACTTGGTATCATCTATTATGCAATTTCTATAAACTGATCTATGTCAACAGTGATCATACACCTATTCATAGTATCCATCATATTATCTCTGCATTTAAAGTGTGTTTGAGGCAACTACTATAATTTTAAGAGACGTCATAATTGCTATTAATTAGACACACTTACTCACATGATACTATTTGTTTTGTTTCATTAATAATCCAAGAAGACGCTTATTATGTTTGGATAATGTCTCGAAAACGTAGAGACAAATCTGTAGAAATATGACCTGAATACTGCTTATCTATCAGACTATGAACGAAAGTGTCAGTTACAGACAAACTCAGAGGAGTTTCTGAAAATCCCATACACATAAATATTCTCTTTAAATATGTGAATTTTTTTGTTTAGTTCTTTCGTTGGTGTTGGAGAACAGATGGTAGGTCTTAATTAAATCCATAGCCATCTTCTTGGTGAATGAAATAAATATTTTACTTTAATTGACATATAGTATTATAAGAGATTAAGAAGAAATATTTGCAGATCACAGATATGTAAGATAAAGGCCGACTCACACTTGGCAAAATGGAATGTTGTGTCACATCACACTCCACAATGAATTTCAACTGGCAACGTTCACCCAAGCTATCAACTGGACAGAACATTACATAATATCACGTCACTATCAAGGTTTCTTGGGAAGAAAGTTTTACGTCGACGTTGGTGGAGGGAAGTGTGTCATCATCTGCTAACATTGGAAATTAGTGTATTTTCGAAACTCGGTCTCATGTTAAGCATAGTGGATTTTGTGCTCTTGTGTCTTTGTAATCAAATTTTTTTTTATTGTTTTGTTTTGTTTTTCTGTCAGGGTGTGAATATTCCATGGCTATTCAAATGTTGTTTCAACAATACTTTTATCAAACTAATTTGTTGATATTCTGTTGGCTAACCTGAGCAATGCATTTGGCTCTATGAGTCATAAGAATCTAATAAATAAACCACACAATTGTTGCATTACAGTGACATAACTTTCTCTTATGGAATCTTAGCTTAGTAATAGAAAACTAAGAAAAGCTTTAATAATTTGTGTAGTAGACTTCTGAAAATTTCAGTGGATATCCCCCAATATTCTTCTCTTGAATATTTATCATTTAAAATTCGTGTGAATATCTATTATCATGTCATGTAAATCCTTTCTTTATGCTGATGATATTACATTCACTATCACTAGCAATGACTTACAACTCTGATGAGCAGAGGCAGTCTTAGATCATCCAGTACTTTTTAAAAAGCTGAAGAGTTAGGTACAGATCATTATAAAATTGTAAATGTAATTGGTGATGCATACAGTTAAGACACATACTGTGTATTCAATGAACTACTGGGTGAACACTTAAGAGTTTAAGGCGAAATTCAGTCAGCACATAGACTCTGTAGATTACGAGCTATATATTTACTAAACAAACTCTGTGTTTGTGTGAATAAGAACACTTTGTAAAAGTCTTTTTATGGATGTTGTCATAGTCATCATACTTACTACCTATATGAACCAGCTTATCCCAAGAAAAAGAATTATTTTTTTGGTAAAAAAGGACTGTCAAGTGCATGGAAGAAATAGACGGCACTGATGGAATTAATTACAACAGTTACCTCATTACTGATATTCAGCAGCCTATTTTACATAAAAGAAAACAAAGTTAAAATATTACAGCAGTCAGTTTATATGAACATTACATGTTGTTGTTGTTGTTATGGTCTTCAGTCCAGAGACTGGCTTGATGCAGCTCGCTATGCTACTCTATCTTGTGCAAGTCTCTTCATCTCTGAATAACTACTTCAACTTACCTTTGAATCTGCTTAGCGTATTTATCTCTTGGTCTCACTCGACGATTTTTATGCTCCTCGCTTCCCACCAGTACTAAATTGGTGAGCCCTTGATGGTTCAGAACGTGTCCTACCACCTGATCTCTTCTTATTGTCAAGTTGTGCCACAAATTCCTCTTCTTCCCAATTCTGTTAATACCTTCTCATTAATTAAATGATCTACCCATATATTATTGAGCATTCTTCTGTAGCACTACATTTCTAAAACTCTTCTTGTCTAAACTGTTTATCATGCATGTTTCACTTCCATACATGGCTACAGCCCATGCAAATGCTTTCAGAAAAGACTTCCTGGCACTTAAATCTATACTCGACGTTAACAAATTTCTCTTTGTCGGAAACGCTTTCCTTTGCCATAGCCAGTCTACATTTTATATCCTCTCTACTCTGACCGTCATCAACTATTTTGCTCCCCAAATAACAGAACTCATTTACTACTGTAAGTGTCTCATTTCCTAATCTAATTCTCTCAGCATCACCCGACTTAATTCGACTATATTCCATTATCCTCGTTTTGCTTTTGTTGATGTTCATCTTATATCCCCCTTTCAAGGCACTATCCATTCCGTTCAGCTGCTCTTCCAGGTCCTTTGCTGTCTCTGACAGAACTACAATGTCATGGGCAAACCTCAAAGTATTTATTCCTTCTCCATGGATTTTAATTCTTACTCCAAAATTTTCTTTTGTTTCCTTTACTGCTTGCTCAATATACAGATTGAATAACATTGGGGATAGGCTACGACTCTGTCTCACTCCCTTCTCAACCACTTCTTCCCTCTCATGTCCCTCGACTTTTATGACTGCCATCTGGTTTCTGTACAGATTGTAAGTAGTCGCCACTCCTTGTGTTTTACCTCTGCCACCTTCAAAATTTCAAAGAGTATTCCAGTCAACTTTGTCAAAAGCTTTCTCTAAGTCTACAAATGTTAGAAACGTGGGTTTGCCTTTCCTTAATCTATCTTCTAAGATAAGTCGTGGGGTGAGTATTGCCTCACGTGTTCCTACATTTCTATGGAATCCAAATTGATCTTCCCCTAGGTCGGCTTCTATCAGTTTTTCCATTCGTCTGTGAAGAATTTGCGTCAGTATTTTGCTTATTTGACTTATTAAACTGATAGTTCGGTAATTTTCACACCTGTCAACACCTGCTTTGTATGGGATTGGAATTATTATATTCTTCTTGAAGTCTGAGTGTATTTCGCCTGTCTCATACATCTTGCTCACCAGATGGTAGAGTTTTATTAGGCCTGGCTCTCCCAAGGCTGTCAGTAGTTGTAATGGAATGCTGTCTACTCCCAGGGCCTTGTTTAGACTTAGGTCAAATTCTTCACGCATTTCGTCTTCATCTACATCCTCTTCCATTTTCATAATATTGTCCTCAAGTACATCGCCCTTGTATAGACCCTCCATACACACCTTACACCTTTCTGCTTTCCCTTCTTTGCTTAGGATGGGTTTTTCTGAGCTGTTGATATTCATACAGGTGGTTTTCTTTTCTCCAAAGGTCTCTTTAATTTTCCTCTAGACAGTACTATCTTACCCTTAGTGATACATCCTTCTACATCCTTACATTTGTCCTCTAGCTATCCCTGCTTAGCAATTTTGCATTTCCTGTCGATCTCATTTTTGAGACATTTGTATTCCTTTTCGCCTACTTCATTTACTGCATTTTTATATTTTCTCATTTCATCAATTAAATTCAATATCTCTTCTGTTACCCAGGGCTTTCTACTAGCTCTCTTCTCTTTACCTACTTGATCCTCCTCTGTCTTCACTATTTCATCGCTCAAAGCTCCCCATTTTTCTTCTACTGTATTTCTTTCCCCTGTTCTTGTCAATCGATCTTTAATACTCTCTCTGAAACTCTCTGCTTCTTTCAGTTTATCCAGGTCCCATCTCCTTACAATCCTACCTTTTTGCAGTTTCTTCAGTTTCAATCTACAGTTCATAACCAATAAATTGTGGCTAGAGTCCGGAACTGCCCCTGGAAATTCTTACAATTTATCAGCTGGTTCCTAAATCTCTGTGTTACCATTATATAATATATCTTAATCATTACAGTGCCTCCAGGCCTCTTCCATGACTACAACCTTCTTTCATGATTCTTAAACAAAGAGTTAGCTATGATTAAGTTTTGGTCTGTGCTAAATTCTACCAGGTGGCTTCCCCTTCATTCCTTACCCCCAGTCCATATTCAACTACTACTTTTCCTTCTCTTCGTTCTCCAGTCCTCCATTACTACTAAACTGTCATCCCCCTTAACTATCTGAATAACTTCTTTCATCAGATCATACATTTCTTCAATCTCTAAATCGTCTGTGGAGTAGTTGGCATATAAACTTGCACTACTGTGGATGGCGAGGGCTTCGTGTCTATATTGACTAAAATAATCTATGCCATTTGTAGTAGTTTATCTGCATTCTTACTGTTATTTGATTTTGCATTTATAACACTGCACTCACCTGACCATAAGTCGTATTCCTTCAGTAATTCCCACTACATCTAACTTCATCCTATGCATTTCGCTTTTTAAATTTTGTAACCTACCTGCCTGATTAAGGGACCTGACATTATACACTCTGATCCACAGAATGGCAGTTTTGGTTCTCCTGATGACGATATCCTCCTGAGTAGTCTCGCCTGGAGATCTGAATGGGGGACTATTTTACCTCCAGAATATTTTACACAAAAGGAGCCATCATCATTTAACCATACAGTAAAGCTGCATGCCCTCAGGGAAAACTATGGCTGTAATTTCCCCTTGCTTTCAGCTGTTTGCAGTACGAGCACAGCAAGACCATTTTGGTTGATGTTACAAGGCCAGATCAGTCAATCGTCGAGACTGTTGTCCCTGCAACAACTGCAAAGGCTGCTGCCCCTCTTCAGGAACGACACGTTTGTCTGGTCTCTCAAAAAATACCCCTCCATTGTGGTTGCACCTACGGTACAGCTATCTGTATGGTAAAAACACGCAATCTTCCCCACCAATGACTAGGTCCATGGCTCATGGAAGGAACTAACATTACATATCACATACAAATGATTGGGTAGTAGATTAGACTTAGACTTAGCAAGACACTCAGAATGTATACTTACCTAGGAACATAAATTTTCACTATTATATCTTAGCAAGCACACAGATTGTCATTTGTGCCTTTCAGTAATGTCATACAAATCTGGGTGAAGAGAAACAACTTTTATAATATAGATGTTCACAAATTCTTAATAAGTAAGTTCTCAGCCGGCCATTTACAGGTTGATAACTGACTTGTTTGTAAATCTGTATGTTTTTATTATTATATCTATTACTGTGACTGTTACCTAACTTATTTTATTTGCTCACTTTCACTTAATTTGTTAAACCTATGGTGAGACTGGTACTAGTACAGTAGTAAAATACAAATGTATAGACAAAAATTATCCCTACTTCAGTCATGGTGACCATTCCAAAGAACAGAAAGTACAGGGAACAGCTTTGAATTCTTACTGTTTTGCAGGGTAGACCTTTTTGTTGTCTAAGTATTGCAAAATGAGACCAATGTTTTATTATAAATTCTAATTATATGTCTTCTAAAATAAAATAAAAATTACAAGGATCAATTTAACTCATTGAACAACTACAGCAAATAATCACAAGAATAATAAACTATCATGGAATTTAAGAAACAACAAAATGTACAGAAGATAGCAATAAAAAGGAATGTAGTGAGAAGATGTTAACATTGGATTGTTAATGCAACCAACTACAATAATTACATGATCTCATAACATCAGCATGTTAATAATTAATACAGAAACCTATCCAGAAGCTCTTGAAGTGATTTAATACTGAAATTATGTTCTGTTCTTTTGAAGTATTCTGTCTTAGGGCACTGAATGCTACTTTTGTGTCACATCAATGCAGATTCATCCTTAGTTAAATTTTACTATCAACAATTTCTTGAAAGTTTTGAAGCATTTGCTAGATATACTGAAAATTGTTTATTCTAGGACCACACACAGAAGAAACAGCATCGAAATAATGAATGCTGTCAAAACTTACAAGATAATTAAGATTGTTTTTCATCTTAATGTTGTCTTTGTTTCAGTTTATTGCTTTTTATTTCGACAAGACTTTGTTACAGCATTTGACAATACCTTAAATGCACCACATGACATGTTGGTCTGGAACTCTCTGTAGTTCTGACTATCTAATTTGCATGTTTCTGTGAAGTCAACCTCTAAGCCATGTTCATCCTGCAACATTTATGTGAATAGCACTTTTCAGGTTTCATTGATTAAATTAAATCTTAAACAAGCCTACAAAAATTAATACTATGGCAATATGAGATTTTATTTTTACCATCAACATAAAACAGTAATTCAATATATTTGGCACTTTTTGGAGTTATCATTTCCTTTGCAACTCTACATAATTCTCACAGAAAGAACAGCACATTTAAATCGTCATCATCATCATTTAAGACTGATTATGCCTTTCAGTGTTCAGTCTGGAGCATAGCCCCCCTTATACAGTTCCTCCATGATCCCCTACTCAGTGCCTCAGTGCCTCTTCTGATGTTAAACCTATTACTTCAAAATCATTCTTAACCGAATCCAGGTACCTTCTCCTCGGTCTGCCCCGACTCCTCCTACCCTCTACTGCTGAATCCATGAGTCTCTTGGGTATGAATCCATGAGTCTCTTGGGTAACCTTGCTTCTCCCATGCGTGTAACATGACCCCACCATCTAAGCCTGTTCGCCCTGATTTAAATGCAAAAACAAAACGTTTTGAAGAAAGTGAGCAAATTTTTACAGTATAAAGAAAAATTTCCTCTGAGATGTGTTGTTTACAGTGTTTTTACTGCAATGAATTTTACAGTACAACTTCATGATGCGCTCCATCTTCAGGCCACATGTGGCCCATCGGGACCATCCGACCGCCGTGTCATCCTTGGTGACGATGCGGATAAGAGGGTCGTGTGGTCAGCACACCTGCTCCGCCGGTCGTTATGGTGGTTTTCTTTGACCGGAGTCTCTACTATGCAGTCAAGTAGCCGCTCAATTGGCATCACGAGGCTGAGTGCACCCCAAAAATGGCAACAGCACATGGCGGCACGGATGGTCACCCATCCAAGTGCCGGCCACGCCCGACAGTGCTTAACTTTGGTGATCTGACGGGGACCAGTGTATCCACTGCAGCTAGGCTGTTGCCCACAACTTCATGATGCATAAATTACGTGTACAACTGATCATGTTTAGAATTAATATGGTACCATTATATGAATTACATTAATTGCACAAAGACTGGAGATCATTTACACACACAGACACTACCCAGGGACATCTGTACTTGTTTGCACATTCGATATGTGTGTGTCTGTGTATATACGCACACGTACTGAATGTGCAAACAAGTACAGAACTCCTTGGGTAGTGTCTGTGTGTGTAAATTATCTGCAACTTTTGTGCAATTAATGTAATTCATATGATGATAAAACACACACACACACACACACACACACATATATATATATATATATATATATATATATAAACCTTATCTGCAAATTAAAATACTTCTTCTCTCTCTTGGATGCTTTATATCTGTAGGCAGATTGTCAAAAAATTTTATGACAATGCATTTCACTAATTTTAATTTTCTTTAAAAGTTTGGTCCATTAGAGGATTCTACAGATCATATTTCTCATTTGGTATTGTGTTCATGGAAGTCATAATACCTTTTAGATTTAAAACGATACCTGAGAGTAAATTTCATCAGTGAAGAAATGTACCCTGAGGTGTCAGTTGATATTTCCTACTGCTTAAAAAGGTGTCAACTGTATACACTTGTGAAAATTCCAAATATTTTTCTAATTTTTCTTTTGTATAATTAATATGTTTTCTGTAAACGAGAAGATGCCATATAATGAATGAGTTTGTGATACATGCAAAATATAGTAACTTACTAGTATCTAAGTTTTGTGTGTCAGTATAATGTAATATAATTATATTGCCAAGCTGACTATAACATTATTAAATGAAATTTATTTTTATTGACTTCTACTAACTTTTCAGTACAAAATGGAAGTACAAAAACTGATATTATATTAAAGACAGCATGCTGAATATCTATTTACTGGTCGTATAAAGAGCTCTTCCAACTCACTTCTGAACAGTAAAAACTTTATCAGCACCAGCAGCTTTTGCGGAAAAAATAAAAATATGAACAACTCCCTGCATTTGACTCAGGGCCAATTGACCTTAGATTAACATAGAAAATAATGTGAGATCAAGCTTAACTCGGAAATCCACGTTGTATAAACGTTAATCCCAGATTATACTCTGCTGATGTAGGATCACCTTTGACTGGCGAAAATTTGTGGATAAAGTCAAATTCAAATGTAATCATCAGTTTACAGTGTAGTGACGTTACAAAACAACGCTTTTTTGCGCAAATACAAATTGAAATTATAAAAAAGTGGTTATTAACATGTAAATATGTAACAAAGCCACTCCCACACTGTTGAAGCAAGAAACATTTTTTTTATCTATAAGGTTAAATACATAATGAGTGAAGATAATCATTTATCTCATAACAATTCATGGAGACGTCTCACAATTTATGTGATTATTTTCGAGACATTTTATAGATACACAGCAGCAGACTCAGAAAGGAAAATTCGAAATATTTACCATGAACAATTACATTTATTGATATTGACAACAGCCAACCATGATTGAACAGCTCTTATAAATATACTCTCTCAGGTCTAGTAGCAGCAACTATACAACATAGATTAATTTTTGAGCAATCGAAAACGTGACTAAACAGCTATGGCAACTGATAAAGCACTGATGAATTAAGGAGAAAAAGCAAGCACACGTTAAGTTGTTTAGAAAGCTGTTATTTATCAGGCTACACTTGTACAACTGTTTTAGTAGATCAGATCTTACGTTTTCTCTCATATGAAGAAAGTCAGGTTCAAATTCCAGGTCAAGTCTAGGAATTTTTTTTCATTTGATACTACTGTCTCTGCTGTATTAGCCCTAAAGATAGTTATAACGACACAGCATTCTGAAACCACATAAGTCTTCTGTTTTCTGAGCATTCTGGACCACTATGTTGGGCATGATTTTGTGTGCAAGAAAATTACACGTTGTGAATTATGGTATTTTGTTTCCTTTTGTTAACTTTGCAGATATCTGAGTATTCCTATGTGTCTGCTGAGGATGACATAGGGTGAACTCATTCTTGAAATTAAGTGATTAATCATTTAAGATTAAAAAAATCCTGTGCAGCTTTTAGAACTAAAGTTGAGAGATTACGAATCTGCTGAAATCACGAAATGAAACAAGCCACTGTCTCCTATGTGCATGCTACATACAACATTAAGACTTTGTTCTACAGGAAACTTTCAGATGATGGTGGTAATTTGTTCAAACAGTTGCAGCAACAGCTTGCAGTCTCAAGGCATTGGCCTGCATTGACCAACTGAAGAACTGTGCATCAAATTACAGCAAGCTTTCACTTACTTTAATCACATTTATATGTTTGTGTGAAGCTATTTTATTATTTTTATATAAAGAAAAGTTTTATCTTCCCAGTAACCTTCAAATCGTGAGCTATATATATATATATATATATATATATATATATATATATATATATACACATACATATATATATTTGAATTTACTTATGGCACTGTTGTTGTCTATGCCTATGGTCAGTTTCAAAAATCAAATTAATAATCATATTAATTAATTTAATAACACTGAAACTTGTGAATTGTTGAGGGAGTATGAATGAATTTGATCCCCCGCTGCCTTCACTATTTCATCCCTCAAAGCTACCCATTCTTCTTCTACTGTATTTCTGTCCCCCATTCCTGTCAATTGTTCCCTTATGCTCTCCCTGAAACTCTGTACAACCTCTGGTTTAGTCAGTTTATCCAGGTCCCATCTCCTTAGATTCCCACCTTTTTGCAGTTTCTTCAGTTTTAATCTACAATTCATAACCAATAGATTGTGGTCAGAGTCCACGTCTGCCCCTGGAAATGTCTTACAATTTAAAACCTGGTTCCTAAATCTCTGTCTTACCATTATATAATCTATCTGATACCTTTTAGTATCTCCAGGGTACTTCCATGTATACAACCTTCTTTCATGATTCTTGAACCAAGTGTTAGCTATGATTAAGTTATGCTCTGCGCAAAATTCTACCAGGCGGCTTCCTCTTTCATTTCTCTCCCCCAGTCCAAATTCACCTACTATGTTTCCTTCTCTCCCTTTTCCTACTCTCGAATTCCAGTCACCCATGACTATTAAATTTTCGTCTCCCTTCACTACCTGAATAATTTCTTTTATCTCATCATACATTTCATCAATTTCTTCATCATCTGCAGAGCTAGTTGGCATATAAACTTGTAGTACTGTAGTAGGCATGGGCTTTGTGTCTATCTTGGCCACAATATTGCGTCCACTATGCTGTTTGTAGTAGCTTACCCGCACTCCTATTTTTTTTATTCGTTATTAAACCTACTCCTGCATTACCCCTATTTGATTTTGTATTTATAACCCTGTATTCACCTGACCACAAGTCTTGTTCCTCCTGCCACCGAACTTCACTAATTCCCACTATATCTAACTTTAACCTATCCATTTCCCTTTTTAAATTTTCTAACCTACTTGCCCAATTAAGGGATCTGACATTCCACGCTCCGATCCGTAGAACGCCAGTTTTCTTTCTCCTGATAACGACGTCCTCCTGAGTAGTCCCCGCCCAGAGATCCGAATGTGGGACTATTTTACCTCCGGAATATTTTACCCAAGAGCACGCCATCATCATTTAATCATACAGTAAAGCTACATGCCCTTGGGAAAAATTACGGCTGAAGTTTCCCCTTGCTTTCAGCCGTTCGCAATACCAGAACAGCAAGGCTATTTTGGTTAGTGTTACAAAGCCACGTCAGTCAATCATCCAGACTGTTGCCCCTGCAACTACTGAAAAGGCTGCTGCCCCTCTTCAGGAACCACACGTTTGTCTGTCCTCTCAACAGATACCCCTCTGCTGTGGTTGCACCTATGGTACAGCTCTCTGTACCGTTGAGGCACGCAAGCCTCCCCACCAACAGCAAGGTACATGGTTCATGGGGGGGGGGGGCGATGCATATAGTGACTGTTGAAGACCAGTGCTGTATTGGTTGAGGCGTGAACAATATGATCGGGTGTAAGAGATCACAGGAACTCATATTACTGATAAAAGACATCTACGAGCCTGGAAGTTAGATGAATGGCTATCTGATTGGGACACTAGAAGAACTGCAAGGCAGGTTTACAGCATATTCCCAAGCAATAGAAACAGGCCCCATCTGCTGGACGTCGCCCCTACTCGAAGTATGGTGCACCTATTAAAAAGTCACCGTCCATACCCCAAACATCTGCATCGAGTAGGATGTAGTAAAAGACCAATCTGCGAATGTGGAGAGGAAAGTTCCGCCGATCATGTTGGTTTCAATTGCCTCCCTTTTCAGGTAGAAATGGTTCAAATGGCTCTGAGCACTATGGGACTTAACATCTATGGTCATCAGTCCCCTAGAACTTAGAACTACTTAAACCTAACTAACCTAAGGACACCACACAACACCCAGTCATCACGAGGCAGAGAAAATCCCTGACCCTGCCGGGAACCGAACCCAGGTTTTCAGGTAGAGAGAGACTGGAGACAATCAGACTGTGGCCTACAAAAATTGTAAGTGACCAAATCTTGCGGACTATAGTCAGTATCATTGTGCATCGAATGTCTAAAAGGAAACTGCTTAACTTACTTTCAGTCTATAAGATGAAGTGGACGCTCTGAATATCAAAATAATATCAGCAGATCTTAAGAAGCGTTTCCTCCATTTTGTATAACGACAGGCATATATATAAGAGATATTATAACAAATGAAATAAAAATGCTATACCCTCCCATACGGGTGTGTGTCGGCCTTAGGACTGCCAAGGCAGGCACATACCAATATAGAATAATGTTGGAAAAAATAGTTTTAGAACTAGGTGCAGTTGTAGTTAGTCGGCAAACCTGGAGTTATTCCGAGGCTGCATATAACACATCTAGTAATATAACCTGGAAGTTTTCACTTGGAACTTGACTTAATTCCTCTTATTTTGTAGTATTTTTTAATCGAATCTTATTTTCAATATTGTTTTATTTTTTCATTAATATTATCAATGGTTGCTGTTAACATAACTTAGTTCTTTTATACATAAAACAAATCATTGTGTGTCACCATGATTATTGGATATGTATGACCAATTACAGTTTCCATATAAAAGGTCTAAAATTCGTGGCAATAAATTTAACTATATCGAATCTCCGTCACACCCCTTTCTTTCTTCCAAAATAAGATACCCCGTCAAGTGGTGGGAAGAGATTATACTGAAGTTTGCTGTTCTCCTCACACAATGCACGTCTTTGCCACACTCGAATAAACGTTTGTTTGGGTTGGAGGAAGTTTTCAGTAGCATTTGGAAAACCAAACCGACGTTCCCGCCGATACTGGACCTTTCCCTCCTCTACCATGAGGTACACAAAGTTCCGCATTCTGGCCCTAGACTGGTCATTCGGGTCCCTCCTCTACCATGAGGTACACAAAGTTCCACATTCTGGCCCTAGACTGGTCATTCGGGCCCAACCGATTGCCGAGTCATCCTGTGCCAGTGGCGTCACTGGATGCCGTATGGAGGGGCATGTGGTCAGCACACTACTCTCCCATCATTGTCGGCTTTCTTGAACTTGGAACCTCTGCTAATCGGTCGCGTAGCTCCTCAGCTGACCTCACCACTTGGAGTGCATCCCATGCCAGTCCTCCAGCAAACGAAATATCCCAAGCTTTACCAGGAATCAGATCTGGGTACCGCACAAGGCAGTCAAATGCTGTAAGCACTCAGCTATGGAGGCAGACATTCCTCTTCCATCCTGATGCGTTAAGTCCCAATAATCCATACAATCAACTGGTGACGCACAAAGAATATGGAATAAAGGAGCTCAAATGAAATAAAGCCCTTAACTTTATCCATTTTCCTTCCAATCAACTTTAGACGCCACCAGTACGATACAATTCATCGATCTATATGGAAGGGGCTTTCAGCAAGAGTATGCAATATCCCCGCATTTTTCACAGTGATAACTCAACATGTGACGCTATGCACAGCCCTTATGTATCCTTCCAATCTGGTAACAACGCTAAACATGAACAATGCTAATGCCACAGAGAATTGCAGATCTACTTATTTACATACTCGCTGCGAGTATGTATGAGTAAAAAGTTATATTGACATCCAACCATGTCTTCGGGCGCTTAACGTTTTTTGTCGGGAAGTATATTTTATGGAAGAAAATACGCAGTGTCTCCCACTTCCGTTGGGACCGTGGCTATGAAAAATATGATACGAACTATTTTCAGAAAATCATTGTATTTTTAAAATAGTCTGCCCCTGAATCAATACACAGCTGAAATCGCGTTGAAAATGTTTTGAAACAGTCACTGTAGTCCTATTTTAAGAATTGATTTGGTACTGCGATAAAGATTTCTTGAATGTCCTTAACTGTGTCGTATCGGTGTCCTTTCATTGCCAACTTCAATTTGGGGAACAAGCAGAAGTTGGCCGGGGGCAAATTCGACGAATACGGTGGATGATCCAGGACTATGGTCTCTTTGCTCGACAAAAACTCGCACACCATCTTCTCTCTGTGGGGTGGGGTGTTGTCGTAAAGGGCGACCAGGAACCTGCCTTTTGGTATTTCGGTTAAATTCGACGCATTTCCCCCACAAACACAAAACTTAACACAAAACTTGATGGTGCCTCGTTGCTCCACGGCCATTTTCCAATGAGTATCAGATAAGTATTGTTACATTCGCGACTAGGGTGCCTGCTGCAGCTGTGCTGGCTGTCGTTCACCACGAGATGGTATTTCATTTTGGAATTTCACACAAGCATTTCTAGCTGAATTGGGACGCACTGTGCATATAGTGTGTGATACAAAAATGATGTTGATTTATTCGTAGATGAATGTTACGTTGTTAAACTTTTTACAATGAAATATGATGCTTCCCATACATGATTGAAATAACACTACAGCAGAGACTGAGATCAGCTTAACTCGCATTCGCAAGTCTATTATAAAGTGAACATACCTTTTAGTAAAATGTAGTAATGCAGGTAACTATTTTTATCTCCTGTTACCCCAAACCCCCTCCTCACTCTTCCCTCTCAATGTGTCCTATCAACCGGTCCCTTATTTTCGTCAAATTGTGTTATAAGTTCAGTCCAGTATCTCATCATCAGTTATGCCATCTATCCATCTAAATCTCCACCATTCTTCTGGAGCACCACATTTCAGAAGCCTGTATTATTTTCTTGTCTGAACAGTTTATCGCCCACACTTCACTTCTGTACAAAACTACACTCCAGACAAATACGTTCAGAAAAAACTTCCGAACACTTAAATTTGCATTCGCTATTAATAAATTCCTCCTTTCGAGAAGTACCTTTCTTTATACAGTCTGGTTGCATTTCATATCTTGTTTACTTCGGCTATCAACATTATTTTCCTGTCCAAATAGCGAAACTCATCTACTACTTTTAATGTCTCATTTTCTAATCCAATTCTCTCAGCATCGCATGATTTAATTCGACTACATTCCATTATCCTTCTTTTGCTTTTGTTGGCGTTCATTTGGTAATCTCTATTCAATACTTCATCCATTCCCATTAACTACTCTTCCAAGTCCTTTGTCTTCTCTAACAGAATACACTGTCATTGGCAAAAAGTCTATGTTTTTATTTTTGTTCCCTGAACTTTAATTCCTTCTCCAAATTTTTCTTTGATTTTCTTTACTACTCAATGTACAGACTGAATGACATTGGAAATGGTCTACAACCCTGCCTCACTCCCTTCTCAACCATTGCTTCGTTTTCATGTCCCTCGACTCTTTATAACTGCCATCTCGTTTCTGTACAAATTGTAAATAACCTTTCATTCCCTGTGTTTTATCCCTGCTTCCTTCAGAATTTCAAGGAGCGTAGTCCACTCAACATTGTCAAAAGCTTTCTCTAAGTCTACGAATGCTAGTAACGTAGGTTTGCCTTCCCTTAACCTATCTTTTAAGGTAAGTCGCAGGGTCAACATTGCCTCGCGTTTTCCAACAAACTTATCTTCCCCGAAGTCGGCTTCTATCAGTTTTTTCCTTTTCTGTAAGGAATTCGTGTTAGTATTTTGCAACTGTGGTTCAAATGGCTCTGAGCACTATGCGACTTAACTTCTGAGGTCATCAGCCGCCTAGAACTTAGAACTAATTAAACCTAACTAACCTAAGGACATCACACACATCCATGCCCGAGGCAGGATTCGAATCTGCGACCGTAGTGGTCGCTCGGTTCCAGACTGAAGCGCCTAGAACCGCACGGCCACTCCGGCCGGCTTGCAACTGTGACTTATTAAACTGATAGTTCGCTAATTTTCATGCCTGTCAACACCTGCTTTCTTTGGAACTGGAATTATTACACTATTCTTGAAATCTGAGCGTATTTCGCCTGTCTCATACATCTTGATCACCAGATGGATGAGTTTTGCCATGGCTTGGTCTCCCAAGGATCTCCATAATTCTGAGAGAATGTTGAATACATCACATCCCTTTCTTCGGCTTGCGTTTTTCAGAGCTCTGTCAAATTATTCTCGCAGTACTATACTCCAATCTCATCTGGTGCCTCTTTCTTTCACTGTAATACTATCTTAAAGTTTCGTTCCGTTGTGGAACCCCTCTGTAGGGCACAGCTTGGCTACTCCATTCACGGGGCTGACCAGCCTGAAATAGGAAACGTTGGAACAGTGCACTAGTTCCTTACACAGTCAAGGCCGCTTCGTTTGCAGTGTGCGCCAGTATCTCTGTGTCGCTGCATGTGCTTGTAGTATTGACAGGACAGAAGAACAAACTTTAGAGGAAAACACATTGTGATGGATTATTGTCGTAGTTAAAGAATGGTTCAAATGGCTCTGAGCACTATGGGACTCAACTTCTGAGGTCATTAGTCCCCTAGAACTTAGAACTAGTTAAACCTAACTAACCTAAGGACATCACACACATCCATGCCCGAGGCAGGATTCGAACCTGCGACCGTAGCGGTCTCGCTGTTCCAGACTGCAGAGTCTAGAACCGCACGGCCACTTCGGCCGGCAGTTAAAGAATACAACATAACAAATTAAGGTGTACCATACACAACAACGTGAAATTTTAAACTCTTGATGTTATCTGCATAAGAATACAGGTTATGCAGTGTGTGTGTCAACAAACATTGCTGGTTTTTTCACAAAGTTCTGATTTGGCGCGTATTTCGAAATGTCTGTACTTGGGGCTATTTCGCTCTTTACATGTGGGGCTATTTCCGCTCAGTCAAATTATTAGTTTAATCGATGTTTAAAGCGAAATTCTAGAGACCATGTTTTCTTGGTTTCTTTTCTGATGGTCCTTACATGCAAAAGGAGAAAACGAAGTGCTTCATGGTCCGGGGAAGAAATGAAACACGCAGTAACAAGTGATATAGGTGGCGACGTGAGTATGAGAGGATCTGCTGCGTTGTTCAAAATGCCTTACTCGACACTTAGTGATCGTGTAACTATTTCAAAACATGATTCGGCAATGGGAGAAAAGAAACCTCATGGACCAGTTAGTCATCCGATTGTATTTAGCTCAGAAGAAGAGGATGATTTAAGTTCTGGATTGAAAGACTTAGGTGCAAGGGGTTTTGGCTGCATTTCTGAATAAATTCGAAGAGCACCATTCACGTACGCAATGACTAATAGCATCAAGCATCCCTGGGGCATGAAACACTTGATTGCAAGTGAAGACTGGTTTACTGGTTTATGAAGAGGCGTAACCACAAGGCTTGTCAAAAGCTAGATCGAAGGGAATGGATGAGCAGGCTGCGACTGCATTTTTCGATGTGTATCGGAATTTGTCTGAGCAGACTCGAGTTTCTGGTAAGCCCCGTCTCATCTTCAATGTTGACAAGACGGGTTTGCCGCTTAATAATTCCTCACCTAAAATAGTGACAGCAAAAGATACTAGGGAAGTAGTGAAGATAACAAACATGGAGTGCGGGGGGGGGGGGGGGGGATGTCACTATTTTAGCTTGCTGCAGTCCTAGTGGCGTTTTTATTCCTTCCTTTGCTATCTTCAAAGGTGGTCGATTTAGAGAGATGTACAAACATCCCCTACCAGTGGGTTCAGAAGCCACCATGTCTGATTCTGGGTATGTGAGCGAAGATGTTTTCCTACAGTGACTCCAACACTTTCAGAAACACAGGTCATCTGGAAAGTGTCTTCTAGTTGTTCTAATAAGTTTTTTTCTGTAGAGGCATCTGTTGGTAAAGTGAGAACTACTTACTGTATAACGAGCGACCTAAGGACCATTTTACAGGTCCTTGGCTCTCTAGCCTGTTGGTGCGGTACAGAGATCGAACTAAGGTCGAATCTTCAGTCCAACCATCTGCTGATTACGCTAATTACTCGTTCTCTAAAGAGCAACAATTTGCTGATGACAGGAGCAAGTAGGATGAAAAGATGAACTTGCTTTTATTTACTTTTTCAGAGCTTGTAGGATAGTATTTAGGGTATAAAACTCAAATTCGATAAATAAGAATTCTTATTTTGTCATTTATATTTTGTAAGCAAATGTTGGTTTTTATTTATTTATAGAGAAATATGCTGTCTACTCGTTCCAATATTTCATGGCAAATGATATATAGCTGCAGATCAAAGTCACGAATATGGCTGGTAAGCCACTCCTTAAACGAATTTTTGGAAGTCACTAAGGCAAACATAGTTGCAGAATGAGTGGGGGGGGGGGGGGGCTCGGGATAGGAGATGCTTCATGCAAAAGAAGGGGGCACGGGAGGACTCTCCTCTTCTCTTCCCTCCTCTCCCCCTCCCCTCCTCCTCCTCTAGCCTGCCCTCCCCATCCCACCCCTCCCCTCCCTGACCTCAGCAAGTGTTAGAATGTCATGATTCCTGGAATAACCTTGGAGATAAGAAAGTGCTGATGCTGACATCAGCGAAATACGACAAACACGATTCGGTCATTCGGTGGTAGCTGAAAATGCTGACTTAACCCTTTTAGGGGGAGTGAGGGATATATCCATCCACGCTCTGCTATTTCACAGTGGTTTGAACTGATATAACCGTCCACTGCGTTCTGTGGCTAGTAGCTAGTGGCAATGACGAATTATCGGCCTTTCGTTGAAACTGTGGTATTAATTGAGCTTTGTCCGCTGGACTCCAACTCTGTTCAGTTCACACAGCGTACTCTGGGCTGGTTATAACATTTTCGCTTCAAATGTGTATCGACAGTATGCATCCTGTGAAGCAGCCGCAAAAGCGCGCCTTTTTTTCGTGTCTGTTTACCGGAGCGTTAGCGAGTGATCTTTTCCAATGGGGAAAAGAAGTCGCTTATCGGATTCGGAGATAGAGTAACTCCTTTTAGAAAGTGATGACAATTTCAGTGACAGCGCTGAAAGTTTTCAAGATATGGATGTGGAGGTTTGTGCAAGTAACTTCGATGCAGAAACATCTATGACCCGAACTATTTGAAACAGTTAACGCAGAACAGGGAATCAGCGATCATAAAGCGGTTACTGCATCGATGATTTCAGCCGTAAATAGAAATATTAAAAAAGGTAGGAAGATTTTTCTGTTTAGCAGAAGTGACAAAAAGCAGATTTCAGAGTACTTGACAGCTCAACACCGAAGTTTTGTCTCAAGTACGGATAGTGTTGAGGATCAGTGGACAAAGTTCAAAACCATTGCACAGTATGCATTGGATGAGTATGTGCCAAGCAAGGTCGTAAGAGATGGAAAAGAGCCACCGTGGTACAACAACCGAGTTAGAAAACTGCTGCGGAAGCAAAGGGAACTTCACAGCAAACATAAACATAGCCAAAGCCTTCCAGACAAATAAAAATTACGCGAAGCGAAATGTAGTGTGAGGAGAGCTATGCGAGAGGCGTTCAACGAATTCGAAAGTAAAGTTCTATGTACTGACTGGGCAGAAAATCCTAAGAAATTTTGGTCTTATGTCAAAGCGATAGGTGGATCAAAACAAAATGTCCAGACACTCTGTGTTTCAAATGGCTCTGAGCACTATGGGACTTAACTGCTGAGGTCATCAGTCCCCTAGAACTAAGAACTACTTAGACCTAACTAACCTAAGGCCATCATACACATCTATGCCCGAGTCAGGATTCGAACCTGCGACCGTAGCGGTCGCGCGGTTCCAGACTGAAGCGCCTAGAACCGGTCGGACACTCCGGCCGGCACAGACACTCTGTGACCAAAATGGTACTGAAACAGAGGATGACAGACTAGAGGCCGAAATACTAAATGTCTTTTTCCAAAACTGTTTCACAGAGGAAGACTGGACTGTAGTTCCCTCTCTAGATTGGCGCACAGATGACAAAATGGTAGATATCGAAATAGACGAAAGAGGGATAGAGCAACAATTAAAATCGCTCAAAAGAGGAAAGGCCGCTGGGCCCGATGGGATACCAGTTACATTTTACACAGAATACGCGAAGGAACTTGCCCCCCCTTCTTGCAGCGGTGTACCGTAGGTCTCTAGAAGAGCGTAGCGTTCCAAAGGATTGGAAAAGGGCACAGGTCATCCCCGTTTTCAAGAAGGGACGTCGAACAGATGTGCAGAACTATAGACCTATATCTCTAACGTAAATCAGTTGTAGAATTTTGGAACACGTATTATGTTCTAGTATAATGACTTTTCTGGAGGCTAGAAATTTACTCTGTAGGAATAGCATGGGTTTCGAAAAAGACGATCGTGTGAAACCCAGTGACGCTATTCGTCCACGAGACTCAGAGGGCCATAGACACGGGTTCACAGGTAGATGCCGTGTTTCTTGACTACCGCAAGGTGTTCGATACAGTTCCCCACAGTCGTTTAATGAACAAAGTAAGAGCATATGGATTATCAGACTAATTGTGTGATTGGATTGAAGAGTTCCTAGATAACAGAACGCAGCATGTCATTCTCAATGGAGAGAAGTCTTCCGAAGTAAGATTGATTTCAGGTGTGCCGCAGGGGAGTGTCGTAGGACCGTTGCTATTCACAATATACATAAATGACCTTGTGGATAACATCGGAATTCGCTGAGGCTTTTTGCGGATGATGCTGTAGTGCATCGAGAGGTTGTAACAATGGAAAATTGTACTGAAATGCAGGAGGGTCTGCAACGAATTGACGCATGGTGCAGGGAATGGCAATTGAATGGCAATGTAGTAATTCCATAAATTACCTGGGAGTAGGCATTAGGAGTGATTTAAAATGGAATGATCATATAAAGTTGATCGTCGGTAAAGCAGATGCCAGACTGAGATTCATTGGAAGAATCCTAAAGAAATGCAATCCGAAAATAAAGGAAGTAAGTTACAGTACACTTGTTCGCCCACTGCTTGAATATTGGTCAACAGTGTGGGATCCGTACCAGATAGGGTTGATAGAAGAGATAGAGAAGATCCAACGGAGAGCAGCGCGCTTCGTTACAGGATCATTTAGTAATCGCGAAAGCGTTACGGAGATGATAGATAAACTCCAGTGGAAGACTTTGCAGGAGAGTCGCTCAGTAGCTCGGTACGGGCTTTTGTTGAAGTTTCGAGAACGTACCTTCAGCGAGGAGTCAAGCAGTATATTGCTCCCTCGTGCGTATATCTCGCGAAGAGACCATGAGGATAAAATCAGAGAGATTAGAGCCCTCACAGAGGCATACCGACAATCTTTCTTTCCACGAACAATACGAGACTGGAACAGAAGGGAGAACCGATAGAGGTACTCAAAGTATCCTCGCCACACACCGTCAGGTGGCTTGCGGAGTATGGATGTAGATGTAGATGTAGATACTACTGCAGCAGATCGTATCTTGTGCGTTTGTACATGCTAGTCCAATATCAATATTTGTTCAGTGGTATAGTGGAACAATTGTGTCTCTAAAACAATGTGATGTGATTCGTTGTTTTATGTGTTTTGTGGATGACACTTTGTGCAAAATAATAGCTGAACAGACGGGCCTAAATTCACAACAGTCCATAGTTTCTCATCAAAATTTATCAGCACGCTACAGGGTTCGCAGATGGCAGAATACTACAAAGGATGAGACAAAAACACTTATCGGAATGCTCATACTTAAAGAGTTCTTCACATACCAGAACACAAGTTGTACTTTTCAAAGAAACTGTCAGTTGACATACCTTCCTTCAGAAAACTTATCAGTGAAAAGCAATTTCATCTTTTACTGCAATTCCTCCACTTTGCTGGCAATGCCTCGTATGATTCACCACGCACTATTAGCAGAAAAGTATTCAAAATTAACCATATTATGAAGTATCTGCCGCGTAAATTCGGATCAGTATACATGCCAGAAAGGAACATCACCGTTGAAGAATCGTTATTGCTCTGGAAATGATTTTTTTGGATGGAAATCAATTGATTCCACCAAAGCGCAGCAGCTGTGGTATAAATTTTACGAACTCTGTGAAAGCAGCTCTGAGTACGTAAAAAAAAAAAGCACTCCGTCATCAGGCCACGAGTGGCCTACCGGTACCATCCGACCGCCGTGTCATCCTCAGTGGAGAATGCAGATAGGAGGGGCGTGGGGTCAGCACACCGCTCTCCCGGTCGTTATGATGGCATTCTTGACCGAAACCGCTACTATTCGGTCGAGTAGCTACTCAACTGGCATCACGAGGATGAGTGCAGCTCTGAGTACGTATGGGAAGTTATTGTTTACACAGGAAAGGATACTGATTATGGTATCCACTATCCAGAACAAATAATAATCGTTGGAATTGTTTTGGAGCTTGCACATGATTTGCTCGGGAAAGGTCACTGCATTTATCTTGACAACTGGTACACCACTCCAGATTTGGTGGAGAAATTAACCAGTAGACCCATGTTGTCGGTACAATGCGGCAAAACAGGAAGAGGTTCCTTGACTTCGTAAAAAAGGAAAAACTGAAGAAAGAAAAGAACATAATAGGGTACAGAGGCAAGCAGATTATAATGAAATGGAAGGACAAAAGAGACGTTAAGGTCAGCACCTTCCATGACGACACATTTTTAAATGTCAACTCGAAGAGGGAATCGTTCAAAAGCCACATGTTGTCGTTGATTACAACAAGAATATGGGAGGTGTGAATAGGTGCGATTCTCAGTTTCACAGCAACCACATGGCTAGGAGCAGGCTGAAAAAATATTATCAGAAGCTTATCCGTCACTTGTTGGACACTGTATGCTTCTATGCTTACGTTCTGTACATGAAGCTTGGTGCCGAGCAAAGTGGAACGAGACTGATAATTAGTCTCGGCGAACAATTGGCCATATCTTCAGCACAACAAGGGTCATCAGTAGGACAGCCACCTCGAATACCGAAAACAACGCGCCTTGTAGTCGGGCGTTCTCCAGACCTTCTGCCGCCCGCATTGAAGAAAAGACCAGCATGGAGGTGCGTGGTGTGCACGAGAAAAGGCCTGCGCAAAGAGACTTCATACTGTTGCGCAGAATGCGAAGTTTCCTTATGTGCAGCACCTTGCTTTAAAATGTTTCACGCTAAAGACGACTTGTAATACCATGAAAATAAATTTTCGGGAAAGTCTGCAAAATATTTTATTCATTCCCACCCAATATCAAATCAAATTCGAAAACGAAAACATGAAGGAAAACTTTTGTGTATAACTAAAGTACACAGCACCACCGCGCCATGGCGCGCTGACGCATATTACGCAGTGAGGAGGAAGCGTGCCCAAGCGAACCACCCACTTGACAAGTTGAAGGTCATCTGAAGAGGGCTCGTTCTCTGCTTACCACACGGCTCCCCTCATCTCCGATGCTCACACCCACAGGTCAGCAGTTTTAGTTGCTGGTCATGACTCTCCCTCCTACAGCAGTACCTAAATTTGCCACTACACGAACTTTTTACCCCAGTAGACATTTTTTGGTCTTCGTTGGCTGGGCTAATGTTGCGCTCTTTGTTTGAAGATAGCCTTAATCCATTGAACATGAAAATCAGGCAGTATGGTGCTCTTCTGTGTATGGCTGTGTCCGGTACCTTTCGGAGGACACAGCTTTTTAGCAGTGTTAGTTGAACATTAATAGCGATACACAACAGAATGGATAGGATTTCTGATGAACAACAGGCACCACAAGTATTGGTTTACTGAATGCAGTGGAAGAGCGACTTGATTGCTCTATGCGGAGCTGTATCCGCAGCGACGGTAACCACATTAAAGTACTTTTGAGTCCATATGTAGGCATCTACGAGAAACTGGATTCTACCGTGATTGTGAAGTAATTTTCACAGAAACATCAGTAATTCGGCTGAAGTGCTGAACAAATCGTAATTACATTACTATTCTACAATGAGACACCACAGATTACGGATAATTCGAAATATACATGTTTTGCTGGAAACTGCTATTTACTGCATTTAAAAATCGAGATAAATGTCACACACGAAAATCCACTGCGTTACATACCAGTTACTTACTGGAAACTTACAAATTCTTTTAAAAATCACACATAAAACACACTAGCTTTACTTTCGGGAAGTAATCGTCCAGTTTTTATGTTTCTGTTTCTCGTTCACTTTTTTTTCCTGACGACAGTTATCATTTTCCAGAGAGCCAAAACATCTATCACTGTTTCTATGATTATGATTCTGAGGAAATTTTACTGCAGATTTGTCTGTTTGTAATATGCCTATAACTTCTAATTTATTTTAGAGCCTTAGAACAACACATTTTCACTTAGCTGTCATCTTCCCAGCTCATGTAAATCGTCCGTAACTTCAGCAGCAACAGGAAATCCATTTTGGAAAAAATGGTTCAAATGGCTCTGAGCACTTGGAATTCTGAGGTCATCAGTCCCCTAGAACTTAGAACTACATAAACCTAACTAATCTAAGGACATCAAACACATCCATGCCCGAGGCAGGATTTGAACCTGCG
The DNA here is from genome assembly GCF_023864275.1 of Schistocerca cancellata. NCBI lineage: Eukaryota > Metazoa > Arthropoda > Insecta > Orthoptera > Acrididae > Schistocerca > Schistocerca cancellata. The sequence continues at coordinate 1,117,621,391 of NC_064626.1, read as the reverse complement.
ACTGTAGCGGTCATGCGGTTCCAGACTGTAGCGCCTAGAACCGCTTGGCCACCCTGGCCAACCCATTTTAGAAGCCACAGTATTATTGAGACCTGCTGGCAGCTAAAAGAGTATGGTGAACAATGCATTTATGCTGGTTGTGGTGTGCGTACTGTAAGACCTTCAGTACACACACCATCAGATTATTTGACTTGTCGCTCTAACGAAGTAGGCGAGTTTCAGCAATATGTCTCGTGGTCTTATCGTGGCGTGTTTATCTTCTGCCGTTAGGTCAGACGATAGAAATGCCACTTGCATGCTTAGAGTAGCAGATTGACGGTGACCAACTTTAAACAGAACTTGATTAATTTTCACATACATTTATTAAAATAATAACAAGCATAAAAATTACTTAACTTGGTTCTGGATGCTATTTACAACTGACAATCTGAAGTTCCTTTGGTATTAGTACGTTAATCTTATTCTCACATGTATCTCTGATACTTACAAAAGTGTCTATACATTTATCTTCATGGCTATGTACAGGAATATGGTAATCTTATTAGGTGCAGAATGAAACTTGACTATAGACTGGTACAGACAAATGTAGAACTCGTACAGACTGGTACAGACTAATGCAGACTGGTGCAGATCAATGCAGACTGGTACAGACTGGTGCAGACAAATGCAGACTGACTAATCGGAGGTCTGTACACTCGTTATAATACCTCGCGCGTTCATGTATCACTGCGCGAGTGTGATCCACAAGGAGAAAAGGTTCTACATTAGCAGCAATCTCATTGGCTGCGTTACATATTAATACGAGGATCGGCGGAAGCAGAATTTGGTCTGTCTCTATGGCAGCGCCATCTCATAGTGCGAAGACGGACGAGCGCTGCGCCTGCGCTGTTGTGCTTAGCGGGGCGCGCTCTAATGGGAAAGTTGTGTACACGCTGACTACTCGGAACTATGTACACAACACTGGTGAAGGTCTGCAGCTCGTGGTCTAGTGGGTAGCGTTGCTACCTCTGGATCACGGGATTCCCGGTTCGTTTCCCAGCCGGGTCGGGGATTTTCTATGTCCAGGGACTGGGTGTTTGTGTTGTCCTCATCATTTCATCATCATCATAATTCGTGACTAGATTGGACTGGGTAATAAAAATTGGGACTTTGTACAGGCGCTGATGACCGCCCAGTTGAGCATCCCACAAACCAAACATCATCATCACGATCCTGGTGAATTTTAACAATATGCTTTCAGTTCGTATCAAGACAGAGCAGGAGGAGAAATCGTGGTACAAGAAAATCTAAGTCAATTTCTTTCACTGACAGCTTTAGTGAACTGGAAAGTAAGGGCCTTTAGTTCCCACGGAATGGCCTACTCAAATATAGAAAGGAAATCGATCAAGGTGATGTTACAGGGGTAGAGTCTACACATTTACCCCTCCCCCCTCTCCTTTCCACTTTTCCCTCCCTTTGTCTACAGAGTTCTCTTTCCTAGTAGCCACTGTCTTTTTAATTTCAATCCTCTCCTCTTTCATTATCCCGTTCACTTCTTCTCATACCAAACATGACTTCAAAACTTAAAATAATCAGTATAATTATTAATGCCTCCATTATTTTATTATTATGATCAGTGTTACCACCTACTTATTATTAATAAAGCAAAATGTTATTATTGAGTTTGGTATGTAATAACCACTTAATATCATTCCTAATTCCTCTATCATTTCACCATCATTATTAGCGTTATCATTATTATTATTGCCAATTATTGTTTTTATTTGTAATGAAAATAATAATAATTATTATTGTAATTTTTATGTAATATTTTTTGTATGCGTTCTTCCTGGTCAGATGTAAGTAACGCCTTAAGGCCCTAACCTGATCAGGCTAAACAAGCAATAAATATATAAATGAATTAAATAAAAACGAAATGGAAAACAATGGAACATGATATGCCACTGGGGCCAACTTCGTTTTTCAGCGATGATCACGAGTCACAAGTGTTCTAGTGTATTCTAAACAGAACTATACAGCCTTGATTTTTATTATTTTTCGAAGATCACTGAATTGTACAGGGATAATCTACGCCCTTATAATTGGGAGCTTGCTATATCATCCTTCGAGGGAAACTCTGTCCAGGGTGTTTCAATTAGTACATCAGTTGCGAAAGCATGCAACTTACTGTGCCAACTCACACAGAGCACGTTCTGGTGTCTCTCTTTAGCAAAATATCTAACAGGCTGTGTAATATATATTTTGTTCATGACGTCCTGAGCGACTTCTCTGTGTTGTGCGGGGAACGAAGAATGCAAGCTCTGCCCACCGATGCCCAGAGCACTGACATTTAAGAGGAGAGTTGGGTGGAAGGAAAGCAATCTGCAGCCTCCACACACAGTGCTGAAACTACACATGAGCTTACTGCTTCGGCACGTTATGGCACGACAAGCGCTTTGTTACTCTTACTGATCGTACAGGTACAATATAAAGTAAAGTCCATAAAAAACTGCAAAAAGTCGGTACCCATAAATGGCCAAGAAGATATGTTACGTGAAACTCTCAAAACTTTTTTTCAGTGTTTATAAACGTTCTACGTGTCCACACTTCATGACACAACACATATCTAATCGATAGCCCAACTGTGCCCATATTTGACCCAGCATAGCAGGGGTGACGGTAAGAGCAGTTGCTGTGATAGGGTGTCACAAGTCTTCGAGGTAGAAGTGGAACATAAACTCTATGCTTGACATAACCTCACAAGAAAAAAATCGCAAGGCGTTAACATCTAAAAATTAGTCTCTTTAAAAATGAGCTGAACAGTTACCTCCGGGGCTTAATTTCGGCCAGAACGTGCGGGAACGGCGTTCAGACACTTCCCAGGGAATTATTTTGAACTCTATGGAACAAGCCAGCACCGGAGATTTAAAACAGCACACATGTATTAAATCCCAACGTAACTACAGTTCGACGCTGCACCGGCACCATTGAATGTGACAGTGAGTGACCAATGTGATGCAATGGACAGGGGCGTGGGCCGAGGACCTGTGTCTGTATTTGTATGCGCCTATGCGTGTGTGACTGTGTGTGCAGTATACCGAAGATAAGTTCACCGGTCAGCTACAGTGCAAGTGTTCGAGCGTTGCGGCTGTCATCAGTTAAAAACATAACGTCATAGTCACGACGACTACCGACTACACCGATTTTATCGAGCAGTACTGGGGAGCAAAGCGACAGATGGTAGCACATGATGTTTATATTAAATCTTGTAGTTTAACTATTGTGATTATAAGAAATTTTGTTTCAAAACCATGAATTTCAAAACAGTAATTTGTGAAAAATGAATTCTCGTTATATGTGTTATCACAAGTTCTCAAAAATCGAAACTTATGCTTTTTTCTTTGAAGTGAAGCGTTGGTTACCTCATCGGGCGAGGCCGCCGGCAGGTGTGGTCGGCGGCGGAGCTGCTCCTCCAGGTCGAGCAGCGTGTCGCTGATGCGCTGGCTCATCTCTGCTTCCTGCACTTCAGGGTCGGAGATACCGGCATCCAGCGACCACTTGCTCTGGATATCGCAAAAGTCTGGTTCAATCAGCTGCTGGTTCCTTGCACTATGGGCACGACAACAGAACGGATGTAGAACTAGTCTACGCTTTACAAGTGTAACTGGGTAACCTCTTTTGATGCTAGTCAGTTGTCAGGATGAGCAGTACTGCAAAGGGCATTTGACTCTAAAGCATTATGTCAGGCTGAAAAACACTAAATAAATTACTTTATCTCTCTTAACAACATGTGAGCAGGGTGGGTTCTTCCTTGGCTCGGGCATGAGGTAGAATGAAACAGCATTTTTACATAAGATAACTTTTATTGAAAGATTTGTACAATGGTTTTCTTACTGGATTGTTCTGGCTGGGAGAGTGGCAGCTGTGTCATTTGCGAAGCCTTCTGCTGTGTGAGCGGCGGTGTCCGATTACGCCTGGCGGTGTGTATCTCGTGTCGCCGTTTCACCAAGTTGACTGGAGACACACATTGTGAGGTGGACCGTTTAATTATTGAGAACGAAGTCGTGAATCAGATGGTGATACCTTGGATGTGGCGTCCCAGCATTTCTCTTCTCTATGCAGCCGCATGTGTCAGTGTTGTGCGTCGGCCAGTGGGGCAACGCGGCGGGGGAAGGCTGCTGCTTGCTATTCCATTACAGCGGAAGACTTGGTGTACTTCTGTGTACGATGTAGTCTCTTCCTGCATGACGGTCTTCAGCACCGACTGAACTGTACTGGAACTGAACTCGAACCGAAACTGAACTGAAAACTACTGTCGGGCCCACTGCGTCTCCCGTATTTATTTACTTCAGTTCACTGGAGGTGAACGACTTCACGGTCATTGCCTCTTCTGTCACGTTGAAAAGCTTCTCGAAGAATCTTCTTAACGTCGGTCATTGGCTCTTGGAATGTAGGCGAGGGCCTTTGATCACATGACAATTGAGAAACTCGTGAGCCGGTCGGGCGATGTCCTGAGAGCTGAATCGACAGCTTCCGCTTATGTGGGGAGGGCGATAGCTTCTCCTGAACGTGATTACTTACAAGCGCCGGTCCTTGCCACTGCTGCTCTGCCCGCTGTTTGCTGTGTGTAACTCTTGTAAACTAAATTAAGTTTTTCATTTCTACCTCACTTCACATTGATTTCACTAATTTATTTATCTATCTTAAGTACCACTCAACACAAGGTCAATGTATCAGATGTATTTTACAGATTCTTCTATGGCTACGAGTTGGTCATTTACATAGTTGTCCTTAAGTATACTTCTCCTTCGGTTCGATAAAAGAGCATAATTTCATGTTTAATATTTCAGAATTAATCTATCTATATTACTGAATAAAGACAAGTCGTTTCACATGATTGCCAAAAATCTCGAAATGTTCTTGGCGGATTTACTTCAAATTTTTGGACCATCGTCTATTAAACACTGATCCGGACACAACCTACATAGTTTTTTAAACAACAATGTACAGGTCTTCTGTTAAAACCGAACGTGAGAAAGAAAATGCTGCACTTTGCTGTGCTGTGAAAATATGCAGTTTCGTTTCCTTTCTCGCAGTTTTAACTACTAAAAAATGATTCAAATGGCTCTAAGCACTATGGGACATAACATCTGAAGTCATCAGTCCCCGAGACTTGGAACTATTTAAACCTAACTAACCTAAGGACATCATCGACATCCATGCCCGACGCAGGATTCGAACCCGTGACCGTAGCTGCAGCGCAGCTCCAGACTGAAGCGCGTAGAACTGCTCGGCCACAGTGGGCGGCTTATAACCACTATAGTAAGCTATTTAAACCATTTGACAAATTGTTTCTCACACATCTATTTTATTTCCTTATACATAATTTTTATAAAATGTGTATACACAACTATGTGCTATTTTGTTTTCTTCTTTACAATCGGTTTTAACAGAAAACAAGAAAGTTATGTTTATGACTACTCGGTTTACGATTAGAAGGCTACAATGGGATCTGAAGAGCCTGAAACTTTGTAATGCTAATCGTATGTCGATTAGAACTATGCAAAATGCTGTTATTGATGCTACTGTCCTCACAGAACCAGCAGCAGACGTCCTCTTGGGTAAAATATTCTGGGGATCAAATAGTCCCCCATTCGGATCTCCGGCTGGGGACTAAGGAGAACGTCGTTATCAGGAGAAACAAAACTGGGGTTCTATGGACCGGAGCATGGAATGTCAGATCCCTTAATCGGGCAGGAGGGTTAGAAAATTTTAAAAGGGAAATGGATAGGTTAAAGTTAGCTACAGTGGGACTTAGTGAGGCTGTAGGAACAAGACTGTCAGTCAGGTGAATACAGGGCTATAAATGCAAAATCAAATGTGGGTAATGCAGGAGTGGGTTAATAATAAATTAAAAAATAGTAATTCGGATAAGCTACTACGAACAGCATAGCGAACTCATTATTGTACCCAAAACAGACACAAAGCACGCCTACCACAGTAGTACAAGTTTACTTGCCAATTAGCTTCATAGGTGAGAAAGAGATTTAAGAATGTATGATCTGATAAAAGAAATTATTTAGATAGTTAAGGGAGACGGAAATTTAATAGTTGTGGGGGACTGGAATTCGATATTGTGAAAGGAAATTAGGAAAATTAGTAGGTGGATATGGACTACAGGTAAGGAATCAAAGAGGAAGCCGCCTGGTAGAATTTTGGATAGAGCACAACTTAATCATAGCTAAACTTGGTTTAAGAATCATTAAAGAAGGCTGTGTATATGGAAGAAGCCTGGAGACATTGGAAGGTTTCAAATAGATTGTATAAAGATAAGACAGAGATTTAGGAACCAGGTTTTAAATTGTAAGACATTTCCAGGGGCAGATGTGGACTCTGACCACAATTTATTGGTTGTGAATTGTAGAATAAAACCGAAGGAACTGCTAACAGGTATGAATTTAAGGGGATTGGACCTGGATAAACTGAAAGAACTAGAGGCTGTAGAGAGTTTCAAGGGAGCATAAGGGAACGATCGACAAGAACAGGGGAAAGAGATACAATAGAAGAAGAATGGGTAGCTTTGAGTGATGCCAGCAGAGAATCAAGAAGGTGAAAAGGCGAGGGCTAGTAGAAATCCTGGGGTAACAGAAGAGATATTGGACTTAATTGATGAAAGGAGAAAATATAAAAATGCAGTACACGAAGCAGGCGCAAAGGAGTACAAACGTCTCATAAATGAGATCTACAAGAAGTGCAAAATGGCTAAGCAGGGATGGCTAGTGGACAAATGTAAGAATGTAGAAGACTATATCATTAGGGGTAAGATAGATACTGCCTAGAGGACAATTGTAGAGACATTTGGAAAAAAGAGAGGCACCTGCATGAATATCAACAGCTCAGATGGAAAACCAGTTCCAAGAAAAGAAGGGAAAGCAGAAAGGTGGAAGGAGTATATAGAGTGTCTATACAAGGGTGATGTACTTGAGGACAATATTATGGAAATGGAAGAGGAGGTAGATGAAGATGAAATGGGAGAAATGATACTGCGTGAAGAATTTGACACAGCACTGAAAGACCTAAGTTGAAACAAGGCCTTCCATTAGAACTACTGATAGCCTTGCGAAAGACAGCCATGACAAAACACTTCTGTCTGGTGAGCAAGATGTATGAGGCAGGCGAAATACACACAGACTCCAAGAAGAACATAATAATTCCAATTCCAAAGAAAACTGGTGTTGACAGGTGAGAAAATTACCGAACTACCAGTTTAATAATTCACGACTGCAAAATACTAACACAAATTCTTCACAGACGAATGGAAAAACTGGTAGAACCTGACCTAGGGGAAGATCAAATTGGATTCCACAGAAATGTTGGAACACGCGAGGGAATACTGACCCTACGACTTATCTTAGAAGAAGATAGGTTAAGGAAAGGCAAACCTACGTTTCTAGGACTGACAGAAAGCTTTTGACAATACTGACTGGAATACTCTCTTTCAAAGTCTGGAGGTGTCAGGGGTCAAATACAGAGAGCGAAAGCCTATTTACAATTTGTACAGAAACCAGATGGCAGTTATAAGAGTCGAGGGGCATGAAAGAGTAACAGTGTTTGGAAAGTGAGTGAGATAGGATTGTTGCCTGTCCCCGATTTTATTCAATCTGTATATTGAGCTAGCAGTGAAAGAAACAAAAGAAAAATTTTGGATTAGGTATTAAAATCCATGGAGAAGAAATACAAACTTTGAGGTTTGGCGACAACGTTGTAATTCTGTCAGAGACCGCAAAGGACCTGGAAGACCAGTTGAACGGAATGGACAGTGTCTTGAAAGGAGGATATAAGATGAACATCCAAAAAAAGCAAAACGAGGGTAATGGAATGTAGTCGAATTAAATCAGATGGCGCTGAGGGAAATATATAGGTCGTGAGACACTTAAAAGTAGTAGATGGGTTTTGCTGTTTGGGGAGCAAAGTAACTGATGATTGTCGAAATAAAGAGGACGTAAAATGTAGACTGACAATGGCAAGGAAAGCATTTCTGAAGAAAAGAAATTTGTTAACATCGAGTATAGATTTAAGTGTCAGGAAGTCCTTTCTGGAAGTATTTGTATGGAGTGTAGGAAGTGAAAAATGGCTGATAAATAGTTTAGACCAGAAGAGAATAGAAGCCTTCGAGATGTGGTACTACAGAAGAATGTTGAAGATTAAATGGGTAGATTACGTAACTAATGAGGAGGTACTGAATCGAATGGAGAGTAGAGGAGTTTGTAGCACAACTTGACTTTAAGAAGGGATCGGTTGGTAGGACACATTCTGAGGCATCAAGGGACCACCGATTTATTATTGGAAGAAAGCATGGAGGGTAAAAATCATAGAGGGAGACCAAGAGATGAATACACTAAGCAGATTTAGAAGGATGTAGGTTGTAGTAGTTACTCGGAGATGAAGGATAGAGTAGCATGGAGAGCTACATCAAACCAGTCTCTGGACTGAAGACCACTATAACAATACATGTCCCTATCAAGGTTTATTTGGCAATAATAATAAACAATGTTAAAGTTCAGACAGAATGGGAGGTGGAGATGGACAGAGATGTGGGGGAGTAAAAAAACATAGAATGGGAGGAGGAGAGATGGGCAGCGATAGCAGGGAAGAGAAGATTAGAATGTATGCCTGATTCCCATACATATTTAGCAAGTGGAAATCAATGCAGGGATGTATAAAGCAGCATGTATTTGTGTATGTACGTGTGTATGTGCAAGTTCTCCACCTAAATCCATGGGTTAATTCAACCAAATTAGGCACATAAACAGCAAACTTTACGATCATCAGTATTTTGGAATTTATAAACATCTAGCATCAACAGGAGTGGAGATAATGGCAAAAACTTTTTTTTTCAGTGGGCTGCCCTGCATGACAGGTGTATTGTGGATGTAGTATCCCCCTCTTTTGCAGGGGCTGCAAATGCAAAAGGACATGGCTCGGCTAAGAATGAGATGGATAGAGAATTGGATGGATAAGAGCAGGAGCAGAAGGAGATGGATTGGGGAGAGAAGAAGGGATGGACCAAGAAAAGGGGAGGAAGAGATATGCGCAATAGGTGTGACAAGCACGTACGTGGGTCACACTGCAGGGAAATTCCAGTACCTGCATATCTGCGAGAGTTAATCAATGTTTATAAAACAGAGAAAAATTGAAAATGAGCAATGGCCTTTTGCATGGTTCTTGATACCAGATGTTCATTTTATGCAGTTTGCTTCGCGATATTCGCTCAGAAACTGGTTGTGATGGACTTGCAGTCATTGACAGCAGCAATTCCTGTTGTATGTGAAACCTATAGCCATTGACAAGGCGTGATACTTGTCTTTAGTATGTGTCGGTTAAGACATTTCTGCGGCCACTGTTGTTAGTAGCGTTACATGGCTGTGAGTGGCACAACATTGCTTGTAGGCACATGGACAGCCCACGTCGATACACTAACAAATCAGGCAACTTCATTCACGATATGTTGGCGAAACTTCGTTCACGTTATGTTGGCGAAAATGCATGTTAAAATCCGGAAGTATGCATAAAACATCATCCGAAATTTTGCTAAATGCATTCTCCAAAAATTATTTCGAGCAGTTAGTTCATGAGCCCATGCGAATAGTAAACGGTTGTGAAAACACACTTGACCTCTTAGCAACAAATAATCCTGAACTAATAACAAGCATCAAAACGGATACAGTGGTTAGTGATACAGGATTGTCGTAGCGAGATTGAATATTGTAACCCCAAAATACTCCAAAAATAAACGAAAAAGATACTTATAAAAAAAAAGATAAAAAATCACTTGACGCCTTCCTGAGAGACAGTCTCCACTACTTTCAAATTAACGATGTAAATGTAGACCAGGCGTGGCTTGAACTCAAAGACATAGTATCGGCAGTCATTGAGAGATTTAAACCAAATAAATTAACAAACGACGGAGCTGATCCTCCTTGGTACACAAAAAGGGTCAGAGCACTGTTGCAGAAACAACGAAAAAAACATGGCAAATATAACGGACGAAAATCTCCAAGATTGGCGATCTTTTACAGAAGCTCGAAATTTAGCGTGCACTTCAATGCGAGATGCTTGTAATAGTTTCCACAACGAAACTTTGTCTCAAAACCTGGCAGAAAGTCCAAAGAGAATCTGGTCGTATGAGAAGTATGCCTTCTCTGCGCGATAGCAATGCAAATACTATCGACGTCAGTGTTGCTAAAGAAGAGTTACTAAACACAGCATTCCGAAATTCCTTCACCAAAGAAGGCGAAGTAAATATTTCAGGCATATTAAGGTAGAAATAGATATCCTCGGAGTAGTGAAGCAACTTAAATCACTTAATAAAAGCAAGTCTTCCGGCCCAGACTGTACACCAATTAGGTTCCTTTCAGAGTATGCCGATACAATAGCTCCATAGTTAACAATCATTTACAACCGTTCGCTCGATATGAGATCCATACCCAAATATTGGAAAGTTGCACAGGTCACACCAATATTAAAGAGAGGTAGTAGGAGTAATCCACTAAATTACAGGCCCATATCACATTAACGTCGATAAGCAACAGGATTTTAGAACATATATAGTGTTCGAACATTATGAATTAGTTCGAAGAAAACGGTCTATTCTCACACAGTCAACACGGATTTAGAAAGCATCGTTCTTGTGAAATACAACTAACTCTTCAGTCACATGAAGCGCTGAGTGCTGTCGATAAGGGATATACTTTACCGCACTTTCACTCTCCTTCAGTTTCCAATCCCGTATCCTCATCACTTTCTCCTGTTTTCTATTTTTCACACACTGATTCATTTTCCCTTGTCCCACCCATCTGCACTCACACTTGGAATTACCTTCACGTTTGTTACTTTCTCTCCCCATTCCCTATCTGCTAGAATATAATGAATTACACTCTTGGTTCTTCCATCCCAACTGTATCTGGTGACAACATGACTTTCTCTCTTCATAAATCAGCTGTTTGCTATTTTCATTCCATTACTCTGGCGTAAGTCCAGGAGTCTTTCCCCTTCCTCATTTCTGCCTCCATATCCAAAACATCCCAACACTTGCTCAAATCCCTTTCTGTTTTTGCCTACCTGTGCATTAAAATCTCCCATCACTATATTAGCACTCTCTATATGGTTCTCTAACTCATTTTCAAAGTCAATCTTCTCTTCTTCGCTACATCCCACTTGAGGTGCATAAATCTGGACAACTTTTAGTGTTTCTTTTTGAAATCTCAGGTTTAAGATTATGATCCTGTCTGATATATATCTCACACTTTCAATACAGCTTTGTACATTATTATTCACCATCACTGCCACACCATTTCTTCCAAACCTGTTATTCCCTCTCCAGTACAGTTTTCCTCCCCCTCTCAAACTCTTCTCACCTTTTCCCTTCAACTTCGTTTCTCTTAATCCCAAAATATCTAACTTTCTCTCTGTTAGTACATCTGTCATTTCTTTCATTTTTCCACTGAGGCTTAATATATTAAGGGTGTCAATATTTAGGTTATTTTTAGTCTATTTGGTTTCATCTTCTTGTACTGATAAATCCGTAGTAAACGACGAAAAGTCATGGAGCAAAACAGAAGTGATTTCTGACATTCCCCAAGGTAGTGTTATAGGCCCTTTGCTGTTCCTTATCTATATAAATGATTTAGGATACAATCTAATCAGCTGTCTTAGGTTGTTTGCAGATAATGCTGGCGTTTATCGACTAGTAAAGTCATCAGAGGATCAAAACGTATTGCAAAACGATGTAGAAAAGAAATCTGTATGGTGCAAAAATTGGCAATTGACCCTAAATAACGAAAAGTGTCAGGTCATCCACATGAGCGCTAAAAGGAATCCGTTAAACTTCGGTTACACGATAAATCAGTAAATCTAAAGGCATTAAATTCAACTAAATGCCTAGGAATTATAATTATGAACAACTTAAATTGGAAGGAACACACAGAAAACGTTCTGGGGAAGGCTAAGCAAATACTACATTTTATTGGCTGGACGATTAAAAAATGTAACAGATTTACTTAAGAAACTGCCTACACTACGCTCGTCCGTCCTCTTTTAGAATACTGCTGCGCGGTGTGGGACCGTTACCAGATAGGACCGACGGAGTACACCGAGAAAGTTCAAAGAAGGGCAGCATGTTTTTTATAATCGAGAAATAGGGGGGAGAGTGTCTCTGAAATGATACAGGATTTCGGGTGGACATAATTAAAACAAAGGCTTTTTTGCTGCGGTATAGTCTTCTCACGAATGTCCATCACCAATTTTCTCCTCCGAAAGCGAAAATATTTTGTTGACACCGACCTACACAGAGAGGAACGATCATCATAATAAAAGAAGGGAAATCAGCGCACCGTACAAGATTGGAATAAGAGAGAATTATTGTGAAGATGGTTCGATGAATCCTCTACCAGGCACTTTAATGTGGTTTGCAGAGTATCCGTGTAGATGTAGATACGGTCACTGGTGCGTCCAAACACGGTAGCTCCCTTCTGCCTCTCTATTGTCTCCACGATGACCCATCCGACTCCGCTGATTCCTCCACATCACCACCTGTTACCAGTTCTACAGCGTTTACAGCGATCAATAACGACCAGTGTGGTCTATCGAGTCACTGAGTGATATTTTATTCGGTGAGTATTCTGCACATATATCGTGAAGTAGCCACAATGCCCACCATTGCCCGGTATTTTTAGTATCTGCCACACAAAGTGACTGCCCTGGGCAGTCATAGTGAATGCAAGTTGTATGAGAAATTGCAGTCGTTTTAATTCTAAGGTCATGTTTGAATCACTGCATGTCAATGGAATGCGACGAATGCATACGTCTTCACCTGTGTGAAAAGATGATTACTTGCGCCATCTTCTGTTACATTTTGCGATAAGTACCTTTTTGTGTCTTTGGAGAATGAGTCTTCTGTTGCTTCAGCTCAGTTTTCACTATTTCAAGTAGGGCTATGTTTGAGGATGGCTCGAACTGTTCGAACAGTTTACGTCACAGTTCGGGGAATCTCAGGTTCTGTTCGAGCTTTTGATTGTGCGATCTAGTGACTTTTCTTGGCACTATATCCACGACCTGCCTTAGCGTTTGTGACTTTTAATACTATGAGAAACTGTGAAACACGAACTGAGAAATCTTCTAGGGCAAAACTAAGATTTAATAACGGCAGCTAATCAATAAAAAAGAGTTTGTCAAATTCTCGAGCTTTCGCACATACCACGATTAAGTGAAGCCTGATGGTTCAAATGGCTCTGAGCGCTATGGGACTTAACATCTATGGTCATCAGTCCCCTATAACTTAGAACTACTTAAACCTAACTAACCTAAGGATATGACACACATCCATGCCCGAGGCAGGATTCGAACCTGCGACCGTAGCAGTCGCGCGGCTCCGGACTGAGCGCCTAGAACCGCTAGACCACCGCGGCCGGCAAGCCTGATGGTACTATCTCCAATTCGGATATTACCGATGTTATTTATTCTCACGATAGGAATTACAATCAGCTCACCACGATATATTCCGTTTGTTAAACATTTAATTTTTCACTAATTTTTTTCGTGTTTCATTTAAATCTGGAAATCTGAAGTAAATCCGTCAAATATTTTTAGAGACATTTGGCCAAAACTTTTTGAGGTTTTAAGTAATAACCGTTCATGAAATCTTACGTATACAGTCATCTCCCTCTTCTCTTGAAGGTAAAATGTGCAAAATTTTATCAAGATCGAAGTAAAACTGTAAATTTGTGTGAATTAGAAAGAAACAAACGGACACTCTTTTCTATATGTATGTATAGATGGATGTTCTGGTTTCCATTATTTATTAGGATAGTGGAAAATCATAATTGGAAGAGGAATCTGGTAATACGCTATGGACAAAACATTATGGTCACTGTCTATCGCAAGGATGAATGTGTTCTGGTGCTGTTGCGGGCGCGTGACAAGGTAAGGAAAGTGTAGAAGCGAAGCAGAGAGCAATAGGGATTATTCTAGCGAAGATATGGGCTTCAGATTGGAAAATCCTCTGATGTAAGTGATTATGGCAAAGGGTAAATTGTTCTGGCTCTACATCTCGGAAATGGCATCCCGGAAATGGCGAAGCTTGTCAGCTGTTTTCATACTATTGTGTGAACATCTATGGAATATGGCTGAAGTATGGTGACAACTTGTTGGACGACCATGTCACATCAGAGAACGAAGGAGATTGGAGGTATGATGCCCACGTTGTAAAGTAGATAAGCGGCAGCTTGTGGCAGATGGGACGACAGAGTACAATGCTGTAGCAGGCACAAGTGTTTTGGAGCATGCTGTTCTGTGCACATGTTGAACAAGGGGCTCCGAAACCGACGACCGCTATGTGTCCCCATGATAACCCAATGTAATTGTCTATTAAGACTGCAGTGGGCATGGAATCACAGGGATTAAACAGTGGATCAAAGGAAATGCTTCACCTGATCTTTTCATACTAGTTAGACCATCTGGTCTTTTAGATTAGATTAGATTTACTTTCATTCCAATTGATCCGTAGTGAGGAGGTCCTCCAGGATGTGGAACATGTCAGAAAAACAACAATACATGACAAATATTTACAACTAAAACAAATAAGCTAATGTACCATTCCACAGGTCCCAAGTGGAATGATCGTCATTTTTTAATGAACACTAAGAGTCATTTTACAAATACTAATGCACTGAATTTAAAATAAAAAAGTTTTTTATTTATTTATAAGGTAATAAACATGTAATACAACTACTGTAATACTTATTTACAATGAACACATTACTGCACTGAAATGGTGCAGAAGTTAGATTATACTTACACACAACCACACACACACACACACACACACACACACACACACACACACACAGACACAGACACAGACTGGATAACTATTGTCCACCAGGCCTGCTCAAACATGGCTATGCCACAGACGGAGGACTTTTGAGGCTGTATGCTAAGGAGGACAGTCACCTGGGCTTCCATGGGACTTGTGAATACACTGTGTGAATCCATTGTGATATCTGTGGACTACGTGAATAACCGTGCAGATCACCTGCATCCTTTCATGCCTGCATCCCTTCATGCTCGATATGTTCTCTGATTGTGATAGCACCTTCCAAGCAGGATAAGTGTACATGTCACAAGGCTAGACTCATGCTACTGTGTTTTTTGAGGGGCATTACAATGAATATATATATATATATATATATATATATATATATATATATATATATATATATATAGGGTGGCCCATTGATCGTGACTGGACCAAATATCTCACGAAATAAGCGTCAAACGAAAAAACTACAAAGGACGAAACTCGTCTAGCTTGAAGGGGGAAACCAGATGGTGCTATGGTTGGCCCACTAGATGGCGCTGCCATAGGTCAAACGGATATCAACTGCGTGTTTTTAAATAGGAACCCATATTTATTACATATTCGTGTAGTACGTAAAGAATATGAATGTTTTAGTTGGACCACATTTTTCACTTTGTGATAGATGGCGCTATAATAGTCACATACATATGGCTCAAAATTTTAGACGAACAATTGGTAACAGGTAGGTTTTTTAAATTTAAATACAGAACGTAGGTACGTTTGAACATTTTATTTCGGTTGTTCCGACGTGATACATGTACCTTTGTGAACTTATCATTTCTGAGAACGCATGCTGTTACAGCGTCATTACCTGTAAATACCACATTAATGCAATAAATGCTCAAAATGATGTCCGTCAACCTCAATGCACTTGGCAATACGTGTAACGACATTCCTTTCAACAGCGAGTGGTAATGTTCGTACATGCATTGGCAGTGCGCTGCTCATGTTGTCAGGCGTTGTCGGTGGATGACGATAGCAAATATCCTTCAACTTTCCCTAGAGAAAGGAATCCGGGGACGTCAGATCCGGAGAAAGTGCGGGCCATGGTATGGTGCTTCGACGACCAATCCACCTGTCATGAAATAAGCTATTCAATACCGCTTCAACCGCACGCGAGCTATGTGCCGGACATCCATCATGTTGGAAGTACATCGCCATTCTGTAATGCAGTGAAACATCTTGTAGTAACATAGTAACGTAGGAAATCTACATACATTGCACCATTTAGATTACCATCGATAAAATCGGGGCCAATTATCCTTCCTCCCATAATACCGCACCATACATTAACCCGCCAAGGTCGCTAATGTTCCACATGTCGCAGCCATCGTGGATTTTCCGTTGCCCAGTAGTGCATATTATACCGGTTTACGTTACCGCTGTTGGTGAATGACGCTTCGTCGCTAAATAGAACGCGCGCAAAAAATCTGTCATCATCCCCTAATTTCTCTTGTGCCCAGTGGCAGAACTGTACACGACGTTAAAAGTCGTCGCCATGCAATTCCTGGTGCATAGAAATATGGTACGGGTACAATCGATGTTGATGTAGCATTCTCAACACCGACGTTTTTGAGATTCCCGATTCTCGCGCAGTTTGTCTGCTACTGATGTGCGGATTAGCCGCTACAGCAGCTGAAACAACTACTTCGGCATCATCATTTGTTGCACGTCGTGCTTGACGTTTCACATGTGGCTGAACACTTCCTGTTTCCTTAAATAACGTAACTATCAGGCAAACGGTCCGGACAGTTGGATTGTGTCGTCCAGGATACCGAGCAGTACACATAGCAAATGTTCGTTGGGCATTTTGATCACAATAGCCGTACGTCAACACGATATCGACCTTTCCTGCAATTGGTAAACGGTCCATTTTGACACGGGTAATGTATCACGAAGCAAATACCGTCAGCACTGGCGGAATGTTACGTGATACCACGTACTTATATGTTTGTGACTATTACAGCGCCATCAACCACAAAGTGAAAAAAGTGGTCCAACTGAAACATTCATATTTCGTTACGTACTACACGAATATGTAATAAAAATGGGGGTTCCTATTTAAAAAAATGCAGTTGATATCCGTTTGACCTATGGCAGCACCATCTAGCGGGCCAACCATCTGGTTTCCCCCTTCAAGCTAGACGAGCTTCATTCTTTGTAGTTTTTTCGTTTGATGCTTATTTCGTGAGATATTTGGCCTGGTCACTATCAATGGACCACCCTGCACACTATATATATATATATATATATATATATATATATATATATATATGTGTGTGTGTGTGTGTGTGTGTGTGTGTGTGTGTGTGTGTGTATGGTGTGAACAGGTGAACAGCAATGGTTCTAGAACAGTCCCTTGGGGTGTGGCCGAAGCAACAGTGGGTTTCAAAGTGTGTGTGTGGATGCAGATACAGAATTTGGAGTTGGTAGACGTTATAAGTGGTGGTGAAGGCGAACAGCCTACCTCCTGGTGCGGCAGCAGCGGCTCCTGCGACGCGCCCTTGGCACGCAGCTCTCGCACGCGGGCGTGTGGCAGCGACGGCGGCCCGGCGGAGCGCAGGGCGGCCGCGTCCAGGCCTCGGGCGCGCAGGGCCTGCAGCCGCGTCAGCCACGGCCGCGGGTCGCCCCTCGTGACTGCACCAGCACCAACAACAAGGCGCTGTTATCCTCACTTATCGTCCCTGTCCCACCGCCAAACTGTTGGGCAGGACTATCTATGGAGTGCGCATACTGCACTGCGCGTGGTCGCCAAAGTCGTGCTGGCATTGGCACGCTATTTCTTTATAGTGTGCGCAGAATACAGTGGCCGGTAGATGTGCAGACAGTAGGGCACGCCTGGGGAGATCGGCAGTGGTGGGGGTTGTGGGCAGGCGCTGTAGGGGAAATACCGAGCGCTGGAGGGGAAGTGCCATTGCAAACTGGACCGTACATTCAAAAAAATGGCTCTGAGCACTATGGGACTTAACATCTGAGGTCATCAGTCCCCTAGAACTTAGAACTACTTAAACCTAACTAACCTAAGGACATCACACACATCCATGCCCGAGGTAGGATTCGAGCCTGCGACCGTAACGGTCGCTCGGTTCCAGACTGAAGCTAAAAAGAATTGCGCCGAAACCGCAGCGAACTAGTTTCGTCTGGCTTGTTAACCATTTGTAACTTTCAGAGAAGCGCCGCAAGTGGCGAGTTTCGAGTAAAACCTACACATTTGTCTGGTTGCTTCGTTAAAATTTGCTTCTTTCTTCAAAACACACCGGAGTTTACACAGTCTCATCTCACTGACATGTTATGGAGATGCATCTGCAAAATATTCTGAAAAAGTGGTTTATTAAGTTTATTAAGTGCGGAGCTGAGGAAAAGTAAGGCCATTGGCCTTTGAAGAAGCATATTCTCGCTATAAAATAAACATGTAATGTCTTCACTTACGTTGTTAAAAACCCACAGCATTTCTTGTTTTACCAGATATCGCTGGCCCTTAAAAAATTCTATTGTTTCATCGAAAAAGTCTGAAGTTATTGGAATAATATGGAAAATAATGAAGTTTTGGATAATAAACACACGACAAAATACCTCCTTGTGTGCTATAATTTACCGAAATCGCTTTCTGGTATCTCAAATGGTTTGTGAAATATGAGGAATGTTGTGGATATTTCACTCTGGCTTTATCGCTGGCGCTGCGCGATCGCATGCTAAGTCAGAATTCGTGACAGAGGGACCTTCGCCCAAGTCTAAAGAAAAATTTCATACATGCAATGTGCTATGTAATATGCACCAGACGCAAAATCTTAGCGACTTCTATTTTTCACAACAAACTATTTCGAATTTTGTGCAGTGTCTTACTTCCACGTAAATATCACAATAACTATATGACCACTAACGAAATGATCCTCATGTCATCATGAATCTGAGCAAGATATAAGTAAAGCAAAAATAATTTTCTTTTACTTAACAGTTTCAGTAAAATCGTTTGAGAAAGATTGCAGGTCATGCATGCACCTCGATTCTGTCATAGTCAACCGGCCAAAAGGATCCAGACACTGTTAACCTCCCCTTCCAAAGAAACGTATAAAATCTCCCAGCGCTTTGGACGAAAATTCGTCCCTGTACATCGGCCACCATACCCTGCATGGGCTAGACATTTTGCACTAAGAGCATAAGTTCAATATTACAATTTTCCCCCTTTTTACACATTCATATTTCGGTAACAGCTATGGTGAATAGCTAAAGAGCTTATTGTAATCCAGCCAACGGCCTTGCCGCACTGGTAACACCGGTTCCCGTCAGATCACCGAAGTTAAGCGCTGTCGGCCTGGGCTAGCAGTTGGATGGCTGACCATCCAGTCTGATGATGATGATGTTTGGTTTGAGGGGCGTTCAACTGCGTGGTTATCAGCGCCCGTACAATTTCGCAACCTTTGCTCAGTCCAATTTCGCCACTTTCCTGGATGATGATGAAATGATGAGGACAACACAAACACCCAGTCATCTCGAGGCAGGTGAAAATCCCTGACCCCGCCGGGAATCGAACCCGGGACCCCGTGCTCGGGAAGCGAGAACGCTACCGCGAGACCACGAGCGGCGGACATCCATCCAGTCTGCCGGGCACTGCTGGGAAGTGGGGTGCACTCAGCCCTTGTGAGGCAGACTGAGGAGCTACTTGATTGAGAAGCAGCGGCTCCGGTCTCGTAAACTGACATACGGCCGGGAGACCGGTGTGCTGACCACATGCCCATCCATATCCGCGTCCAATGACGCCTATTGGCTGAGGATAACGCGCCGGCCGGTCGGTCCCGTTGGGTCTTCATGACCTATTCGGGAGGACAGTTATTGTAATCCAAAACGTAATCTCAGTGCTGTGTTTGTCCTGCTAGAAACGGTTTCGGAAAGTTAATGTTGTTCCCAAAGCAACATACCTCCTTCAAGTGTTCAATACCCGGCTGTAGTATTTCTGTGCAGTCAGTGAAAACACGTGAGAATGATCCACGTGGGTTCGAATTTAGTGTATTCTTTGGAAGACACTCGAGATTTAATCAGTTATTATTTATTATGTTTTATATTACAACTGGAACAAATTAAAAATTTACTATTTCTTGCTTAAGCATGTAACTACCGTTGGTCACCGTGGAGGGCGTTACCGTCTGCCCACGTGTTGTTGGCCGTTAAGCTCATGCAGAAAGCCAACCATTCATAGTTACCAACCGTGCACAGGCGGGGTGACGACTCCAGCGAGCGACCAAATGGGTATAAAAATCTGTTTATTTATGTAACTTTGACTAATTGCTTGTAGATTACGTACATGATTACTTACTAATATTATAACTTTACAGTGTAAATTGCCTTGAAGATGATCCCATCGCGGGCTGAAACCGGTTGGCGGCAAAATAAATAATGCGATTGTGACTGTCATTTTGAATAATTGAGTCACCTTAGATTTTCTGCTCACGCTACGTGACTGAAGGATATTGATCAGGGCCCAGAAAGCTCTTATTTACTATCCTTTACCTCAGCATGTCAAAAATCTGTCCTTGGTTACAATTTGGGCGAGAGTTACGTGTTTTCTTGGAAAAGGCGAAATTTCTTGTACATGGAAAAGTTTCACACTTGAGAACTCGCAAGTCCAGTGCCTCACGCAGAGGAACTGGTAACACAGTGAGAGCTCTGGCACGCACTGGTGTTGGCACAGCAGCCTAGTATGCGTACCGAGCGACGTGGCGCAGTGGTTAGCATGCTGGACTCGCGTTCGGGAGGACGACGGTTAAATCCTATGTCCGGTCATCCTGATTTAGGTTTCCCGTGATTTCCCTAAAGCGCTTCAGGCAAATGCCGGTATGGTTCCTTTGAAAGGGCACGGCCGACTTCCTTCCCCATCCTTCCCTAATCCGATGCGACCGATGACCTCGCTGTTTGGTCTTCTCCCCTCGAATCA
This sequence comes from Schistocerca cancellata, assembly GCF_023864275.1. Classification (NCBI taxonomy): domain Eukaryota; kingdom Metazoa; phylum Arthropoda; class Insecta; order Orthoptera; family Acrididae; genus Schistocerca; species Schistocerca cancellata. Next base: position 1,117,600,566 of record NC_064626.1, on the reverse strand, counting down.
ACCCAAATCCAGTGTGCTTGCTATCAGATTCGGGCTAATTTAAGTAATGCCTATACGCACAAAGATGTGTAACTTATAACGGGTTCCACAAACTAACAAATAAATATAAAAACGGAAACTACATTCCATTAGTTGTATTCCGTGGAGCTGGTGTAAAAATGGTCTGCTTAGGCGGCTTAGCATCTAAAGTATTCCCTGCCCCTGGTAACCACCACGAAAATTTCCTGTCAGAACCATGATCCACCCAAGTGCCTGATTTATTTTCCTACTGGCAGGGTCTTTCTGCTGAATCACATTTGACGCAGTTATAATACGACAGAAAGGATGCTTTACAAAGAGTACTCAGGTGAGAGCCGAACTTGGATAAAGAAGCAGCGCTATTACAGACTTCACATCTACAGACAATAATACAGCCCGATTGAATACTAACAGCACTGAAACGATGGCAAAGAGAGCGTAAATAATCACACATAAAGACAAGAACAATTCCGGTAGACCGTGCCCAGGTAACTGAATTAATACAAACTTACTAGTGTGCAGAAAAATTAGATAACGGGGTGAGAGAGTGAGTGAGTGAGAGAGAGAGAGAGAGAGAGAGAGAGAGAGAGAGAGAGAAAGACTGACGGACCATGACTCACTGATAGCTGAACGTTTGGCGGTTTCGTGAGCTGCACTGGAACTTACCTCGTCTTCGATGAGAAATGATGACGTGATCGACCATCCGTGCTATTCCCGTTAAAGTAGCAGTTGTAGTGTCACAACTCGAGAGTAATAAAATGACTATCAAAACTGTTACTTTCATGCTATCCTGAGGCTTCAAAACTCAGTAATTACTTAAACCAACAAGACTTCTAAACTGTAGCTCCATGTGGCCTACTTACAGACTGTACCAACCGCGGAAACACATGTTACTTCCTGTAGTCCAGCAGAAATGTGTGAGGTGTCTATTGTCTCTCAGTCCCATTTAAAGGCTCTCGTCCAGAGGAAAACTGTCGAATATTGAAAGTGGAACTTTTGGGAGCAATATAACTTGGTCTTTTTTCAGCAGATTCTGAAGAACCCGCCCTGTGATGTTACATTGTTAGCCTCTGACAACTTTTTACCACTAATTTCTCCTTGCTGGGCGATAAATGCACGTGAAAGCGTGTTCACAAAGATAATAACTGGTATCTTACTAACGCTAATACTTACTGAACAAGAAAACGAGGGAAATTATCTCTGGAGCTGAAGAACATCATCACGCTGAATTATCTCTCAGTCGTCATGGGAGCATGCTATACAGATGTGGCTTTAGGCATTTCACATGACATCATCACCAATAGGTTGGAAGCAGTATGAGGGACTGTTATTAGCATAGCCGCTAATGCATCTGAAATTGTAAACAATAGTGCAGATACAAGAGAAATCATTGATGCACCAGGGCCAAAAGGGGTTGTTAATCTGCCTGCAACTTCTGGTGTCATAAAAGAACAACTCGGAGATCAAGTCCCCTTCTCTCCAGATGCAGTACATCCTTTTCCGAAGGCACTACCAAGAACTGGAATAAACAAGAGACGTCTTAAAAATCCACTATTTTAACCGATACTCCAGTAAAACAAACCTCAACAGAAGAACAAAGCAAGAAAAGGAAAGTAAACGTCAACAATGAAAAAATGATAAAAAATAAAAGATAAGGTAAAACAACACAAGGAAATGGAAACGGAAAAGGCAAAGGGAAGGGGAAGTCTGTTAAATGAGAGGTTTTACAAACGAATAGTGAAAGGTATGAGAGTGAAGAGGACAGTTTAGAGTATTATTGTCTAGTGTGCAGTGACAGTTACTCTAATTCACGTTCTGGGGAAGAATGGGTTCAATGTCAGGAATGTAAGAACTGGGCCCATTCCAGATGTAGGCAGAAGCAAGCTTTATTGATCTACCTATGCCCGAACAGTGATTGTGATATATCTTCTGATGAAGAATTAATTATAAGTATATATGTTTTCTGTCTATGAAGACAATATGATAGATATTTTCAGCCTAAGACAAGGCCAATATGATTGAAGACTGAATTACCAAGGCTGAGTATTTGCAAGTTATTTGATGAGCTGTTAATTACTAAAGGGTTGATAATTGTTTAAGTACAAATTATAGTTACTCGTTATATAACATACAAATGTTTACCTGATGATTCATATGGCATTGCTGATTATTACTTAAATAAACAGATATGGTTTAGTCATTTACTGTTTTTTATTTCACAAATGATAGCTTTTACAGATATGGTAACAACTTACCCCAGATTGTTAACAATTTGCCCCAAGTTGGGGTAAGTCGTTATTTTACGGCTTTAGATATTAAAAAATTATTACTAAAGAAACCTCAAAACAAATAACCCAAATAACTGTCTTAATATCAAAATTAGATCAATCAGTTAATTTTTAATGCATTGAATGAATACTAAAATCAAGTATTCTTAATGAATTTTGGGGATAACTAAAAATCGGAACTTGTAGCTCCGCTCTCTTCTACACAGAGCATTTTCTTAGTTTTCGTCACAGTTTTCGTCACAGTTTCCGTTGTGATACGCCCTTCACTTGGATTGTCTTCGGTAAAAGTGCAATTGTTATGATTTCAGCTACATGAATAGACGTACCTTCCATGAACGTTCTGCCGACTGAGTGTCATCATGTAGTCCGATGCCGTCGGTGTACCGCAAAGGTCATTACTTGGCCCGATCCTGCGAGTACATATGTTTCATACAACAGACATCCCCACAACATCCTATACGCTAATGACACAGTCTTGTCTACCAAGCACATTAATGCGCGGTTTGTGCAACGGAGACTTCAGATGGCGATAAATCGTCTTGGCGACAAAATGGAGGATAGCTTTAGCCCAAACAAGACGCAGGTTATCGTCATAATGAAGAGCGTGGTGTCAGTAGTTCTGCCACCCGCCTTCGTCAGAGGAACAACTGTAAACTGGACATTATTTGCCCGACACCTTGGTGTCACGCTGGACAAACATGTAACGTGGCGCCAATATCTAAAATAATTACGTGGCAAGGCCCTTGGACGACTCAGAGACCTATATCCAGTTCTCAACCCACGATCCACACTGCCCACTCACGCCTGTGTTAACTATCTACAAGTGCCTTTTACGACGTCTCCTGGAGTACGCAGCGATTGCCTTGGGCAACGCTGCCGACACCTACATCTGACAACTGCTACGAATTCAGAACAGGGCTTTTTCATTGGCACTCCACTTTCCTCAGGATTGTCCATCGCGAGAACTGCACCTACTGGCTGACAAACGCGACTGAAATAAAGATGTCGAGAAACTCCAAACAAGCTCTACAACTACCGTGCTAGCTCTGCAGATATACATATCAGAAACCTGGGCAACAAATGCGAGTACCAGCTCACTCCACAATTGTCACACCACCTTCGAGACAGATTTTCTGCGATAATTAAAAATAAAAATCAGGCAAGTTCAAAATGGCTCTGAGCACTATGGGATTTAACAGCTGTGGTCATCAGTCCCCTAGAACTTAGAACTACTTAAACCTAACTAACCTAAGGACATCACACACATCCATGCCCGAGGCAGGATTCGAACCTGCGACCGAAGCAGTCGCATGGTTCCGGACTGCGCGCCTAGAACCGCGAGACCACCGCGGCCGGCAATCACGCAAGTTCGATTAGGACTACCGCTCGGAGTGTTCTGCACAAACTTCATTATGCCTACGGATAATAATAACAGTTTCGTGTGTATCAATGTCTTGGCAAGTCTTTCTACTGGATGCCACTGGGGCGACCTGCGTGTTCCTAATCTACACCAGTGATCCAACTGGGGAAGGGGATATACTGTTTAAACTGGAATCCGAACAATGGTTTGTTTCTGGCAACTCCTCACATAGTTGAGAGGTGAAGACTAACAATAAAATAATCGTGATCCGACGAAGGTTCGATCCCGCGATTTCTCTGTTTCCAAGCACGCACTTTACCGCCTTTTTTTCCATCTTGCTCGTTATTGTTCTAGGTATCTGATCTGGACGAACGTCACGTGACACCCTTTCAAGATCATCGTTGACTACTCCATTCAGTTTTGCTTATTACGGAGGGCAGCCAGCCCTCTGACCGAACACTACCATTAGACCACCAGGACTGATACATACACAGATAGCTCATATATAGATTTTGATGAGTGAGTTTGCATCAAAATATGACATATGGGCTATATCTTCTGACTGAATTGACTTAGCAGCTTACATTATTGATGCATTCAAGGGACCATACAACTTAGCACCTGACATACGAGGGGAAGTCAAAAAGTAAAGGGATTTCTCCAACTTCTCGCCGTAGGGCTTGTAAAAATGTCAGTAGCCATCCCTTAAGTATTGTCATCTGCAACAATTGTATACAGCATGTCACTCTTGTTTTCCCTTGTTGGTCGTTGTATTGTAGCAGACCATGAAACATGGCAGCTCCATTTGCGATCTGCATGAAGGAGCAAATGTGGACAGTGATTCACTTTTTGTTTGCAGAAGGTGTTAAACCTGAGAAAATAATGCAAGCACAGTATGATGGCAGCTGTTTATCACGAAGCAAGATCTACGAATGGATGCAGGTGCTTCAAATAGAGGAGAACTTCTCTCTGTGACCATGAAAGACTGGACAGGACATCAGTGTCAACAAATGAGGAGAATTTGGAAGTCGTTTGGGGTATAGAGACGGAAAACAGATGAATCACAGTGGATGAAATCGCCAGTACTGTACATATCAGTCATGTTTCAACATATTTCATCTTAAACGACAGGGTAAATTTTCGGAAAGTGTGTGAAAGGTGCGTACAGAAAGAACTGTCAACACAGCATAAGGCGCAAAGGATGGACATCTCCCGTAAACAACTGGCCCATTATCATCCTAAGGCAGATGGATTTTTACAGCAAATCGTTACTGTAGATGAAACGTGCGTGCATTATCGCGAACCGGAAAGTAAGGCTGTCTGCTTCGTTTGGAACACCCATCATCACCAGAAGTTAAAAAATTTACACGTCAACCATCAGCCTTTAAGATTTTGCTAACATTATTCTGGGAAATGGAAGGTGTGGTAGTCGTTCATTTCAGCCCAAAAGGCGAAACTGTGAACAGTGAGAACTATTTTGCGAACTAAACTGAAACCCGCAATCAGATCTAAATGTCGTGGAAAACTGCGAAGGGGTATCATACTGCAGCACGATAACGCTCGGCCACATTCTGCCAAACGGACGGCCGAAACAAGGAAGGAGCTGAGATTCGAACTGCTGGAACACCCACCATACGGTTCAGACATGCCTCCAAGCGATTTCGATACGTTTGGACCATTGAAGGAGGCGCTCAGAGGAAGAAGATTTTGCGATCAATGCAGAAGTTACTGAAGCAGTGCAAAATTGATTAAATGTGCAACCAAAACACTTTTTTCCTGATGGAATCAAAAACTTGTGAAACGTTGGACAGGTGTGTTGAAGTGCAGGGTCGGTATGTAGAAAAATAATGTATGTTTCAGTTTTCTATCATTAGAATAAATATTCCTTTTCGCAATTAAGTCCCTTTACTTATTGACTTCCCTCATTTATTTTAACTTGTTACCTGTACCCGTCGTTAAGAAAAAGTTGGTTTAGACGGACAGACATAGAGAAGGAGTACACATAGCAAAAACATATTTTTATGTTGTTGTTGTTGTGGTCTTCAGTCCTGAGACTGGTTTGATGCAGCTCTCCATGCTACTCTATCCTGTGCAAGCTTCTTCATCTCCCAGTATCTACTGCAACCTACATCCTTCTGAATCTGCTTAGTGTATTCATCTCTTGGTCTCCCTCTACGATTTTTACCCTCCACACTACCCTCCAATGCTAAATTTGTGATACCTTGATGCCTCAAAACATGTTCTACCAACCGATCCCTTCTTCTAGTCAAGTTGTGCCACAAACTTCTCTTCTCCCCAATCCTATTCAATACCTCCTCATTAGTTACGTGATCTACCCACCTCATCTTCAGCATTCTTCTGTAGCACCACATTTCGAAAGCTTCTATTCTCTTCTTGTCCAAACTAGTTATCGTCCAAGTTTCACTTCCATACATGGCTACACTCCATACAAATACTTTCAGAAACGACTTCCTGACACTTAAATCTATACTCGATGTTAACAAATTCCTCTTCTTGAGAAACGCTTTCCTTGCCATTGCCAGTCTACATTTTATATCCTCTCTACTTCGACCATCATCGGTTATTTTACTCCCTAAATAGCAAAACTCCTTTACTACTTTAAGTGTCTCATTTCCTAATCTAATTCCCTCCGCATCACCCGACTTAATTCGACTACATTCCATTATCCTCGTTTTGCTTTTGTTGATGTTCATCTTATATCCTCCTTTCAAAACGCTGTCCATTCCGTTCAACTGCTCTTCCAAGTCCTTTGCTGTCTCTGACAGAATTACAATGTCATCGGCGAACCTCAAAGTTTCTACTTCTTCTCCATGAATTTTAATACCTACTCCGAATTTTTCTTTTGTTTCCTTTACTGCTTGCTCAATATACAGATTGAATAACATCGGAGAGAGGTTACAACCCTGTCTTACTCCTTTCCCAACCACTGCTTCCCTTTCATGCCCCTCGACTCTTATAACTGCCATATGGTTTCTGTACAAACTGTAAATAGCCTTTCGCTCCCTGTATTTTACCCCTGCCACCTTCAGAATTTGAAAGAGATTATTCCAATCAACATTGTCAAAAGCTTTCTCAAAGTCTACAAATGCTAGAAATGTAGGTTTGCCTTTTCTTAATCTTTCTTCTAAGATAAGTCGTAAGGTCAGTATTGCCTCACGTGTTCCAACATTTCTACGGAATCCAAACTGATCTTCCCCGAGGTCGGCTTCTACCAGTTTTTCCATTCGTCTGTAAAGAATTCGCGTTAGCATTTTGCAGCTGTGACTTATTAAACTGATAGTTCGGTAATTTTCACATCTGTCAACACCTGCTTTCTTTGGGATTGGAATTATTATATTCTTCTTGAAGTCTGAGGGTATTTCGCCTGTCTCATACATCGTGCTCACCAGATGGTAGAGTTTTGTCATGACTGGCTCTCCCGAGGCCATCAGTAGTTCAAATGGAATGTTGTCTACTCCCGGGGCCTTGTTTCGACTCAGGTCTTTCAGTGCTCTGTCAAACTCTTCACGCAGTATCTTATCACCCATTTCGTCTTCATCTACATCCTCTTCCATTTCCATAATATTGTCCTCAAATACATCGCCCTTGTATAAACCCTCTATATACTCCTTCCACCTTTCTGCTTTCCCTTCTTTGCTTAGAACTGGGTTGCCATCTGAGCTCTTGATATTCATACAAGTGGTTCTCTTCTCTCCAAAGGTCTCTTTAATTTTCCTGTAGGCAGTATCTATCTTACCCCTAGTGAGACAAGCCTCTACATCCTTACATTTGTCCTCTAGCCATCCCTGCTTAGCCATTTTGCACTTCCTGTCGATATCATTTTTGAGACGTTTGTATTCCTTTTTGCATGTTTCATTTACTGTATTTTTATATTTTCTCCTTTCATCAATTAAATTCAATATTTCTTCTGTTACCCAAGGATTTCTATTAGCCCTCTTCTTTTTACCTACTTGATCCTCTGCTGCCTTCACTACTTCATCCCTCAGAGCTACCCATTCTTCTTCTACTGTATTTCTTTCCCCAATTCCTGTCAATTGTTCCCTTATGCTCTCCCTGAAACTCTCTACAACCTCTGGTTCTTTCAGTTTATCCAGGTCCCATCTCCTTAAATTCCCACCTTTTTGCAGTTTCTTCAGTTTCAATCTGCAGTTCATAACCAATAGATTGTGGTCAGAATCCACATCTGCCCCTGGAAATGTCTTACAATTTACAACCTGGTTCCTAAATCTCTGTCTTACCATTATATAATCTATTTGATACCTTTTAGTATCTCCAGGATTCTTCCAGGTATACAACCTTCTTTTATGATTCTTGAACCAAGTGTTGGCTATGATTAAGTTATGCTCTGTGCAAAATTCTACAAGGCGGCTTCCTCTTTCATTCCTTCCCCCCAATCCATATTCACCTACTATGTTTCCTTCTCTCCCTTTTCCTACTGACGAATTCCAGTCACCCATGACTATTAAATTTTCGTCTCCCTTCACTACCTGAATAATTTCTTTTATCTCGTCATACATTTCATCTATTTCTTCATCATCTGCAGAGGTAGTTGGCATATAAACTTGTACTACTGTAGTAGGCATGGGCTTTGTGTCTATCTTGGCCACAATAATGCGTTCAATATGCTGTTTGTAGTAGCTAACCCGCACTCCTATTTTTTTATTCATTATTAAGCCTACTCCCGCATTACCCCTATTTGATTTTGTATTTATAACCCTGTAATCACCTGACCAAAAGTCTTGTTCCTCCTGCCACCGAACTTCACTAATTCCCACTATATTTAACTTTAACCTATCCATTTCCCTTTTTAAATTTTCTAACCTACCTGCCCGATTAAGGGATCTGACATTCCACGCTCCGATCCGTAGAACGCCAGTTTTCTTTCTCCCGATAACGACGTCCTCCTGAGTAGTCCCCGCACGGAGATCCGAATGGGGGACTATTTTACCCCCGGAATATTTTACCCAAGAGGACGCCATCATCATTTAATCATACAGTAGAGCTGCATGTCCTCGGGAAAAATTACGGCTGTAGTTTCCCCTTGCTTTCAGCCGTTCGCAGTACCAGCACAGCAAGGCCGTTTTGGTTAATGTTACAAGGCCAGATCAGTCAATCATCCAGACTGTTGCCCCTGCAACTACTGAAAAGGCTGCTGCCCCTCTTCAGGAACCACATGTTTGTCTGGCCTCTCAACAGATACCCCTCCGTTGTGGTTGCACCTACGGTACGGCCATCTGTATCGCTGAGGCACGCAAGCCTCCCCACCAATGGCAAGGTCCATGGTTCATGGGGGGGTTTTATGTTATATATCACAAATTATCAGTTTCCGGAGTTTTTCTTAATTTGTACAGTGAGATTTTGCTTCTTGCCTAATTTTGTGGTTCTAGATCAGTGGGAAGTACCATATAGGATTCGATGAGTTTGCGAATGTCAAAATAAGTTATATAAATGGTCATAATCATTTGATTGCATTGACTCAGAAGCTTACATTCTTTACACCGCTAAGAAACCGTAGACCTTTGTTTGTGACAAATTTCAACTCGATACGTCTAACCGTTCCTTAGAAATGTTAGACAGACAGCGGCAACAAAATTTTTGCCGATTGAGTACAGAACCAAAAAACTAATAAGAAAAAATGAAGTATAACAAAACAGCTACTTAGTTAGGTAGCAGCAATAGGATAAACTAAATTTGCTGCAAGTAATGGCAGCCACACGTAAGGATCAGACATAAAGCCACGGAAGAAGCCTGAAGGTGAAACAGAAAGTGTTAGAACTTCATCTTAAACTGGAAATTAAGAGTTTCAGTGCTGAAGCTCGCGTCGTTGTCGACCTGCTTTAATGTAATGGTAACCAGTGCTGGATTACAGGCAGTGTATAGTTGAAATCCCGTATCTCTGTTGTATAGATTGTCTGCTGAACAGGTATGTACAGCCTCCTTAAAAACACAGTCTTATTAAGACAGATGCGGAATTTCAACTAAGCACTGCCAGTAATTCAGCACTGGCTGCCATTAAATGCAAGCAGGAGAAACAAGATCCTCCGAATTATGACCAAACGGAGAGCGCTGCAGAGAGTTTAAGTCAGCTTTTAACAAGACGAGCGTGAGGCAGCACAATCACTGCCCACTTCGCAAGCACGGAAGGCTCCTCTTCGACTCATGGTAGAGGGCACTAGAGGGGCCTCTTCCATCTTAATGTGAGCGCCTCCAAATGGCTCTGAGCACTACGCGACTTAACTTCTAAGGTCATCAGTCCCCTAGAACTTAGAACTACTTAAACCTAACTAACCTAAGGACATCACACACATCCACGCCCGAGGCAGGATTCGAACCTGCGACCGTAGCGGTCGCGCTGAGCGCCTCCCCACGCATGCATAATTCCTGTTCAACACCGACACGCGGTTATCCCCAGTCACGTCTTGCAGCACCCGAAGATGTCGATCAGTTATTTCGAGGAAATATTGTGCTACTTGCAAAATGTTATCCGGCGCCAAACCCGAGAAATGTATTTACAAGAGATCCGTCAGAAAAGTGTAAAAAGTCACATACTATGCTGGTGCTCTAATCTCATAGATACTTTCGTTGCGTGCTTCGACAACTACATTTACTTGTGATACATCCGACGATACTGCCGTTACTACTGAAACTTGTGGTTAAATATACGCCAGTAGGTTATTTCAGTCATAAATTTTCTAACCAGTCAAACATTTATAATGATGCGCTGCAGAACTGTACCTAGGTTATCAGTCGACAAAGGGATGCAGTGTCGGTGTTTCCTTCGTCATTGCAGCAGACTAGTATTTTGAGAAAATCTGTAGAGATATTATTGTAATGAAAAAACTTTCTTTAACGGGATGACCTTCTGAACAGTATTCCATAGCCCCTGAAAAGAGGATGATACATTAGGCCTACATGTCAATGTTCGTAGTGCAGTTATTCAAAGACATACACACGAAATGTGTAGGGCAAAATATCCAAAAACTGCGTATTTTCCACATAAACACCCGGTGGTGTAAATGAAACTGCACTGTTTCAGCACACTGTAGCCTTTCATTTAGAAAACACGCCTAAGCACACTAGGAATACTTCTCTGTCTATGAAGGACTTAATTTTTGGATATTTGGGATATTATGTTATCTCTACCTGTCTAAAAGTCATTATATTGGCAAATGAATCTTATATTTTTAAAGGTGCTTAAGTAAACTTGAAACGTCCCCTTCGAAAAATTTATAGATTACTGTGCTGATAAACCCCTTATGTTATGTGATTTTTAAACATCTGAGCAGAACTGAACGTTCTCAGACATTTCGCTCTTTACTTATTCTGATCAACACTAAACTGACACAATATTTTTAGTGCAACGCAAGCTGACTTTCAATAATCCCCACAAAAGAATGGCCCTGACTAACAATAACCTATACCTTTCATGAATCACTTACCTCACAAAAATCTTCGTTACTCGAACTACTGCAAAACAGCGAGCACCACTACTGCCAGCTAAATAAAAGATTCTAACTACTGAAGGCATTAACTACTGATAGGCATAGTTAGCAAATGAAAGATTTTGATAGAGAACAAACCTTAATTGTATACGAAAGTCATATATATATATATATATGACTTTGGCTGTTAACAGCCAACTGCCCAACACTACAATAGCAAATTCCAACAATGCAAACCAGCCACAGACTGCACACAGCAGTCAGTGATTTTCATACAGAGCGCTACCAACATAAAAACCTAAACAGCCTACTTACAAACTCACACACATTTGTGGGAAATTTAGAAAAGCTCTTTCATTTGTATAATAAGTTTACATGCTCTTTTTTATTGGCGCTGTTGTGTTCTATGATGCAAAAGTTATTTCCAGACAAAAGATTGATTTTGTAATGTTATATTTTCGTAATGTAATTAATAGCTGGAAACTGATATCGTTTAAAAGAAGGCGTGTGGAAAATACTAAAATCGCACTCTGCTTTCTATGATAACATTAACATTATCTTGATTGTAACAATAAAACATGTACAGTTCTACATTTCAGTACTGATGCAGTGAATTTAATTGAAAGAATTTGGAACCAGCGAAAGGAACAGGGTAGCGCTACAGTTGGCCGGGACGTGCGTAGGCTGCCACGATTTGTTGGTTGGTCAGACGATAAATTATTATGTGTTAGGAGCCAAAAACGGCAACAATGCACAGCAGTCAAAATAAATGCAGAATATTGTTTTCTTGTGAAAGATACTGTGATGCATGAGACATTGACTGATGCCCTTATAAAAATATTGTTTTCACTATTCTGTAGATGGAACTCAGACAGAGTTATGCCCCTTTAATGGCAATTTGTGCAGTTAAAAATGTAGCAACTGAAGCAATAGCTAACTCAAAATCACTAAATTACAGACTGATGCCCGTCTAAAAATACGCGATTCAAATCAGGTTTAATATCCGGTGTGAACCTGTTCCCCTCAGCAGAAGTCGGTGGAGTGGTGTCGCTATAATGCATTTTAAGGCGGCGTCAATAACTTATACCTGGCCGGAAAACTCTCCTTGTTCCGTTACTTAAATCATTTAGGTAATTTACATCTATGCATATATATAGCACATTACATCAAATGCGCTTTATGGTCTTTTTCTGATAAAAATACATAAAAAATTTGTCTTTAAGGTTCATGTGGTTTATGACGCTTTGATTTTATATGACTTTTCGTACCATATTTAGGAGTAAGGCTCAATTCCACGCGTCTGCTTTGAAATTGGAAATTTGTAGTAAGTTCCTATGGGACCAAACTGCCGAGATCATCGGTCCTTAGACTTACACACTACTTAATCTAACTTAAACTAACTTACGCTAAAGACAACACACACACCCGTGCCCGAGGGAGGACTCGAACCTCCGATGGGGCAAAACCGCGCGAACCGTTGCAAAGCGCCTAAGACCGAACGGCTACCCGGCGCGGCGTCTGCTTTGACCAATGACGTCATATTACGCGTTAAGACGATCATTTACCTTAGTTACTAAGACAACCACAGATAACACTGAATAATAACATTTAATAATACTCCGATTACGTTATTCAAAATGGCGACAAGACAGACCATGATGTTCATAAGCAAATGTAAAAGAACCGCAAATATTTCAATCAGCAAAGGAAATGAAATTAACGGGACAACGCTAATTCATCTGGAATTAACGGAACGAAAATGAACAGAAAATACAAAACTGGAATCGAATAATACCCTTCACCTAATAGCTCAAATGAAGACAGAAATACCAGACCCCCCCACAAATGATAATCGAAAAATGGCAGGCCGGCGGAAGTGGCCGAGCGGTTCAGTCTGGAACCGCACGACCGCCACGGTCGCAGGTTCTAATCCTGCCTCGGGCGTGGATGTGTGTGATGTCCTTAGGTTAGGTTTAAGTAGTTCTAAGTTCTAGGGGACTGATGACCTCAGAAGTTAAGTCCCATAGTGCTCAGAGCCATTTGAACCATTTGAAAAATGGCACACACGAGTTCATCCAGAATAAACGGAACAAACAATACAAAATACGTACAGTTAGACTCTTAATACTTCGCTTACCCGACGTTTATAGCTAAAACGCAGAACGATAAATTCCCCGTCCGCGAAATGAACTAACCAAAAATAAATTTGAAAACCCTCATTTCAAGGAGATTAAACAAACTCTCAGACAGTCTTACGAACCATAGACAATTCCAAATTAAGCAAGGCTGGCCACAAACCACAGTACACACACACACACACACACACACACACACACACACACAAACAAACAAACCATATATTTGAGAGAACAGGAATATAAATATAATGGCTACTAGTTTCTCTAACAACAGTTTAATCTGTGCTCTCAGTTCCACCCTAACCACACCCTCGTAAATCACGACATATTTGGGGTAAACAGCATAGTTTTCAGACAACATAGTTTAAACCAGTTACTAAAAAATCCACAGACAAATCGGTAATTTCCAAGAATGATTGCCTATCGAAGTCACTGGGTACAAACGATACATATCGTACGTGCGATCGTAAATAGATCATGCGACTTCGTTGGCAGGCGATGTATGTTTACTGTCGTCACTAGAGCAATGACGAAAGCAGAGCGTTACAAAAATACTTGTAATTGTAAAGGAGACGACTTACCTTACTCGTCGTCGGTGTTGTCATGTTAAAGTCCATTACGCTGATCTCGATGGATAATTTGGAAGAGTCGAACCATGTATTCTTCCTTATAATCGTTCGTCCGCAATGAGATTGTAACGGTATTTTAGCAATGAAACTGTTCTTACGAAGTTTAACACACTTCGCACCACAACAGTCTACACAGTCACTTCTTTCCTCGTCCGGTAGTACTCCATACTTGCGACAAAAAGTCAAACAATTTTCTACTCTGTATAAACATGGAATTAGATTTTTCCATGTGAGAGAAACCGCCACTCACTAACGGCATAAATCGTCTTGGTTTCCCTAGCAACTCACAAATAATTCGCGGAGGTATGTAATTTAGAGCAACTACGGGAACAACGGGAAACAGATATAAATGACAATCACAAATAATTGATCACAACGCCCGCCACCGGAGTCGTATGATCGATTTACGATCGCACGTTCGATATGTATCGTTTCGATCCAGTGACTTCGATAGGCAATCATTCTTGGAAATGACCGACAAATCTAATAACAGACCGCTTACATGCTTCGCATCGTTAACTCATGACGTCACACAGGACGTCATGGGTTAAAGCTGACGGTTGGAATCGGACCTTGCTCTTGGCCCCATTTTTGAGCTATTGTTTACAGCTTATGCACATGGTCTTACGTTGTTTGCTCTGCCCTACATCATAAATAAATAAATCCACGTCTACATCATCAACATAAACGCTCTAAATTCGCTCCGCGTCGGCTGTCATGCCTACGGAGGGCAGACGATGGGTTCCAGATCTGTCTCCCAAATCTATAGTTGATTTGTGTCCTTGCTGACTGGGACGGCTCTGTTCCTGGTGAATGGACTGGGGAGCTCGATTTCTGGCAGTTTCCAGTTTCCGCAACGAATCGCGTACTCACCTGGCGAATCGACGGCGTCGAGTTTGGACACTTCGGGCTGGAGCTGCATGTAGAGCCAGTAGTCGCCGCTGCGGATGCAGCGCGCTGGGGACTTGTCCCAGCGGCAGGGGTGGCCGCCTCGGCCTCTGTGCTCGTCCACCGTCAGCCAAGAGACCCGCTCACCAGAAAGTGTCTCCCGCACATCCTGAATGCTGTGCTGCACGTACGACATCGTCGCCGCTTCCAGAAAGCCAAGTAAATTCCACCTTCGTGGTATTACGGAAACTGCACTATACTTCCGTGAGCAAAACTTTTGTCGTGAAAGGCAGTGTAACAAATTTGGGCTCACTCTTCATCAATAGGTGACGTCTATCACGAAGACTCGGGCTTCGGAAATTTATGAGCCTACAGATGAAACAGTGGTGGATCTTGCCAAAGAGATTTTATAAAAGCGGCGTGTGCATGGCTCTTTGTTTAATCGTATCTCTCTGACTTTATATATAGTTGCTGTCTACGGCAAATAGCCGCGAATGCAAACATTTGACAGATGAATCGAAGCTCATGCTCCAGGGAGCTACCATGTAATAGCATGAATGACACGATATAAATCGAGAACTTTGTGTTCCCAGTCACTAGAAGGTGGTATTGATGTTTTCAGTGCGAATAGGAAAACGTGCAATTACTTAACAAAATATCCCGTCTCATGTTATTGTCAACATATAAAAAAAAATCTGGAAATACGGAAGCGTCCGATCTAACCCGTCGGCTTTGACCCATGACGTCACAAATATAGCGGAAACGACAATTCCAATATGGCGGATATAGAAACGTTGCATACGTATCACAAAGACGAAAACACATAGAAAAAGAACACACACAAAGGTTTCACAAGAACAATCTGCTAACATTGATAGCAAACAAAGATAATAATAAACAAGTGGTACTCGAGGCCAGGCAGGGGGGGGGGGGGGCTGCGCCCCCCCCTGACCCCCCCCCCCGCCAAAAAAAAAACTCCCAACCTAACCTCGTATTCAGGGCTACGCTACAGATCAATGTGTAGGTCAATCAAAAGATAAAAAAGAAATAAAAAAAAGAAAAAAACAATATTGATTCATTAGACATAACGAGTAGCGACAAAACATATAGACCATAAAGATTGAAATGACGTCACACACCACAACACCCTTACGTCACGGGTCAAAGCCGACGCGTGAGATCGGATGTTTCTGTTGACCCAAAAATCTTAGTCGTGCCTAATATACACTGTTCACCTTAACAGACTAGTAAATCTACTATCAAAAATTCGTTAAGACGAGAAATGAATTGTAACCTAATTTGTTTAATTTCGGAACAAATTGATTACATGTGAATTTTATCCATAGTGGAGGCTGTTGAACTCCGTGACTGTCCCTTTATAGGGTGTAGAAAAATTTCCGCTACCAGTCACAATAAAAGATTATTTATTCGTCACACGACCGGTTTCGGGCTTGTGCCCATCCTCAGTTGTTTATACATTCACGTACATGTTTATATTGCTGAAGATCAATAAAGATGAGGCATCATTAAAGATGAAGCATCATTATTATAATTACGCTGCTGAGGTGACAGTTTTTACATTTAACCAAACTTTATAAAACTGAAATATGGACGTGAAAATAATAACAAGTGTGCAACTAAGTGAAAATACTGTCACCACAGCGTAATTATAATAATGATGCTTCATCTTTATTGATCTCCAGCAATATAAACACGTACGTGAATGTACAAACACCTGAGGATGGGCACAAGCCCGAAACTGGCCATGCGACGAATAAATAATCTTTTATTGTGACTGGTAGCGGAAATTTTTCTGCAACCTAAACTGATTACAAGTACAGTCGCGTGCGAGTCACGTAGTTTCCGAGGCTTTGTGCCGGTTGTAGTTCGTTTCGAAGGTTAATTTGCGGATTTCAGATTCATTTTAAAACATTCAAAACTGGGCACTAATTTTACATTATTAGACATTAGCTGATACTACTTTTTATAAACGCCCTTTTGGCTTTGTCGTTCCAAATATGCCTTACGTGCACCTATCGTGTTGATCTATTCTGCTTTCCACGTATCAAAATGTGTATCTTACAGCTTCTCCTTCCTGAGTCTGTCATTTAGTCCTCCTGTATGTCCAGCTCTGACGCTTTCTTCTTACTTACGTGCGTATCTTAAACTACAGCTAACACATGTCCCATTACATTTAGTATAAAAAGCAATTCCTGTTCATTTTCGGCTACCACTATTTCATCATCAGTTAATCGTATTGTGACATAATTGTCGTCGAGGAGGTAGGCGACCATTATTACAACAATTAGTAATCCTGCATTCAGCCTGACTGGGTCGCAAAGGTAAAAGTCAAATACTGAGCAAAGAATGACTTTACTGCTCAGGTGACGCCTTTAGGACTTAATCCATCATGAGGTATCTACAAAAACTAGGATACAAAAATATTTTACAAACATAGTAATGGATAGCTATAGCACTGTGCTTTGACTGAAATCAGGTGGCACACACTGTACTACTCCTATCCAGGAGCGACTGCTGCACGTAGATATGGCGTTTCAAGATGTATCTGAAACAAACATTCGCTACACAGTTTTGGAGACTGCAGAACATTAAGAAATTTTTTCCACCTTATAGTATTACAAAATGTATAGCGTCGCCAAGGCACATCAGCTAATGAGCATTGATTATACTGAGTGCCTGATGGCTGTCAACCAACTTACTATAAGAGAAATATTTTCTTTATACAGATACTAATCACGTCTTTAAGGTGATAAAATGTTACACAAAATACACTCCTGGAAATTGAAATAAGAACACCGTGAATTCATTGTCCCAGGAAGGGGAAACTTTATTGACACATTCCTGGGGTCAGATACATCACATGATCACACTGACAGAACCACAGGCACATAGACACAGGCAACAGAGCATGCACAATGTCGGCACTAGTACAGTGTATATCCACCTTTCGCAGCAATGCAGGCTGCTATTCTCCCATGGAGACGATCGTAGAGATGCTGGATGTAGTCCTGTGGAACGGCTTGCCATGCCATTTCCACCTGGCGCCTCAGTTGGACCAGCGTTCGTGCTGGACGTGCAGACCGCGTGAGACGACGCTTCATCCAGTCCCAAACATGCTCAATGGGGGACAGATCCGGAGATCTTGCTGGCCAGGGTAGTTGACGTACACCTTCGAGAGCACGTTGGGTGGCACGGGATACATGCGGACGTGCATTGTCCTGTTGGAACAGCAAGTTCCCTTGCCGGTCTAGGAATGGTAGAACGATGGGTTCGATGACGGTTTGGATGTACCGTGCACTATTCAGTGTCCCCTCGACGATCACCAGTGGTGTACGGCCAGTGTAGGAGATCGCTCCCCACACCATGATGCCGGGTGTTGGCCCTGTGTGCCTCGGTCGTATGCAGTCCTGATTGTGGCGCTCACCTGCACGGCGCCAAACACGCATACGACCATCATTGGCACCAAGGCAGAAGCGACTCTCATCGCTGAAGACGACACGCCTCTATTCGTCCCTCCATTCACGCCTGTCGCGAAACCACTGGAGGCGGGCTGCACGATGTTGGGGCGTGAGCGGAAGACGGCCTAACGGTGTGCGGGACCGTAGCCCAGCTTCATGGAGACGGTTGCGAATGGTCCTCGCCGATACCCCAGGAGCAACAGTGTCCCTAATTTGCTGGGAAGTGGCGGTGCGGTCCCCTACGGCACTGCGTAGGATCCTACGGTCTTGGCGTGCATCCGTGCGTCGCTGCGGTCCGGTCCCAGGACGACGGGCACGTGCACCTTCCGCCGACCACTGGCGACAACATCGATGTACTGTGGAGACCTCACGCCCCACGTGTTGAGCAATTCGGCGGTACGTCCACCCGGCCTCCCGCATGCCCACTATACGCCCTCGCTCAAAGTCCGTCAACTGCACATACGGTTCACGTCCACGCTGTCGCGGCATGCTACCAGTGTTAAAGACTGCGATGGAGCTCCGTATGCCACGGCAAACTGGCTGACACTGACGGCGGCGGTGCACAAATGCTGCGCAGCTAGCGCCATTCGACGGCCAACACCGCGGTTCCTGGTGTGTCCGCTGTGCCGTGCGTGTGATCATTGCTTGTACAGCCCTCTCGCAGTGTCCGGAGCAAGTATGGTGGGTCTGACACACCGGTGTCAATGTGTTCTTTTTTCCATTTCCAGGAGTGTATTTCTTTAAATTCGGGAGCATTATGTGGGGCTAAACATCGTCAAAAGCTACAATCACAACTGTACGATATGACACGCGACATGAAATTAAATATGAAATAGATATACAAACACATGCTACAAATTTAAATACAGGCAGTAAGTCAGGGGAAGGGGAATGCAATATTTTCGTTAAAATTTGGACAGTCCGTCTGCCAGACTCAAAACCGGTACCAGAAAGTACCCCACATGCGCTACTGCGCTTACATCAAATGGAAGAACCATTTTCTGCTAATGGACACAACCAGTTTTTTACGAAACATAGGAAATATTGTATTATAAACAATATCGGTCGTGTCCGCAGAAGACTAAGAATTATTATTCGGTTCCATGTACCGTCGAACGTTAAAATCGTAGCACCTTTTGACTCTGGTATAGTTTTCCTCGGACGATGTCACAGTAAAAATTAGAGTCATAACTAACAGTTCCCTAGATGACTTCTGCAGAGCGGTATATTCACGTACCGCATGAAGTTCTTATCTATTTCTCGTGTTTGTGTAAGCAGTGCACTGATAAAGGGCTTAAGTCGTATAATTATCTCGGAACAGGATATCCCATTACACTGCATACTTGCAGAAACAATTTTTACTTGGCAATCAACACTTCTTTTCAGAAAGACGGGGTAGCAGTCTTTGGAGAAGAGACAGTCATTCAATACTCCACACCGAAGCAAAGAACTGACACAAAGGCCGAAACACAATGGAGCAGACAGCGATCGAATGCAAGCTGCAAATAATGATTGTACTTTCTACTTATAGATTACAAGGTGCTGTAGTAAGACTACTAACGGGCAACAAAGCATGTGACCTGATACAGAAGAGACGCATACAGCAGCTCACTTAACAACCGGAATATGGCTCATTGACACAGTGTCTGTTTTTCGAAAATTTTGTACTGTCTACCTACAGTGTCACATTCAGATACGGAGAATTCTCAGCGTTCTGCAGAATATGTCTATACAGGGTGTCCCAAGCGGAATGGTCGGTGTTAGGGATATGACAGGACAACTCGTTTGAAGCATAAAACTTCAAATGGACATACGCGATATACTACATATTTCCGAGGCAGAACACACTCAATATATATTTGCTTTTGGGCTACTGGCGCACACCATGTGTCTTACCTTACCCAAAGTCTTCGACGTTTTATTTCAGCCCAACCGATCACGTTGCATTCAACCTCTTTGCTAAGGATGTCTTTCTGCCATTAAACTGGTCCACTCAGCGCCCATTTGTTCACCCAGCTAGCACTCAAGCTTATTTCAAGGTGGATATTGAGTTTAGGTTCAGTTGAAAATTCAAGATTGAAAAATCAACCTGTTACACAGCTTGTTTCAAGGTGGGTATTGAGTTTAGGTTCAGTTGAAAATTCAAGACTGAAAAATCAACTTGTTACACAGTTTAGATGAAGCTGTAAAAATTTAGCTTGAATTAAAATAATTTTCCCAAGCTTGAAATAAACTGTAATTTCCCTGGAAGGCTGTACAGCAGATGCGCGCGCAGCATAGCTTCCATAGACGTCCACGGGAAGCGCCACAAGCGTTTATAAGCCGTGATGTAAGGGTGTTGTGTGTGACGTCATGACGCCGCGGAGTTTGGTTTGAGTGTGGCTGTCTCCAGTTCTGTTTTATCTTATTTTATTTACTTTTCTGAGCCTTGCTATGTTTACGGTCATTTTACCTTTGTGACGCGCGTTAATGGTTGTGGTTTGTTGACAAGTTTGTTTTATACTAGAAAACAGTTCGGTACGTTAATGTTACAAATGTTAAATATTACGTAACGT
Source organism: Schistocerca cancellata (assembly GCF_023864275.1). NCBI lineage: Eukaryota > Metazoa > Arthropoda > Insecta > Orthoptera > Acrididae > Schistocerca > Schistocerca cancellata. The sequence goes on along the minus strand of NC_064626.1, from coordinate 1,117,579,748 downwards.
AATTAATTAGGTTCAATAAATTCAGATTAATATTTATATAGCTTAAAACAAGCTGTAAATACCAGGCTGTATTCCACGTGTGTAGATACAGCTGGAGCCAAGCTTGATAAGTCAAGCTTGAAATATAGCTTGAACTCTGCCAACTTTGATGTTTGTTTCAAGCTTGAATCCAGCTAACAGGCCTGAATATTCCAGCTTTGATCAAGCTTATATACTTGAACTTTACATCTGGAAACAAGTTTGAAACCGGCTTACTGTGCTATCTGGGCATGGTCTTTTGTGAGTGAAGGATTTCAAGAGACTGAGAATGCATCAAAGAGAAGCATCCAGCATTTTGCTGGAACAGCAAAACATTGTTGAAATGGTGCAACATAGTTATACTACCAGAAAACGACGATTTTATCTACGTTTCAGTGCCCCACAAGCATGTGTGTAACGAACATTACATGCGGAAAAATTGTACCATTTCACATACAGCATGTCCACAATCTTCACGTTGGCGACACTGCCGCACGACTTGAATACCGTCACTGCTTAAAGGATTTCATCATTTGCTTCTATTGATGCTATTCATTCATGACGCCATGTTTACACGGAATGAAATCAACAACACACGTAACTATCATGTATGGTCTGGAACATTATGTGATTGCCTTATCATTTTAAATCATTCACTAATAGAGCAGTCGCTCGGCATCAGCTACAGTTAGCAAATAATGTTGCGAGAATGTAAAAGGTGAACGACCTGTGACGTAACTTGTTTATTGTCGAAGCGCCGTCAGAGATGCAGTGAGTTATTGACTTTGAAAACCGCGCCGCGAAAAACGGATAGAAGAAGAACACTTTTACACATTTTTTTTTATGTACGAGATATACTCGATGAACAGTTACTCATTCTTCTCTTGTCTCCTGTAACTTGTGTCGGACGCGCATGTCTTGCCGCCGTATTATTATCGTTAAAAATAATATTGTTTTAGTGTAAAGTAAATGTGTAATACTAAAAGTGCCTAGCATTAGATTTACTGTGCGACGTGTTTTTGAAAACGTCAAAGGACTTGTTTTCATTACGAGAAGTGCCAGTCAAAACGGCATCCTTGTTAAATCCTTCATTGCAGTGTAAGTTCGTCTATTAATTGCCATAAATTCAGAGATAAATGGAGCTGGTGTATGGACTATTTATTTAATATAGAATCTATGTCTCACTCCTTCATGAAGTTATTTAATTTTCTTTATGTTTCTGCCAAATAGAGTGTTCACAGTCACGAATTCTTTCGTCGAGTTCGGACGGAAGTTGCATGCGGCGAAATATTTTCTCCGCGCCATATTCTACTGGTAAATGCATGATAAACTACGGTCCCTTAGGAAATTCATGTTGAGCTATCGCAAAATAATTATATTTTGAATAGGCATCTTCTCTCCTCTGCAATGCAACTTCCGACTGATCAGACGATCAAACAAGAAACAGCCGCACACGGTCGGCGTTCGCAAACATGTTTCCACCACTGATTATAGCTATATGTTACAGCACAAAAGTAAACATATTGTTATAATTAGCGACAACGAACGGGGACATTTATAACTGTATGTTTATGTATACACATTACGTAAACATATCTTTATAATTGGCGCCCGAACAGGGACGCGAATTAAAAAAAAATTGAAAGGAATAAAAATTTATATAAGATACGCATTGTGGGAATATTCATAAAGAATTGGAGCTAATCTTGTGCTTTTTATTTGTTACATGGCATCAAACACCATCCAATAAAATTTCCATTGAGCGAAAGAAACGAGATATTCAGAGTAAATTACGGAAGAGAGATTATTTTTTTGGAACCGAATTTGTGCGAAAATCTAGTTGCAACGCCCAAGGCAGTCATCAGTAACGTAAGTTAAAATTTCGTTAGCCGTAGCCAAGCTTCCTTAATTTCAGCCGACATTAATCAATTTGTGACGATCTTTAGTAGTTGCAGTAAAATTTGCTTTGAATTCAGTAGATTGCATTTAGTAGATTAGTAATTTCTTCAAGTATTGTTTAAATTCCATTGTTGTGTATTGCATATCATTTGTTTTTAAATGTCCGCTGCCTGTTCACGGAGCTGACCAGCCTTAGTTTTCATTTGTTTTGAACAGTGTGCAGCCATACTTTCTTTACGGTCCAGAATAGTCTCTTGTTCTCGTGACGTGCATCTCCCGACATTCCGATCTTGTGACGTAGCAGTGACAACTGACTCGCAACCGATAAATTACATCTCTGTCGACAGCTGACGGCCGTAGCTCAAACGAACTTCATTGACTTACTGTTTGTAAATAAGTGAGCTATTGCAGACGATAAAATGTCATCACTAGATTCAAATGAACAGAATGAAACGAGTGAAGTGTCGCGTCGCTTACGGTCCCGCAGGGTAATTAGTAAGGCTGAGACACCAATCGAAACAATTGTAGAAAGTGAAGTGGGAAATTTTACGGACTTTAGTGCCTCACACCATAATGTTACTGGTTCTGAACTAGACAATGCCAGCATAGTTTCTGCCACTAGTAGTCGTAGCCATATACCGGTTACAAGGGAGGCAGGTGAAAGCAATTCAGGGGTAGTGACAGACGATGTATTCAAACACCTACTGAGTCAAATAAGTCAAATGATGCAGGACGGAAATCGCCAATTGAAAGAGGAAAATCGCCAAATGGTGAATTCCATTAAAAATGATTTGAAAGACGAAAATAGACAAATGTTAGCCTCGCTTGAAGATAAGCTTTCTACAGTAAGCGAAGAAATAAAAACTGTTAGTGAAAACGTAGCCAAAGAAGTAGCAAAGCAAGTTAAGGATGCTGTTTCTCAAAAGCGAAGTGGAATAATTTTCGAACTGAATGACACTTTAGCTACCATGCAAAGCGAGACAGCTGACATCCGAAACGCAACCAAGAATCTTGACTCCACCGTAACCACGGTTAATCACAGATTAGACAGAGTAACTACGCAGGTAGAAAAACTAACCGAGGGACTGTCAGACTTGACTCTGGAAACGGAAACGAAAGTAAAGGAGAGGCTAGATAGTCATGAGAGAGAATTTAGAGAAAAGTATGAGAACTGGATTGCTGGAAAGGACAAATTTGTCGAAGATAAAATTAACAAAGACCTAGTAGAGACTGTGAAAGCAACCACTCTTGGTATCTTGTCAGCTCCTGGAAGCTCCGGAGACACCGTAATGTCTGAACTCTGTAGCATTAGGCATACCCTTCAGCAAGAATTACCAAATTGGAAGCAAGAGGTAACGGAACAGCTAAATAACCTGAAGGCACAAGTGAGTAGTAGTTCCCGAATACAGAGACCGAATTATCCTAACTCTTTAGCCTCAGAGGAAGAAGATGAATTATTTCAGCAATTCCGAATACCTGTTGCATCTAATGAACACACTTCACCACCACATATTCCAGTTAGTCACCGAAACCAAGAATCTGACTCAGTAGTAAAAATGATGAAGGAAGAAAGCATGATAAAGCATCGAGTTTTTGAAACCTTTAACCCGGAAAAACGAAATATCTACCCAATTGTTTTTCTTCGTGGATTCTCTGGCATTTTTCCAAATTCGTGGACTGAAAGACAGCGTATCCAATTTGTTACCGGATATATAGGTGGCGAATCGGCAATATGGGGAACCGAAATGGTTGATAAGTGTCGAACATATGAGTTTGAGCACTGTTTCCTCAGCAAATTTCGGAGCGAAGGTGTTCAGAAGCGCCTTCGTAAAGAAGTCTATTATGCAGAACAATTTGACCCCAGGAATAGTAGCCTGAGAAAGTACTTCGAAAAATATCTTGGCAAAATCAGGTATTGGGATAACACTCTCAATAGTAAAGATGTAATTATGATTCTCAAGTCTAAATTACCCATTTCGATTCGTGAAAAGGTGATAGACATACCAGATGATGATCCAGATACTTTTCTGTCGATATTACACTCCTGGAAATGGAAAAAAGAACACATTGACACCGGTGTGTCAGACCCACCATACTTGCTCCGGACACTGCGAGAGGGCTGTACAAGCAATGATCACACGCACGGCACAGCGGACACACCAGGAACCGCGGTGTTGGCCGTCGAATGGCGCTAACTGCGCAGCATTTGTGCACCGCCGCCGTCAGTGTCAGCCAGTTTGCCGTGGCATACGGAGCTCCATCGCAGTCTTTAACACTGGTAGCATGCCGCGACAGCGTGGACGTGAACCGTATGTGCAGTTGACGGACTTTGAGCGAGGGCGTATAGTGGGCATGCGGGAGGCCGGGTGGACGTACCGCCGAATTGCTCAACACGTGGGGCGTGAGGTCTCCACAGTACATCGATGTTGTCGCCAGTGGTCGGCGGAAGGTGCACGTGCCCGTCGACCTGGGACCGGACCGCAGCGACGCACGGATGCACGCCAAGACCGTAGGATCCTACGCAGTGCCGTAGGGGACCGCACCGCCACTTCCCAGCAAATTAGGGACACTGTTGCTCCTGGGGTATCGGCGAGGACCATTCGCAACCGTCTCCATGAAGCTGGGCTACGGTCCCGCACACCGTTAGGCCGTCTTCCGCTCACGCCCCAACATCGTGCAGCCCGCCTCCAGTGGTGTCGCGACAGGCGTGAATGGAGGGACGAATGGAGACGTGTCGTCTTCAGCGATGAGAGTCGCTTCTGCCGTGGAGCCAATGATGGTCGTATGCGTGTTTGGCGCCGTGCAGGTGAGCGCCACAATCAAGACTGCATACGACCGAGGCACACAGGGCCAACACCCAGCATCATGGTGTGTGGAGCGATCTCCTACACTGGCCGTACACCACTGGTGATCGTCGAGGGGACACTGAATAGTGCGCGGTACATCCAAACCGTCATCGAACCCATCGTTCTACCATTCCTAGACCGGCAAGGGAACTTGCTGTTCCAACAGGACAATGCACGTCCGCATGTATCCCGTGCCACCCAACGTGCTCTCGAAGGTGTAAGTCAACTACCCTGGCCAGCAAGATCTCCGGATCTGTCCCCCATTGAGCATGTTTGGGACTGGATGAAGCGTCGTCTCACGCGGTCTGCACGTCCAGCACGAACGCTGGTCCAACTGAGGCGCCAGGTGGAAATGGCATGGCAAGCCGTTCCACAGGACTACATCCAGCATCTCTACGATCGTCTCCATGGGAGAATAGCAGCCTGCATTGCTGCGAAAGGTGGATATACACTGTACTAGTGCCGACATTGTGCATGCTCTGTTGCCTGTGTCTATGTGCCTGTGGTTCTGTCAGTGTGATCATGTGAAGTATCTGACCCCAGGAATGTGTCAATAAAGTTTCCCCTTCCTGGGACAATGAATTCACGGTGTTCTTATTTCAATTTCCAGGAGTGTAGATTCCCTAGACCTGATCTATGAGGACATGAGAGCTAACAAGCCGCGGAATACTCCGCACAATTCTTGGCCACAACATTACGAGAGTAACGGCTATAAAAAGCCAGGGAACGGTTACAAAAATAGTAACGATTGGCAAAACGGAAATAAAGGCAATGGATATCCGCACAAAAGGAATAGACATAATCAACACAACCGATTCAATCCCGTGTATAACACGACTGGTAACCAGTACGGCAATCAACCGTACAAACAGAAGTTTGGAAATGGTTTCAGTCAAAAAGGTTGGCAACAGCAGAGCGGATCGCAATGGAATGCACCGTACTCGCGCAGCCAACACTCAGATTACGGGCAGCAACAAACAGCTGATAACGCCCACTCTACCAACACAATTTCGCGCATAGTAAAAGTCAAGCGCAGGGAATGTACAGAAACACACAGTTTAACGGCAAACCACAGTGTGAAGCTGGATTTCACAGTAACAATTCCAGAAATCACAATAGTAATAAAAATCATCAGACCCTGCGAAGGCATTACAATCCCCCTGTATTTTTCGCGAACGCGGAGGACAGTAACACGTATTGGACACCAGAACAAACGCAGCAACATTTTGACACAAGGTTTGTGCATAACAGTAATTTTGTTCCTCAGTGTTCTCATAATGTCAGATTGGTCGAACTTTATAATGATGAAGGCCAATCAAAACCACACAAACAGGAAAACTAAGTTCAGCATCTGAAAGCTCCCTAAGTGATGCTGTGAGACAGAATGGGGGCGACCACTTCGACGGAGACTAACCATGACGTACTTGTACTGAGATACAATGACGGGATTGACATGAGACAATAATTATTGCAAGAGGAAGAGACGACTGACGGTGATGAACCGATAGATGACCAAGTGCAAGCTATGACAAAACTTCCTATAGCCGGAATTTTGACGACTGTAATCCTAGATACAGGTGCAAATATTAATGCTATGTCCTTATGTTTCTATAAGCAAATTAGTACATTAATTAAAATTCCATCATTACCCGTCCAAGGATGTTCAAGCTCAATTCAATTCGTAAGTGTAACAACACAAGCACTAGTTTCGACGCCAGAATAAGACAAGTTCTAACAACGTTGACCACCCAAGCCAATTTACGCAAGAAGGCGTATGACAAACATATTAATAAGGTGTTAACTTATAAAGTAGGCGAAAAGGTCTTGCTAAAAACACACTTTAAACCATCGTTGCTCTTACGCAAAAATCGAAAATGGCAAAGTCTTTTTGATGACCTTACACGAGATCCTTCGTATACCACACACAGGTTGTTATCTGATTTCTGATCCCGCAAATGGAAAAATAAAAGGGTTATACCATCACTCTGATCTTAAAAAGTATCATGTTACAGAATAAGCCAAAAGGAAAGCTTTATAATGGCAAGAGAAGGTTAGCCGCTAGTGACTAAGTGACAACTGATCTGACTTCGTAAAAAAAAAAAAAAAAAAAAAAAAAATGCTTAGAATAAATTACACGACAGTTGAGTCTATCTTGCTATACAGCAGAGAATTTAAAATATGTTATCTTGAGCCATAATTTAAGTACAGACAAGCTGATAAATAATAAAAAAATTCTTGTTTAACAAAGAAAGTGATCAACTCCAAGAAATCTAGTTTTAAGATTTTGTTTTAAGGAGATAATATTTAAGAGAGAGAAATGAAATATAAAGCGAAGGATGTGCCTAATAAGCCGGCTTCTGCGATATGAAATGCTAAAGAAGTGAAAATAAAACATAGTATGTAAGAAATTTTTTTTAAGTTCAAGGAGCAATGATCGAGAAATGAAATTTATTTTCGTCAAGGACAAGGGTCGCTTGACAATTATTGGTTCCTGATCCCACTAAAAAGGAAAACAAGTAACTAGTTTGTAAGTCAGCTATGTCTAGATTAAGTTCTAATGTACATAAAAATCTGGAACAGGTTCATCTCTGCAATAAAATAACGTAATGTTCACGAAGCATGTGAGTTACTTGTAAGTACCACCATGACCACGAAAGCGGTATCCTTCAGCTAGATAAACAAAGTAGCATTAATTGTAATTGCAATAGGCAGGTCAGATACATTCAAAGCCATAAGTGAAATAAATACCAAGTATAAGAGCGTAAGTGGCAAGGACAAAGCAATGACTTAATATCATATATAGAGGTCAATGCAGTGTAGCGCAAGGCGAGAATAAAATGACAATGAAACCGCCGGCAAAACAAAGCAGCTAGTTTGTAATTGGAGCGCGTACGCAGACGTACGGCGCAAAGGAAAATTAATTTCTAATTCATAAGGAACAAGGAGTTGTTTGCTAGATTTCTTCTTCTATGTACTATTATATCTATGTCTTTCTTCTGAATTTGTTTAAATACCCTAACCCGCCTAAACCCGTCCCGTAGACTTGACGTCACAGATTGAGAAATGCGGTTGACGTGGAAGGCTGGTTTGGCATACGATTTTCAAAAGGAAACGCGTGAACGAAATCGGGAAAAGCTAGTTTTGAAATGTCTTTAATTTTTTCTTTTAAAGTCAATCCGAGACGCAAACCGAGATCGCGATAAGGAATTTGAATATTTTCTTGAATGGTGTTCTGTTCTCATGTGAGAGGGCGATCAAATGTGACTGATTGATCCTCACATCTAGTAAAAGGGAAATTTTTGTTGAAATGACAGTGATAACTTTGATGAATCTAATAAATAAAAAGAACGATTCAAATGAATTAAAATAATAATAATAATAATTGCTAACAGATCGGAGAAACTAATGTATTGTGACTGTGAACTAAAAGCATAATTAGTCTTAGAGGAAGATGATGAACAATGTAAAGCGAAATGTTAAAGATAGTTACCAACAAAGTAACAGAAATTGAAATGGACATGATAATCAAAGCTCTGAATTAGCAAGCTTCAAAGTGAGACAAACTATTTGACTATAAACTGTAAAAAATTGTGTACATAGTAGTGTATAAGTGAAGGCTTCAAATGGTGTGGAAGTCTGCCACAGACACGAAGCAATGCATCGTTGTTATAAGTAAGTGATAATTTCATTCACGATGAAGACAAAAAGTGTTAAACGTGCAGATAGGCCGACGGACAATGATAGTCCGGTTGTGTAGCCGAAGGCGGTGATGTGATTACGTGCAGTGCATCGGAAACCAAGTGTGTTAGCTGCTTTGCAAAGTGCGAGCGCTAGCCTACCTTAAAATCTTCAAAATCGGCTGGAAAATGTGGAGACAGGGATGGTTTCAATGGAGTCTCTGTCCCTGGTAATCCTCGTCCCTCCGCACCAGCTCAGCAAACCACAAAATACCACAACACCTTCGACGCAACGTGTTCGCTGAACCGTGCGCGGAAAAGCTGAAGTACCGCGTGGAGGCTAGTGAGCGCCTCGAGTTGCGATTCAGCTCGAACAATCAGCCTGTGCCAACGTCCATCGACGCAACAAACGCGTTAAATTTAAAGTGATGTACTAGCACAGCACTCCCGCTGCAGTTCGACGAAACGGACTTTCCATGAAAGCCGCTCCTAAAATAAAAGACTCTTATATGAGTTCACAAAATATCACATGCTATGCTAATGTTATATCCCGTGAATGAAATGCGAATAGCCAAACCACACGCGAATAGTGACAAAGTCAAATTCCTATGAATCCCAAGTCCTAAAATTAGATTTAAGCTTAGATTTTTGGCTAATGGGTATTTATATTTTTTTGTTACGTGTAACGTGTGTTCGTAACGTGCGAGTGAGACTCGCCCGCCAGAGCTGATGAAAAGTTGTCTACTCGGAGAACGCAAAAGTAGCGATCCAACTTCTCAAGGGATAAGCTTCACCTGGAGAAGAATCAAATTTTAACTTACCTGTCAAATACACAAACAATGAAAGCGTAAAAATCATGACAACTAGTGAGCAATGGAAAATGGACACGTGTGAGAAATTCCATGTGTGAGAATTATATGTGTATAAAAATGGACACGTGTGAGAAATTCCACGTGTGAGAATTATGTGTGTATAAAAAGATGAATCCTATGTGTTTTTTTTTCAGGAGCAAAGAGCCTATGAGCTCTGGACAATAACTTGAGGCCACAAAGATGGTCGGTATGAACTCTGTAAAAAAAGGACTGTAATGAGTATAACGTATAATGTCCATTGTAAACTTCGTAGATTTACTGTCTTAGTTTTTTAAATTTTTTGCGTATATTTACCTTAAGAACTGTCTTTGTCTATGAATGAGAGATCACCATATTTGTGTAATCCTAATAATGAAATGACAGGAATACTGTGTTTGATCAATGTAAATCTGTAAAGTACTCAATCCCATAATGTTAACGGCGACATGTGAATCTTGGTAATCTCCTTGATTTCCAAGATTCCCATGGAAGGCAATGTAACATTATGTGATTGCCTAATCATTTTAAATCATTCACTAATTGAGCAGTCGCTCGGCAACAGCTACAGTTAGCAAATAATGTTGCGAGAATGTAAAAGGTGAACGACCTGTGACGTAACTTGTTTATTGTCGAAGCGCCGTCAGAGATGCAGTGAGTTATTGACTTTGAAAACCGCGGCGCGAAAAACGGATAGAAGAAGAACACTTTTACACATTTTTTTTTATGTACGAGATATACTCGATGAACAGTTACTCATTCTTCCCTTGTCTCCTGTAACTTGTGCCGGACGCGCATGTCTTGCCGCCGTATTATTATCGTTAAAAATAATATTGTTTTAGTGTAAAGTAAATGTGTAATACTAAAAGTGCCTAGCAGTAGATTTATTGTGCGACGTGTATCTGAGAACGTCAAAGGAACTGTTTTCCTTACGAGAAGTGCCAGTCAAAACGACATCCATGTTAAATCCTTCATTGCAGTGTAAGTTCGTCTATTAATTGCCATAAATTCAGAGTTAAATGGAACTGGTGTATGGACTATTTATTTAATATAGAATCTATGTCTCACTCCTTCATGAAGTTATTTAATTTTCTTTATGTTTCTGCCAAATAGAGAGTTCACAGTCACGAATTCTTTCGTCGAGTTCGGACGGAAGTTGCATGCGGCGAAATATTTTCTCCGCGCCATATTCTACAGGTAAATGCATGATAAACTACGGTCCCTTAGGAATTCATGTTGAGCTATCGCAAAATAATTATATTTTGAATAGGCATTTTCTCTCCTCTGCAATGCAACTTCCGACTGATCAGACGATCAAACAAGAAACAGCCGCACACGGTCGGCGTTCGCAAACATGTTTCCACCGCTGATTATAGCTATATGTTACAGCACAAAAGTAAACATATTGTTATAATTAGCGACTACGAACTAAACATATCGTTATAGGTCGCAGGAAAACATACACGCTACAGTGGAAACGAATTTCGTTTTTCGATCAATGTTTTGGTGTGATATAATCGGTAGCACGTTGATAGGTACAGTCATTTTAGAAGAACGATTTATGGGGCCGAATTACTTGCATTTATTAGAAAATTCATTTGTTGAACACCTTGATGACATTCCTTTGGCCATGTTGACTGCAGTGTATAACATAACGGAGCCCCCCTACATTTGACCGGATCTGTGAAGGAACATCTCAACCGCACTTACCGTAATCGCTGGATTGGTCGGGGTCGTACAATTAACTAGCCACGGAGATCGCCAGACCTTACGCCATTAGATTTTTGTTTATGAGGTTGGATGAAGTCTGAGGTGTACAAATGAAAGGTGAATATGCGAGATTTTTTTTTTTTTTTTTGTCGCTTTACTGACAGCGCAGCTGACGCTGCCTGCCG